>NW_027459048.1:0-300000 GCF_050624435.1 Tenrec ecaudatus | reverse complement strand
ACAAGAAAAAAAGGGGAAAAAGAGAAAAGCCTGTAAAAAGTTAGAGGTCTGTATGTTGACCTTTAGGAGTGCTTTTCTGTGGAGTCTGATGGGGTGCCACGCCCTGGCCCCCGAGTCTAATTTTGGTACTCTTGGGACTTCCTTGCTCTACTTCCCTTGCTGTTCTGTTGCACAACACCCTTAGTGTTTTGCCTGGGTGTGGTGGGGTCAGATCGGATGCAGTTCCCAAACTGTCTCCAGTGTTGTCCCCTATAGGGCTATAGGTCAGTGAGGGATGTCATGACTCATAGTCGGGGCAGCCATAGTGCTTCTTTTTGCATGGGCTGCTCAGAGCAGGCATATTGTCCTCAAAGCTTGGTGGGCCAGGATGTGTGCTCCACTCTCTCTTCCTCCCCCTTCATTTTCTCCCGTGTGCTCTGATCAGACATGTCCCTTTCCCTGAGCTGTAGCTTCAGTGTTGTCCTCTGAAGTAAATTCTTCTGGGGGAAGGGGCAGCTGTCCTCTTAGTTGGGATTCGGGATGGCCCCTCTGATATTTTTGTTATAAATAGATTTTCATCCACCAAAATTCCACAGACCTAGAGGAGCATAGGACTGGCTCAGTGTCAGGGAATTGTTGATTATCTTTTCACACTTTCCTTGTGATGTGTTTTTCTCCAAGAGCAGCATGTCAGGTACACCTTTTCGCCCTCATATGACACTAATGTGATGGGGATCTGCCTTAGGCTGGGTTCTCTAGAAAAATAAAACTATAGACACTGACATATGCATAAGAGAGAGCTTTTCATCAAGAGAACATCCCAGCCCAGTCCAACTGAAGCCCATGGGTCCAATGCTACCTAGAGCATCCATGGCTCAGTGTGTTCAAGTCCCCAAACTTCAGTTTTTGGGTGAGCATCAATCCTATCTGTTGTCCAGCTTGATATATGTGTGTGTATCACATACATATATGTGTGTGTATCACATACATATATGTGTGTCTATATAGTCACTCTAATATTATATGTGCACACGAATGCCTTGGTTTAGTTTATTAATTCATCAGTATATGAGGACCTTCAACACTACAGAAAACTACAGGACTCTAAATTCATGCTTTCATCACAGAATGGGTGGAAACAAATTCCCTGTTTCAGGGTTTTAATCTGAATACATTTGTACTTCCTTTTCTGTAAGTTAAATGCTATAATTTTGATCATGCTGTATTTCTTTTTTTATTAAATCACTTTATTGGGTCTTGTAGAACTCTTATCATAATCCACACCTCCATCCATTGTGTCAAGCACATTAGTACATTTGTTGGCATACTCATTTTCAAAGCATTTTCTTTCTACTTGAGCCCTTGCTGTCAGCTTCTCATTTTTATTCCCCCCTCCTCATGAACCCTTGATAATTTGTAAAGTATTATTTGTTCATCTCTTATACTGCCCTATGTCTTCCTTCACCCACTTTTCTGTTGTCTATCCCCCTGGGGAGGGAGTTATACGTAGATCATTGTGATAGGTTCTCTCTTTCTCCCCCCACCTTCCCCTTCCACTTCTGATTAACAATTAATAGTTAGGGAGTTAAGTACCAAGAGTTATTTCAGCGTGTTTAAATGTAGCCTACAATGTTTTAGCATTTATTAGCTATTCATGGCATATCGTGAATATTTTATGGATGTGATAATTAAATTATGATTAAAGGAATTTTTATGTCTTTTTGGAAGCCTCTTCCTTAAAAAAAAGTGAACCTGGTAGCTCTAGTTAGAACATACAGTCAATTTTTAATATCACTGGTAAAAGTGGACATTTATGGTTGTCCTTTTTCTGACGTGGAGTGATGTTTTTTCACGTATGACTTTTTCTTTTTAGGAATGTATATTAGCATATTAACATTTTGAACTATATTTGTTTTATGTTAGATTTGTAGAGTTATTTTTCCTTAGCATGAAAAGTCTTTGACTTTGTTTAGTAAGTTTTGTGTCTATTTAGATTATTAATTCTTTTTTACATTAATTGGTATATATTACAGTGCTCATTTTCTTATATTAAATCAACTCTAGGATAGATTCTACTTAATTATCATGTGTAATTATTTTCATGTGTTTTCTGACTCTATTCCCAATGTTTTCAAGAACTTTTTCATGTAGATCCATTATCAATATTGCTCTACAGTTTTCTTGAAGTATCATTATCTGACCTTGTTTACAGGTTATTACTGGTCTCATAGAAAATATTAGTAAGGTTACTCTGACAATCATTGTTATGTTTCACCCAATAACGTGAATTTAGACAAAAAGAATAAAGCGTCTATTCATATTGCGTGAATACTCTCCTGTCTAGCTGCCAGAATCTTCATCTTTAATCTGTCTTACAGTTAGCCTTGAAGTTTCTCATGGAATTGAATTGTGATTCAGTTGATTGTAAACTTTCTGAACATCCTGAAACCCACTCGACTCTCATAGATCACTTGCTCTGGCTGGATCCTCTAGAGTGATAAATGATTTACACCCCTCTTGACGGGACAAATCGTCACTCACACCTGAGACTATGGATGGGACATCCTTGAACCCAAGCCAATAAGCCCACTACTACAGTGTGTGTTGTTTGCCATCAGTCAGCATTACCTAGAAAGCTTGGAATCCAGAATTTAGGTCAAGATGACAAAATGGTTTGATCAGTCATCTCTTTTCTGGATACATCTTGCATTTTTAAGCATCTTCCCTCACCTTGGCTCTTACCACGACCCCTTGCCATTCCATGACTGTAAGCTGCAGTCTTTCCCAAAGGCTTTAAAATCGGACATCTGTAAACACAAGAGCTTAAGAGAGTAGCAAATAAGGATTCCCCTGGCTTGTTTTCTTGTTTAGAATATCTCTATCTTGGCCAAGGTACCTCTAGGATGTGCTATTGGTGTCGCTCTGTCTCTTGTTGTCCACCTGTACAAAAACTTTCTCTAGTTACTACACTATTGTGCATAAATGGCCACCCAACCATAGGGATTTCTTCACACAATAGATATTGTAAAGAATACCCAGGATGCAAGGGGATTGGAGTAGGTTTTACTTAATGAGAAGCTCAGCCTGAGTTGGAGTGGCAGATATGAGCGTGATTCAGCTTGATCACTTTCACCAGATTTGTCAAGGGTTTTGGTCTGAGGTTCCGTTATGGGCTTTTAAAGAACATTCTTCATAAAATATTCCGTTCTTCAGTTAGATTGCTGGTGAAAAGAAGATATTTACCTTCAATGGAGCTTGAGAAATTTGAGGCCTTAAGTACTTCCACTTTGTGGATCCAAAGTTGATCATGATATTTGGGAAATTAGTAAAATTGCTCTGCAAAGATAGAGTGGACCCTTGTTTAATGCAAACCCTCAGCTTTGAGCAGGATTTTGATCCCAGGTGGTGGGGGTGGTCACTATTTAGCGCAAGAAGTACAGGCCAAGAAAGTGATATGCCTTTTTCAACATTGCCTCCTCTTCTGTTTCAGAACAAAGATTTGCCACAGAGAAATACAGTCCAGTCTAGGGAGCTAGAAATCTGGTACTAGTGTCTTGCACATTGAAGCATGACAAGGAAGGACTTCAACTTCTGACTGGGTCGTGAACCAAATCCATTCACCTGACTCCAAGCAGGGTGAGCATCCCTGGGGTTCCTGGGGTCAGCACTGGGCAGAGGAGTTTGAGGGGAAGCAGGAGGGATCTGAGCTTTCTGGGGTCTGAACCCAGGAAACACCAGTGTACAAGAACCCAGGCTGCCCCATTGGTCGGGGTCCGAGCAATTTGCGCATCTCCCGGAATGATAGAATTTGCTGATAATGTAACCATGTATAATTGTATTAGAACTTAAATTGTGAGCACTCCAGTTTGCAAAAGGCGGGTGGCATAGTGGTTACAGATTGGACTGCTAACTGCAAGGTCAGCAGTTCAGAATTACAAGTCACCCCTGAGGAGAAAAACAAGGTTTCCAATCTTGGTAAGAGTTATAGTCTCCGAAATCCACAAGGGGCCATTCCACCTCCCTTTAAAGGGTCACTGTAACCAGAATCCACTCTGTGGCACTGAGTTGGGTTTAAGGTTTGCATTGCTGATGACAGTGACAACTCTGTCCATTTGCTGCCTCCCCAGTTTGATTAAGCCTCCATTGAATTCCTTTTGATAATTAGCCAAGAATGTAGATCATCTTACCCTTGCGGAAAATGCCTTACAAAATAGATTGCCTGCACTCCTCTCCATCCATCCCCCTCCAAGGGCCTGCCTAGATGTATCCTTGATGGAGCTCACCTAAGCGAGGACAGCACAGGGGCCATTGTTATGAGTCTGGCCTTGATTGCCTCAGTTTGAAGGCCCTGGACCAATCTTTTAAGTCTTTCTATCTAATAATGTGCCACGCCACAAGGGAAAGATGGGGCTTTCTATTCCTATAAAGAGATACATCCTCAGTAACTCACAGGGGAATTCTACCCTGTCCTATAGGGTTGTTATGAGTCAGCATTGACTCAATGGCAGTGAGTGAGTGCCCTGGCAAGTAAGCCTTGGGTATCTACATTGACTCTCAGTTTCTGGTTAGCGTTTCACCACTTCACCCCATGAACTTGAACTGCAGTGGATGAGGGTTGGGAGCTCTGGCTCTGGGGCTGCTTGCTTGAATTTTCACATCATGGCCCTGCCCCTGATGGGACCTTTGCCATTTGGGCAAATGAGCACAAGCCCGAGTTTCCTTTTCTGCAGTATAGGCTGAGGAAGGAGATGTCTCCTCTCTTGTGTGCTAACTGACTTTTACCAGTTAGTGTGAATTAGATCTTTCAAAGAGGAAGATCAGGGAGAAGGGGGAAGGATGAAGCAACATGGATAGAGGTGAAGGCAGTGTGAGGGGTCAGAGAGAGATGAAAGGACCATCATGTCACCTTTGACTACTCTTAGTGAGGCTGGCTTGGAGTGCAGGAGACGGGGAGAGTGAGGACACGGGCTAAAGGCAGTGCTCATTCATTACTTCCGGGCAGAGTTCAGCCTTTGGCATGTTTGTTGGATGCTGGCGCTGTGTTCATCCAATGAAACTTCAAACTTCTGTCCTCTCATTAACCCTTTGTCTCCCCTTTGTTCACGATTTAAAACTTCTATTCTCGGGTTCTCTTTAGAGCCCCAGGAAATCAGAAGTCACAAGTCACTTCTGTTTACAGAGAGGCCCCCAGTATGCAAAGGCAGGAGGGTGTGTTAACAGCACACCAGTCTAGTGGCTGGTCACGCCTATGCAGTACATTCTCCATCCCTTAGCTCAACGAAAGGAAAATCACCAAAGAAAAAAAATTTTCTTTTTCATGGATAATTACTTTTTCAGTTCCCTCCCCCACCCATACTCTGTGTGAATTACAATAGAACACGCACACACACACATACACACAATTTTCTGCCAGAATGTGTTACTCCAGGACATTCTACCCTCCTCCCTCACTGCCTCCTACCCTTTTTTCTCCTATCTACTTTCTTCCCATGACACCCAATGGACAGGTAGGGGAATTCAAAATAGACCCCAGTCTCAAATGTAGTTTAAAGCTCACTCACGCACTGCTATTGTGCCAGTTCTGACTCATAGTTACAGGATACAACTGTCCTTGTGGATTTCTGAAACAACAATTCTTTGTGGGAGTTGAAAGCTGCCCTTTCTACAGGAATGCAGCAGGTGCGTTTGAACTGCCAACCCTGCAGTTAGCAGGCCAATGTGAAGGGATTTTGCCACTTTGCCACCAAGGATCCTAAAGGTAGCATGAGGAGAACATTTATTAAATCTTCCATGGTACACAGGCAAGGGGGAGACCTGAACCACAGCTCTCGGGATTCTTGGTGCCTCGCAGTGGACAGTTCCAGCCACATCGGATCCAGGCTTCCCAAGATTTGCAGAGCCACCAGCATAGTCTTTGCTCCTCTCCAGGATTCACAATTGCTTCCTGGTTGCTCAGGTATGTAGGAGTTTAGTGGTTCTCTATTGCAATCATCCCATTTTGCAAAGAAGATGCTGATGCCCAGACCGGGGAGAAGATTATCTGAGGCCACTGAGAAGGACACCATCACCTCAAGTCCTTCTGACCCCCCACAAGTTTCTGCCAACAGCACTGAGCCCTGGGTTACCTACTCAGTCTTTTGAAGCCTTAGCCAGCTGATGCAGCTGCCAGTTGGATTGATCAGGGTATGTGACCCAGAGCTCCTTAGAACGCGCCCCGCCCCCAAATGAAATTTACTGCCATAGAGTTGATACTGATTCATAATGACCCTATAAGACAGGGTAGAACTTCCCCTGTAGGTTTCTGAGACTAACTTTCAGCCTTTCTCCTGAGAAGTGGCTGGTTGTGTGGTGGTTTAGACCTTGCAGTTAGCAGCCTTTTAGCATGAGAGGTAGGGTCTCATTTCTGTTCTGATTATGCTCCATTCTCTGAGATGCCAGTGCCCAGGCTCCCACCCCTGCAGGTAGCAGTGAGATTTTTCTCACTAAACTGCGCTGGATGGGAAACTTGGGGCAAGTAGTGCATCGCAGCCAAGGAAGATCTCATTGACAATGCAGAACTTGAATAAGGCAGGAAGACACAGGAGTGGCCATCTGGCGGTGGGGAAAGTGTTCCAGGTAGGAGACAGTCAGTGCAAAAGGCCTTGTGATTGGGTTCTCCAAACTTCTTCCTGGAACAGCAAGGAGACCAATGTGAGTGGGGCATGACACTCTGTAGTAAGGAAAGATGATCACTGTGTGGGCCTCCTGTATGATTGAGAAGCCAAGGGGAATTTTTAAACCCTAAGCCAGATCAATGCTCAAGGAAGCATTAGTCAAGACATCAAATGACACGCTGCATTGGCTAAATGTGCTACAACAGATCTTTTAAAAAGACTGAAGATCAAGGATGTTACTTTGAGGACACTGCCTGATCTTGTGCCAAATCTTGCCATGGTTGTTAGGTTGGAGTCCATTGTTGCAGCCATGGTGTCAGCTCATCTCCTTGATGGTCAGTCTCTTTTCTTGTGGACCTTCAGTTTTACCGAGCATGATGTCCCTTTCCATGGACTGGTCTTTCCTGATAAAATGTAGTAGCTACCAGATTGGATGTCATGCCTTTAGAACAGTGGTTTTCAACCTTCCTAATGTTGTGACACTTTCATATAGTTCCTCATGTGTGGTGCTACCCCCAACTATAAAATTATTTTTGTTGCTACTTCATAACTATAATATGGCTACTGTGATGAATCGGATGACCCCTGTGAAAGCATTGTTCGACCCCCCCCCCCATGGGGGTCGCGACTCACAGGTTGAGAATCACTGCTCTGGAACATTTTCATCATAGAAGAGAGTTCGGTTGCACAGCTCTGAGTTAGAGGGTGAGACGGGTTATTTGACATTCATTTGCTGATGTGTTTGCGAACCCAGTGGAAACACTCAGGAATGAGCATCTTCTTTAGCCATTTTCCTGGATCATTCAAATGCCATCTCCCCTGTGAATGCCTCACTCCATCCTTGGCTTTCCATACTTGCCATATGAAAATGGGATAATATTCAATACTTAGCATTATATATAACCCAGTATTTGGTAGTCTGCCTCAAACAGATGCGAGTCTCTCTCTTTTTCTACTAATATTTAATTTTGATATGTGAAAACATACAAAGCAAAATCTGTTCCATTTCAACCCTTTCTGGACACAATGTTCAGTGACATTGGTCACACTCTTCATATTGAATTAACATTCTTGTTCTTTCTATTCAAGGTGTTTCCTTTCTTTTTACTTAATCTCTCTGCCACAACCCTCTCACACATATTTTGAATTATCTGTAACCCATTTAGTTTTGTGCTGATTTTTTAAAGACTGCAATACTCAAGGATGCAATCCTTTAAGAGCTAAATTGTTATTTAGTTTAAAGATGACTTCAGGGGACAGTTTCAATTCAAGGTTTGAAGAGTAACTCAGGGTCATAGTCTCTGGGACTCTTCCAGTTAAGTAAGTCTAGATAATTAAAGAATTTTAAATTACATTCCACAAGGTTCTCCCTTTCTATCAGCATCCTTAGGAATCATGGTGCTATGGTGCCTGCTAACCTCAAAGTCAGTAATTGAAACCACAAGCCACTCTGCAGGGGAAAGCAAAGGCTTTCTGTTTCCTTAAAGAATAGCAAGCGAGGAAACCACAGGGAGTGTTCTATACTGAGTCAAAATTGACTCCATGGCAGTGAGTTTATGTTGTTATCGAAAAAAGAACACATTTTAATGGGGGCTCTGACAGATAATATAACAATCCATAAATCAATTAGATCAAGCGAGTTTGTACATATGCTGCCACCATCATTTTCTAAACACTATCATTCTATTCAACCCCTTTGATATCAGCTCCTGTTTTTTCCCTCTTTCCTCAACCCTCACACCCTTACTAAATTATATATAAATTAATATCTTTATACACACCGTCTTCTGTGTCCCTCTACCCATATTTCTGTTATTCGGCCCCTAGGCTGTGTGTGTGTGTGTGTGTGTGTTCTAAATCCATCATTGTTATCAGTTCCCTTTCCCTCCCCTTCCCTACACAGCCACCCTGTGCCCTCATGGTATCTGAGTCAGTTCGAGTTAACTAGAGAAGCACATTCATAAACACTCATGTGTCTTAAAAAAGCTTTATATAGAAGAATAATTGTATATTAAGAAAACATCCCAGCCCAGTCCAGACCACGTCCATAAGTACGAAATTAACCCATATATCCGATAACAGTGTGTAAGTTTTTTCAGACTTATGCAACACATGCAATGACACCAAGTGCTGGAAGATCACAGGGCAGTCGGTGGAATGTCTTATGGACCCAGTGGAGGTGGAAAGTGGCATGGGTCTCCACATGACTCCTCGCCGTTCAAGGCTCTGGCTGCCGTCAATGTAGATCCATGTATCTTGTCAGCAGGAATATCAAGTTATGGGTGTCTCTCACCCCCAGGAAAGAATACAGGAGTTGCCAGAATCCTCAAGAGAAGGCCATGCCCACATTGAGACCTCACTGGCTATGGCCTGAGTGACAGTCTGGACTCCACCCCTATGCAAAATGATGGGAGATTAAAAAGCTACCACAGTATCGCTACTCCCATTACTTTTCCTGAGGATTTTATCTGTCCTGGATTCTGTGCGTGTTGCTATTTTTTTTAATGATTTTTCTTTCTGCATCCATCTGTGGTGTCCCTGATCTGAATGCCCTGATGCAGTATCTGTGAGTCTCCTGTGAGCAGGGACTGTGTTCTCTACATCTGGGTCTTCTTAAAGCTTTGCAAAAAGTTGTCATTTGAATAACACTCAATAAATATTTGTTGAAGGAATGGCATTGCAGGTGACAGTCAGTACCTATTCTCCCATCAGTTATATGGTTGGCGGTCTTTTTACCTCTCAGACATATTCCTGAATCATTACAATGTGAGGGTCTGAGTCTGGTTATATTATTGGGACATGTAGTCAAAAGACAAAATATGTTTGCCTAAAGCACCTTTTGAGTATGATGTTTCAATAAAATAAATTGGACAGATCCTGGCAGCAGACATGTTTCAGCCACTCACAAGCTATGTGGCTTTGAGTAGTGTACCCTAAGCTCTGAATTCAAGGTAAGTAGTTTCAATGGTCAATATGCATGTGAGAGCTGGACAGTGAGTAAGGAAAACTGAAGAAGAATCAATGCATGTGAATGATGTGCAAACAATACCAAAAGTCGTCTGGGCTGTCAGAAGAACAAGCAAATCCCTCTTGGAGGAAGCACGGCCAGAATGCCCCTTAGAAGTGAGGATGGCAAGTCTTCATCTCACATCCATTGGACATGCTATCAGGAGAGACTGGTTCTTAAGAAAGGACATAATGCTTGTTAAAGTACAGGGGCAAAAGAGGGAAGAAGACACTTGATAAGATGGATGTCCACAGTGGCTACAGCAATGGGCTCAACATGGACCAACGACTGTGGTGATGACACAAGAGCAGGCAGGGTTTCATTCCGTTGTACAGTTCCGGTCTCTGGTACAAAGGAAAATAAGTTGCCCTATCCTGTGGGGTCAAGGCTATTGTGCCTGCTGTGTATTTTGTCCTAAGGACTTGCAGTGTTGTTCTTTATACAGTGTTGTTGTTATTAGCTGCTTTTCGGTCCATTTTGACTCATAGCGACCCCCATGCATTTCAGAGTAGAACTGCTCCATAGGGTTTTTAAGGCTGTGACCTTTTGGAAGCAGATATTCAGGCCTACCTTCCTTAGGCACCTCTTGGATTCTGGGTGGGATTTAACTGCCGACTTCCTGGGTGCTAGTCAAACACTACCCAGGGAGTCCTCCCACTGAATAGTGTGAGTGTATTCCCACCTAGGGTGCTCCTCTTCCAGTACTTGTTTGGACGGTATTCTCTTTTGATCCATAGGGTTCCATGGACTCATTTTCAGTAGTACATCATCAGGTCTTTCTTCCCAGTGTGTCCTAGCTTGGATGCTCTGGTGAAGCGTGTCCAGAGTGGCTTGCTCTGGTTATAATCTTAGCTGGTGACACTGCTTACAGCAATCACAGCTATAGACAAATGACAACATGATGACAAACTGACAGATGGGTGGCAGCCTAGGGAAGGAATGATCAACACAACACAACACAGCCTGAGTGGAAATTGAGCTACGGAGTCTCTGAGAGTCCAGGCTCTTCGTCCTGGCACAACCTGGGGCAGGGCCTGGAGCCAGGAACTGTGGCTGCTGGGGTGAGGACCCCCAGCTTCCCCACTTGGCATTCCCTCCCCAAACAGAGCTGGCAGCCTGTGGGAATTGTCTTTCCGCTTGCACATGATGGCACTGACGAGCATAACGCAACCCTGCTGGTGGTTAATGACATCTTGAGGCCGCTGCCCACCTTTGGTTGAGGGAATTTGCCAATGTTCGGAAGTTGTTGGGCTCTAACGAAATGCAACCCCTGCAAGCAAGCATTGAGTCAGTGCATGAGGTGTGGGGCACTCTGACATCCCCGTGTGACCATGAAAAGCAGGCTGCGGAGCAGTGGTGGCTGCTGAGGCTCCTTTCTCCTGGCAATACTGGTGTGCTGAAATGGCGGGCTGATTTGCCATGGAAAGCAGGGTTTCATGGGAACTTGAGGATTAAGAATCCACATGCCTGCAATCAATATTGTATGTTCATCGTATAATTTACTTTGAAAGGGAGACGACACAGTTCTCCGAATTTTTGGGTGAAGTAAACCACTTTTCCAAAGGAGTAAGTGGATTTCTGTGTTTATAAATCATGCCCACCACTTGGGAGTGCAGAGGAGGATATGGGAGGATGGTAAAGAAGAGCAGCAGGAGAAGACCTGAAGACCTCCTGTTTCCTCAGGGTCAGGGGAAACCAATGTCCCTGGAACACCACTGTCTCTCTGGAATGGTATTAGCACAGCTTGTTATTTGCATACTGTACTGAGTTCATTCTGACTCGAAGCGCCCCTATAGGGAAGAATAAACATGCCCCAATGAGTCTCTGAGTCTATAATTCTTTACTCAAATAGAAAGCCTCATCTTTTTTCCATGGAGGAACTGGTGGATTCAGAACTGCTGACCTCGTGGTTAGCAGGCCAACACCGAACCTACTATACCACCAGGACATTTCTGTTTAGCCTAGAGACTTTCAAATGGATAGAACAAGACCCATCCCAACCCTGTTCACTGCTATCAACCCCCCTTTCTGTGAAGTCCCCACTACGTTCTGTGAAGTTCACCACTTTCTCCGTGTGTGTGTGTGTGTGTGTGTGTGAGAGAGAGAGAGAGTTATAAAAATAGGAACTTTGACCCCTTTTTAGAACTCTTGCAATTCCAGGGCTTGTTCAACAAAGAACGAATCCCCAGTGTCTTCAACCTGAATTGTCCCATGTGGTAATACACATTGGGGTTCCAGACACACTGAGCTAATGAGTGAGTGGACACTACTGTGCTATCTAAACAAAACCTGTGTGACAGGGCTGCACCTGCCTTACTTAATTGAATAACCAGGACCGTTTTCTAAAATAGGTAATATCAACTTAATCTCCCTGCCATCGAGTCACTGCTGATGCATAGCGACCTTGTAGGACAGGGGAGAATTGCCCCCATGAGTTTCTGAGCCTGTAACTCTTGACAGGAGTAGAAAGCCTCATCTTTCCCTCACTGATTGCTGCTGTTTTCGAACTGCTGAGTTTAAGGTTAGGGACACAATGTGTAACCCACTACACCACCAGGAGATGCTTGTGTCAACTTTCTATATAAGAAAATGAAGTGTCGTCAGGTTCGATGCCATCTTCATGGTCACTGCTGTATGTGAGTCCAAAGTTGTGGGCCAATACATCTCAAGGAGAATCGCCTGCATATCCAATGACACATCCCCGCACAAAACCCGATTTCCTTTTCTACTGATCAGCCTTGCTTAATGACTTGGCCAAAGTGATCAAGCATAAATCCTCCCAGCCTCCCTTGCCAGGCACAGTGTGGTTTCCGAGAGCAGTGTTTCTTCTACAATGGGAGTGCTCATGCTTTTGCCACACTGGGCAGATTCTATGAATATTTTGACTTTTTTTTAAACTTACTTGATCATAGAGCATGTTTCCCTTTTCCCTTTGTATGAGATGACAAAATTTCACTCACTTCCTAGTCATCCAAGGAAAGAGTAAACTTCCCTGCCCTGCCAGCAAAGGGCTTGGCCAATAGAATAAAAGTGGAAGGAGTTGTGTGCCACTCTCGATCAGAGGTTTTAAGAGAAATGGTCCTTTTGTTGCTTACCTATCCTTCAAGAGGAAGGAACCCTGGTAATATAGTGGTTATGTGTTGGGCTCTTAACCTCATGAGTCACATGCAAGTCTTTCAATTTCAAAGCCTGATTGTTCCCCTGCACAAAGCTAACAGAGATAAGCAACAACTGCTTGTAGGCTGGAAAGATTGCCCAAACATAGTGTACTTAGGGGATTTCTTACTGCCAGGAGAAATACAGGCGATGTGGCAGGTGACGGTCCTAGTATCTCTCAGCTGCCAATCAGAGGCAGGTTCTGAGCCTTCAGTCAGGGCCACTGGAGGAAGTGGCTCATGGTGCTGCTGCCATAGTCCATCCCAGGTCAAGCCCTCTGAGGTGCTGGGTAACAGAGTTTTGGATTGGCACTCAGTGAGGGCTACTTCAAAGCTCCTTCCTTTCTTAAACTTGCTCCTGCAACCACATTCTTTCTGAAGGTCCTTGTCAGTAAGCCGAAATCCCAACCAATTTGCTAAGTCAGGACAAAATGCAAAATTGATGCTACCAAGAGACATTAAACCACCTACAACCTTTTAGACCATGTCAACAGATCATCTGTAGCCTCAACTGCAGAAACATTTCACTAAATCCTCTCTGTTTCTCCACAAAGATTAGGAATGCCCTTCTATCTTTTAAAAACAGATATTGGTCTGGCACCACTTCGGTTCCAGCTGAGGTAATGGATTCACCTGAGCTAAGCTCTAATGAGGATCACTTAATCTTCATTCAAGATATATGTCATGAGGACTGTAGATCATGCAGGGACTGCACAATCCCTCTGTGTCGGCAGCGGCTGCATCACGGCCTGGCCCATTGGGAAGAGAGATGGACCCATGGCAATTATAAGGCAAGATGCTGAGGGTGCTGGGGTGGTCTAGGGATACCGGAAAGGAACTATTGGGCATGGAGGCAATTATGAAGGGTTCTTTTTTCCCATGGACCAAACCCATGCCAGTTGCCATGAAGTTAACTCTGATTCATAGGGACTCCTTTGGGCCAGAGTAGAACGACATTCTGTTGTTTTTTTCTATAACTGATTTTGTTGTTGTTGTTTGAAATGCAGCACCAGGCCTTTCTTCAGAGACACTTCTGGCTGAGCTTGAAGCTCCAACCTATGAGTTAGTAGCCCAGTATGTTAACCAACTGCACTACCCAGGGACTCCTCCATGTGGCTAAAGAATGACTTAAGGACAGACCAAAACCAAAACCAAATCCACTGCCATGGGGTTGACCTCATATATGGCACAATAGACTGGCTCTGCGGATTTTCAGAACTGCACATCTTTACTGGAGCAGAAAACCCTCATCTTTCTCCCAAGGAGTAGCTGGTGGGTTTGAACCATTAACTTTGCCATTAGCAGCAGCCCCACTCTTAACCCATTATACCACCAAGATTGGTTCAATTTGGAAAAATAGTATGTGATCACCTATCTATGAAGGGAAACCCCTCTCATAGAGTGCACTTACACAAATGAGAAAGAAATGAGTCCCCAAATGCCCGTCTTAATCAACAATCTGGGCAAGGGTGTTCTGGGAAGCAGCTTTCAAATGTGGCTGGAGATTATAAAATTAATCAACCTAATCCCTGTTTTAAAGAGACCAGGTGGTACAATGGCTAAGGACTGGGTGGCTAAACAAAAGACTGGTAGGTTGAACCTACCCATGGGCTCTAAAGGGGAAAAGACCTGACGAGCTGGTCCCATAATGATCTCAGCCTAGGACACCTTTGGGGGCAGTTCTACTCTGTCCTGTAGGGTCACTATGAGCTGACATCAACTTAAAGACACACAGCACGTTTGACTCTACGTCATTTTTTGATAGAGTTTGTGCAGAGCTTTCTGAGTAGAAAACAGACTCAGGGGCATCTGACATCAACCAGCAACAGTCTCTTTCCTTGAGAAAGACTGTGGAAAGGGATGAGGAGGGAGCTTCCAAAAGCGTGTGGAAAAATGATACGAAAAAATAATGGAATTTTGCCATGAGCTTTTTGAAGCTCTCTTCATGAGAGCTAGTCCTCCATGGAGGTTTCTAGAAAAGTGAAACACGAAGGAAGAGGCTGGTAAGTCCCACTGAACAATTCCAGGGGAGATTGGGTCTTGACTCAGAGTACTTGAGCATTCTGGCTTATTCCTCCAAATAGCAAATCAGACTAGACCAGGTTCTGAGACTCAGGGAAGGCAAATAAGACACACCAGGCCCATGATTCAGACTTATGGGGAAAGTCACACTGGAGAGGGAAGGCCTCTTTACCTTGTGTGCCTTACAAGTGTCTCATTTGCCTCATCTAAAACCCAGCCCTGGATAAAAGGCTAACAGTACCAGCTTCAAACTTGTGTTTGAATCTTGTCTCTGTCACTTATTAACTTAGCCACCTTAAATCCCTTCCTCTAGTTTTCCGTCTGTAAATGAGGCACAGTTCCAATCATAGGGCCTTCAGTAAATGGCTATTATTAGCTAGGCATGCACTCCTGTGTTCTAGGCGAGAGTTCTCAGCCAGGTTTTTGTGGGAGCTTGTTCTTCAGGGTATTGTCATAGATGAGTGTGTCACCCAGATTCCTCTCAGGGCCAAGAGACTGATTTCCCCAGCTGCTGAGAGAGCCACTGATAGAAAAGGTCCCAGCTGTCTGGCCCCTATCGGGATTGCCTCAGCTGATGAGAGCTCATCCATGGTCTGCTCCTTCCCAAACTAACCTTCATCCAACGACTTGTCAATGTAGGGGTATAAATGGCATAGTGGAGGCATTTGACCCCCCTGTAACTTCACAAAAGGCAATGGAGGAAAATCAAGATAAACAGCCCAAGGCTGATTCCTATGAGACAGAGATCAAAATGCCGCCACCCTCCTTTCTTTTCACAGTTTCTGACACCAACCATCCCTACCATGACACTCTCTTCTTCTCTGCTGGGTTTGATAATCCTTAAGTGGCAATGGCCACACAGAACTCGCAAACAATACTTATGTTTCTGGGGTTAATTGGGGACCTAGCAGGTGACAATTCAGGATCAGAAATGACTGGGGATATAGTTCTTCAGTCAGGACAGTCTCTTCCCAGTGGTGCCCAGAGGCAGAACTTTATCTGGTCCTTGGCCTCTGCCCTGCAGCTCCTTGACCTCTGCTCTGCTTGGGACCGTGTGCAAAGTTCTTTCAGCTCTGCTGATAGGTGCGTTGAGGCAGCCCGCTTTGTCTGGAAGCCTTGACCCAAAACACTCAGCTTTCTCCTTCTGTGTGCTGGCGAGCTCCCTGTTCTGGGGTCTTGGTGCTGCTGCCTGTGCTTCCATGAGCTATTTATCTGCCACTGTTTTTCATTGTCTCCTGATGCATCCAGTGTCAGGGATCTCTGTCTCCTGGACAGAGGTGGTGCTCAGAGTAATAATCCTGGGTCCAAAGAGCACACTCCACTGCTGGCTCGTCTTTCTCAGTGCTCTAGAACCTCCACTTTCTGTTTCTGAGTTAACTCACCCAGGATGACCAAACCGACCAATCCCCACATTAGGGGTCTACAGGTCTTATTTGAATGGTCTCACCTCTTCGAGGATGCCATGCACCTTACTGATATTATTAGCATGCTATCTACTTCCCTCTGTGGCATAGTTCCACCCTGTCATTGGTAGGAGTTATAAAGACTATAGCTAGAGGAGAACTAGTAAGCAATTCACTGCAACGTATTAGGCTACAAAGTCCCAGGCTACTGGTCACCACTTGGCCAGGTCCCAGTTACAGAGCTCCCAGTGATGGCTCCTTTTGCATATCAATGTGGCCAGGCTATGGTGCCCAGTTTTTTGGTCAAACAAGCATTCATCTATTTGCTCTTGTTTTTTAAACATTTTATTAGGGGCTCATACAACTCTTATCACAATCCGTACATATACATACATCAATTGTATAAAGCACATCTGTACATTCTTTGCCCTAATCACTCTCAAAGCATTTGCTCTTCACTTAAGCCCTCTGCATCAGGTCCTCTTTTTTTGTCCCCTCCCTCCCCGCTCCCCCCTCCCTCATGAGCCCTTGATAATCCACAGATTGTTATTTTGTCTTCTCTTGCCCTTTCCGGAGTCTCCCTTCCCCCATTCTCTGCCGTCCATCTCCCAGGGAGGAGGTCACATATGGATCCTTGTAATCAGTTCCCCCATTCCAACCCACTCACCCTCCACTCTCCCAGTATCACCCCTCACACCCCTTGTCCTGAAGGTATCGTCCACCCTGGATTCCTTGTGCCTCCAGCTCCCATATACACCAGTGTACAGCCTCTGCCCTATCCAGTCCTGCAAGGTAGAATTTGGATCCTGGTAGTTGGGGGGAGGAAGCATCCAGGATCTGGGGGAAAGCTGTGTTCTTCATCGGTACTACATCGCATCCTGACTGACCCATCTCCTCTCCTAAAGCCCTCTATGAGGGGATCTCCAGTGGTCGACATTTGGGCCTCTGGTCTCCACTCTGCACTTCCCCCTTCATTCTCTATGGTATATATATATATACCCATATACACACAGATATATATATATATATATGTATATATATTCTTTTATTTTTGCATGATACCTTATACATGGTCCCTTTGGCACCTCGTGATCGCACCGGCTGGTGTGCTTCTTCCAGGTGGGCTTTATTGCTTCTGAGCTAGATGGCCGCTTGTTCACCTCATCTATTTGCTCTTATGAAGGAGTTGGTCTCAAGCAAAATAGAATACCTTCCATAATGTGGGAAGGGGTAAACCTATCAGCCAAAGGCCTTCAGCGCAGAAAGGGAGTTTCCCTAGGGTGTGTTCTGACCATTCTTATTCTTGTCTTTTCCCATCACCTAACCTATGGATTTTAGGATGAACATCTACAGAGCTCTTTAGGCTGTTGCCTGACCTCTGAATTTGGAACTTGCCATTCCCCTATGTGAGCCAATTCCTAGAAATAAGCCTCACTCTCTGGGGCACTGGTGTCGTAGTGGGTGGCCCATTGGGCATCCAACAGCCAGGACATCAGTTTGAAAACACCAAGGGCTCCTTGAGGGAAAGATGAAGCTTCATAATCTCCTGAAGAGTTACAGTCTCCAACGCCCAAAAGGTCAGTTCTATACTGTTTTACACAGTCACTTTGAGTCCACCTTGATGGCAATGAGTGGCTGGTGCAGTGGTTAACCATAGGAGCCCTGGTGGATATATCGATATCTCCAGTTACAGCTATATAACTGGTTTGGTTTCTCTAGGGAACACTGACTATGACACTCTCCATAGGCAGGGCTGAGACCTCTGTTGAGATTTCCCTCTTGTACCCTTCCTGGATTCCCCCCACAGGTGCTTATTCCCTGAGCATTCCTCAATAAATGTCAGGAATCCAGAGCTAATTCCATCACAGTGTCTCCTTCTTGCAGGGAGTCTGAATGGCTTCCGGGGAGTATGAACTGCAGTCTCCATCCAACTTCCTCCTTCTATTTCTATGATCTGGATCTTATTTGGGGCTCATTTGGTTGTAAACAGGCAAAGAGACCAATACTTGGAAGAGAGAATCCTAGGAAAATGGAAAGGTGGGGAGAACAAGAGGACAGCTGGCTCTGTCGACCGTTCCTGACCACCACTGGCATGTTCCTGTGTTCTTTGTGTCTGTCTCTCAGGGCACATGCTGTAATCTCGCAACATAGACAGCCTCCTCCACGTGGCGGGACATGTGCTTCTGAATTATGCTTCTTAGATGCCAGGCCACTTGCAAAAGCGGGACTTTCTTTTTCGTTTTTTGTTTGGAAATGCTCCAGAAAAAGCATCTAGTTGACCCATCTTATGTCAGTGTCTCCACTGGGCCAATGAAAACAGCCTTGTGACCTTATTGAAATGTGGTGTCTTCCCCAGGGAACTGATATTTCAGCCAGTGAGGTAGTTCACAGGGACAGATAAGAAAGGGGGTTGGGACAGATTAAAATAATAATAATGTCTATTTGCAAAGAATAGGGCCTTGTTATTTTTCGGATGCCCCCCATCTGAACACCCTACCACTGAATATAGGCAGGAGGTAGGGCCCACCTGTCACTCAAGCAGCTAAAAATGTACAGCACTTGCTGTAGCAGCTGCTAATGTGCCCATGTATTAGCACTTGGCACCCACCACTCCCATAAATGCCAATGGTCTCACAGGAAGCACATGTAACTCCCCACACAGGGAACAGTCATTGAGCAGACAAGGAAGTTGACATCCTCCAGGACCTAATGCCACTTTAACCAATGACACATGAGGATAGGTGGAGCCACACTCCAGTTCCCTCAGCCTTTGGGTGGGACAACTACAAGAGGATTTATACTGTCTCTGGGAACCTACTCAATGACATTTCTTTATCGGCCCCCTCTTTTGCTCTATCAGTATTACCCTTCTCTACTGGTCCTTCCTGGAGGCACCTCCCAAGGAAATAATAGTCTAGCTGCCATTCCAATTCTAGTGGATTCCAATTCTTGGTGATCGCATTCATGTGAGTCAATCAGAACTGTGCTTTCTGCAGATTCTTTCTCTCCCCTTTTTAAGAGTAGTTTTAAGGACACTGTGAAAGCTTCCCACCATCCAGTTCCAGAACATTTTCATCGACCCTGCAGCCATTAAGCAGTCATTCCCCATTGCCCCTCCCACCCCACCCTGGGAAACCACCAATCTACTCTATGGCTCTACGGGATTTACCTGTCCAGCATTTTTCCTCTAAATGGACTCACAATACATGGCATTTGGTGTTTGGCATCTTTCACTTCATGTCTTGCGTTCACCTGTGTTACAGAGTCTGTCCGAATCAAAGGCCTTAGTTTTCTTGTGGCAGACTATATGTATACCCCACTCTGTGTAGATCATATTTTTTCTATTCTTCTACTGATGGGTATTGTTGGCTTATTGTTTACCTTTTGCCCATAGTGATTAGTGCAGCATCCATCTGGGTACTCGTCTTTCATTCTTTTAGATATGCACTTGGGAATGGACACCCTGGATCAGCTGGCAAGGGTTCATGACCAAGTGGGTTATGTTGGGCTGCTAACCGTAAGGCCAGCATTTTGGACCCTTTAGCTACTGCGAGATAGAAATGCTCTCATAATGATCCACAGCCCCCCAGACCCACCAGCCGCAGTTCTACTCTGTCCTTTTGGGTTGCTGTGAGTCAGAATCAACTCGATGGCAGGGGTAGTGATGAAGCCAGCGACTTGAGAGTGGAACCAGGGACCGTGGAGAATTCTGGCAGTAGCCATGGTGTCCTCACTACCCAGATGCCAGCAGCCACCAGTGAACAAAGGAGGTACAAGCAAGGTTCTCGTTGACTTCATGCTGGCGACCCGGCTGCCCCTGCTTCCTCAAATGCCATTTCCTCAGCTTTACTGGCAACGGGGTGTACTCCCTATTATCATGTCACCAACTCTTTCAATGGTCCACCTAGCCAGGTGTGATTGCAGACACTCACTGTGCAGCCACCATCAGCGAAGGTGGCTGCCCACCTCATTTGTACACATGCAAAGAATGTGATCATTCTTGGCACTGGTGTCCTTAGTCATCCTGGCTGGTATATTTACATCCTTGAGGAGCTGGGTCAGTGAGCAAGCGCTTCTCAAGGTGCCCATATGATCTGTTTACTGAGAGTGCCAGCCCAAGGATCTGACTTGCCACCCACAGTGAACGCACCTCTGAGGCAAAGGGGAAGGCTTCTTTCTAACTGGGAGACCAGCAGGTCTTCTGCAGACATCACTCCCCTGCAGCACTCTGATCCAAGACCTTTCATATTCCAAAGAGCAGCATTAAGATTCCCATCTGCCACCCAGTCAGACTCACATGTGCGAATTCTCTTTTCAGAGCAAGACAGCCAATGCAGTGAGCTCTGGGTAAAGGGGCAGTCTCACTCTGAGGAGACTCAGCCAGGAGTGTAGGGACAGGGAGTGAAATGTGCAGCTTCCAGCTGCCACCCAAGCCTCCTTAGTGCAGTGGAATGAGAGCAAAGAGATAGTCCTTTGTGACTCTTTGACCTCCTTCCTGGCCTTGGTGGAATTAACACTGCTCAGTGTCAGTCTCTTCTGAATATACGGAAAAGATCGCTCAGAAAAGAATAGAGTTAAATAAGAGCAGGACAGAGTAAGGTGGCTTCATGGTGTTGCATTTGTGTGTCTCAGAGCCCATCCTGGCTCACAGTGACCCTCTGTGACAGAGAAGAACTGTTCCACAGATTTTTCTAGGCAGAATTTTAAGGAAATGTACCTAGCAGCACAGTGGTTGCATGTGCGGCTGTAACAGAGAGACTGGCAGTTTGAACTCGCTGATCCCCATCGAGAGAGTGAAGACGTGACTGCCTGCTCCCATGAAGACTCCTATCCTGTTGTTGTCTGTCCATTTGTGGTGCTGTGGTGAGTTGTGTGTTACTGTGATGCTGGAAGCCACGTGACTGGTATTTCAAATGCCAGCAGGGTTACCCGAAGTGAAGAGGTGTCAGGGAAACTTCCAGGCTAAGAACAGAATACAAAGAAGGGTCCCACTGCCCACTTCAGAGGAAGTAGCCGCTGAAAACCCTAACACTATAGCACAGTGTGCCTTTCCTTCCCGTCACAGGGAGTCAGAATCGCCTCAATGGCACATAACAACCAACAACACCTTTGAGGAGGGAAATCTCCTTCAGTAGGGCTGGGTGAGTTTAAACTGGGTGGCTTCTTGGTTAGCACTTGAGCTCTGAATCATCTCACCACCAGGCTACCATCTTCATGCAGGCAAATAAAACCATCTTGGTCCTGCTCGGTATTGCCAGCGTCATCATGCTCTTTCTCCCATAAGCACATGTCTGGTGGTTGGACCAAAGCAAACCCGGTTGACACTCTTTCCTCATCACCCTGTGTGTGTCAGAGTAGAAGTGAACCATGAAGTTGTCTTTGATTAAAAACATTTTTATTGTGATTTGGGTGAAGGTTAAAGAGCAGCTCAGCTGTCCATTGAGCAATGCATACACATTTTGTTTCATGTCATTGACAGCAATTCCCACAATGTACCATCACTTCCCCCACATCTTCTTGTTTCTTGTCTCCAAGCTGCCTTCATTCTCAACTTTTTTGAACTTCGTTCTTGGGGGAAATGCTGTCTTTTGATCTCATGTAATCTATTATTCTACGGTATTTGTATGTCTCTAATGTCATTGTTCCCATTATAGGCCTGTCTATTGTTTGGTTGAACATCGAGCCATGATGAGTTCAGTTCCAGACCTGCATGGTAACTAAGCACCATAGTCTTGCAATTTCACCAGCCTTTATCCAAACAGTAAGCTTGGTGTTTTATCATGATTTTGAGTTTTGCCCCACATTTCCCTTCTAGTCTAATCAAGCCCTTCTAATGTGATCTCTTTCATAGCAGTCGATTGTGGGAGCTAGGCACCATCTAGTTCTTCTGGTCTCCAGTGGTGGAGGGTGATCGTTGCTTGAGTCACTAGTCATTAATTCATTGTGCTCAATCAGTTCTCCTCTTCTGCTGTCCTCTGGATGGGGAGAGACCAACTGTTGCCCCTTTCCTGATTGCTCAGGAACTTTGAAAATCCCAGAGACGATGGTCCTGATCCCCCAGGCTCAACAACTCATTCCCTCACAGTTTTTGCATCTGTCTCAGAGATTTTTTCCACCCCCACCCAGTTTTATGACATTGGTCCCTGTATGCTCCACCATATACCTGGATCTATTTAACAACCAAGGTCAATACATTCTATAAACTTTTCAATGGCCGAGGATTCTGAAGAAGATTGCCAGGCTTCTCTTTCACAGCTCCTCTAAGTGGGTTGGGAATGACAACTTTTCCCTTAATAGCAGAGCTCATTAACTGTTTACACCCCTAGATACTCCTTACTCTTAGAAAACTCACTGCCATTGAATCCATGCTGACTCACAGCCAACTTATAGGGCAGAGTAGAACTGCCCCTGTAAGTTTACCCCTGTGAGTGTCTTAAACTCGAACTCTTTATGGGAGCAGAATGCCTTATCTTTCTCCCACAAAGCAGCTGGTAGTTTCAAACTGCTGATATAGCAATTAGCAGCCCAACCTGTAGCCACTAGGCCACAAAGGCTCTTTTTCTTCTTAGCAAAGAGAGGGAAAATAAGCAAACGGAACATTCCCCTGGTGCTTCCCGTGGATGCTGTGATGGGAGCTGGATCCTGAAGGCCCGGATTGGCAGAAGCTCCATTTACACAGGAACACATGCCTCCCTTGTTAGTATTTGCATTGGGCAAGCAATTTCCTGCGCTGACATTTTGCATCTAGTTAAATGCCAGCAACTCCAGAGAGACATAGCTTTTACCTGTGGCTCTGCCCTTCTGGACAAGCCTTTGGTGCTCGAGGGGGCTACTTTCAGTCTATGATCTTACATGTCCTTTTGGATCCCTTCGTCTCTTGTTTTTGTTTTGATTAACACAAACTGGATGAACAGCTTCAGGCTTAATATAATCGCTGCTGAATATTTCATTGGGAAATGTTCTTAAGAAGGCAGTTGGCATCCATGAGCTAAGTGTATGCATAGAGATTTCTTTTCAGATGGTAAAGTGGCTTTGAATAATTATTGTTATTATTAGTGAATTAAAGACAAATGTGCCTCAAAATGTGAACATCAGGTGTGTGTGTGTGTGTGTGTGTGTGTGTGTGTGTGTGCATGTTTTAAAGAGCACATGGCTTGGTGATAGAGAGGGCGAAGCACTGGTGAGGAGCACATGACAGTGTTCAGAGAGATGACAAAGGGTAGTGATGAAACAAAACAGATTCCAACCTCATATCCTCTGCTCCCTGCCTCAGCGGGAGGTCGCAACAAGGAGCAGAAAAGCCAAGGGCATTTACTGCCCTCTCACAGCTGACAAGCGCCCCAGAAGGCACGGGGTTTTAATGCCAAGGCTTTGCTGCTGTGAGGCAGGGAGGGGGGCTTGCCATAGTTTCCACATGCTGACATCACAAACATACCGCAAGTGGGTGCCTTTAACACACCAAAGTCAATGTTCTCACAGCACCGGAGGCTGACAGCATCATGCCAGTGCACCAGCTTGATGGGCAGGCTCTCTTTGTCCATCCCTGGGGGCTGAGGGCTCGTGGGCGGTATTCTTGTTTTGACTTCAAAAACCTCCATGGTTGGTGGTCCTTGGAGCTCTCTGCATGGCAGCTGCCTTCTTCCCTTGGAGTTGGTTTGCTTCAGTGTTGAATTGAATCCTTTTGTATCAGCCAAGTGATTGGTGTAAGGTACAGCCTCTTAAATGTCACAAAGAAAATCTCTGCCCAGGTGGGATTACATCCACAGTAAAAAATCCCACTCCTGTAGAGCTCACTCCAGCTCATCATGGCCCTCTCCAGGGGGGTTCCATGGCTGGGCATCTTTATGGAAGCACACAGCCACAGTTTTTCTCCAGAGAAACAGCTAGTAGGTTCTGAACTACCGACTTTGTTGTGAATAGCCCCCTTCTTAACATGTGCGCCAGAAGCCCTGCTCTGCGGTTTGATGAGCAGCCCTTCTGGCCATTGCTAAGGGCTACATGACAAAGCCATTTGGTACAAGCAACGTTGTCTTCAGCAAAGAATGAGTTTAGCTGGCCTCAGTAGGATGCTCAGCAGGGAAGTGATAAACTGCTTGGCTTGGGTTTTATGAAGGAGAACCATGGGAGCTGAGATGTGCAGTCTCTTGACTTGAACCCAGACACACTATCTCCCAGCCTGAACTCTCACCATCACACTCAACTTTTGGGGGGTCAAATGTTTTACTCACCTGAGAGATGTGCAGGTGAAAGCGTGCCCCAGAAACATCTCCCTCCCATCCCTGTCATCTCGGAGAGTTCTCCAGATAAGGATTGGTGGTTCATGTGAAGGGACATATTGTAGCATTTCCCTTGCACTCCTCAAAGGCAAGAAAATGACCCACAGCACCTCGAGTTGCCAGCAGTGTCAAAGGGGATGTGCTCCTTGAGACTCAAGCTGAGTCCCCAGGAGACGAGCTCTCAACTATGGAATTAGCGCTTTTGAAAAGGGGCAAATCTTCCAGCAGTTCTCTCTTCAGAGGCCTGGCTGTACGCTCTGCAGACTTGTGGGCACGCTCACTCTGGTCAACCCAAATTCTTGGGAGAGGCTGATCTGTCCCTAGAAAACTGGCCACATGCAAAAGCATAGAGACCAATATCTGCCTCCTGCTGGAAGGATATGGAAGGAGAAGGGTGGCTGGAGTCCTCTAGGAGGGAAGTTGAGAGCCAGGAGAGGCAGCAAAGCCACAGTTCCAGCAGGTGGTGTCCTAAGGCTAAGGGAACTTGCCAAGGATCAAGTGAATCCTGGAGGTGTCTGCAGCCCATCTTGCTGAGGGCCTCCATTTATTTCAAATATCTATGGATAATGGGAAGGGCCCCCAAGGCCCGCTGGCTGACCTCATATGATACACCGTGAACTATCCACCTTGGCATCCTCCAAAGTCTGAAAGCTGCAGCCCCTCCCACCCACTGGCAGCCTTCTTGGACAGGATTTCCTCAACACTGCTGCAACCATGGGCTCACACACAAGGACCATTGTGAGGACGGTGCAGGACCAGGTGGTGCTTCAAACTCTTGTGTGTACTTTTGCTATGAGTCAGGAGCTCACTCAATGGTATCTAACAAGTTATTGTGAGATGACATAAGAGGACTTCATGGAGGCCCTTCCAAGAGAGGGTTGGAACATAGCATGGTAAGAGGCCTGGTCAGGAATGTGCTCATTGTTTCCATCCCCTTCTCCCGGAAGCCACTGCTCTAGGGAGGAAAGGCAGGCCCAGAGACAGGGAAGGGCTAGGGAAGAGGGAGCGATAGGAGAGCAATAGAAAAGACAAGTTACTCTCCCTCATTCCCAGTATAGCTCCTCAAACCTCAGGTAAAGCCTCTGATTCTGAGGCTTATAATAGGATCAGACTGAACATTTAATCCCTCAAGCTGCCTGGAAAGTGTGGGAGCTGATGAAGATGGCAATAGGTGAAGAAGGAAGGAATCTACTGGTTACAGATGTGAAAGCATCTGTTAGTGAAGCCTTCTCAGTTTCTTATTGCCTTATCAATGTCATCAGTCCACTTAATGTACTCACTTTCCAAATGCCTATGAACCAATTGTACATACCTTGAGTTCTTTCTAGGAGGCAATATTAATATTCTCATTTCCGAGTTGAGGCCACAGAAGTTTGGACAACTTCTGGTTGTTGTTGTTGCTGGCAGGTGCTCATCAAGTTGGTTCCAACTCATAGCAACCCCTGTGCATACCGGAAGGGAGCATGGCCCCGTCCTGTGTCCTCCTCTCTGGAGGGCACTTGCCTCAAATCTTTAAATTCAAAGCTTCATGTTTTGTCAAATGAAATCATTTCTTCAGTCAATCTCAGAAATCTTTATGTAAAAACGTTGGAAACGCCTTTCACTCAAGGTCTAGGGAGGCTGAGTAAGGTGGGAGGGGCTCCGGGACAGATGGTGGGAATCACTCCTGCAGATGGGTGGTAGGTTGGCGAGGCCAGTCTGACTTGCCTCCCTGGTGACTGACCTCAACCAGCAATGGGCAGCTGGACACATGGCATGAAGTGACCTCTGGTCTTCGTGGTGGTGGATGCCAGTAGACCGTCAGGTATGGGAGACCCATGAGAAAATAGGTTACTTTTCTCTTTCTCTCCGAGTTTCTCTGCGATCTCTTTATGCTGCCTGAGCCCGCATGCATACTGACAAAGGCAGACATGTGCACACACATGGCAAAGTAAATAGAGACGCCCACATTCACAGACGTATCCATCCACGTGCAAATAGGCACATATGTGCACATGCATGCCAAAGCAGACACAAACATCCATGAATGCACATGTATTCGTGCAAACTGATTTTCATGGGGAAAAAGATCAGATCTATCACTGTCAAGTCCACTCCAACTCAAAGCAACTGTAGAGCACAGAGGAGAACTGCCTCATTGGGTTTCCAAAGCTGTCATCTTTTCAGACACAGTCAGCCACCACTTTCTCCTGCAGAGCAGCTGGGGTTTTCCAACTGCCGAACTTTCACTTAGCAGCTGAGCACTTGCTGATTTTCATAGGACTCTG
Organism: Tenrec ecaudatus; assembly: GCF_050624435.1. NCBI lineage: Eukaryota > Metazoa > Chordata > Mammalia > Afrosoricida > Tenrecidae > Tenrec > Tenrec ecaudatus. The sequence goes on along the minus strand of NW_027459048.1, from coordinate 273,238 downwards.
GAAATCAGTTTCATTGCCTGCTAGTCACACCTCCTCTGTGAGTTAGCACAGCCTGGTAAGCTTGGAAGGAGAAAAATCTTCCTTCCCGAGGTAGTTGAGTGGTTTTCCCCTGAGGAAATGGTTTAGAAAAATATTTCCTTCAAGAAATCAGAACACCCTTGAAGATAAATTTCCTGCCAAAACATTTGTTTGCTTGACAAGGAGACAAGTGAAGCAGCCCCTGACTTCCCCCTTGGGTCCTCTTTCTCATCATGACTGCTCTGCTCAGCTACAAGGCTCCAGGTCCTGGGATCAAGGGTGCCCTTCTATCTGGAACCTCACAGGGCTCCACTGTGAGTCAGGGAAAGACCTGGAAACTTGAGCATCCTGAAACGGGGCCTGCATAGCAATATCATCCGTCATCAGGCTCATCGTTTCTCTCATTTTTTGTAAGATCATTGAGCCCTTGGAGCCCTGAGAAGTTCTCTCAGAGGAAGCCATCCTCCTCCCATGAATCCAAGAGGGAATGCTTAAAGATTGTTGTCTTGTACTTACAGGAATACCAGCAACCAATTGCCATTGAGTCAACTCGGACTCATGGAGAGCCCAAGTGTGTTAGAGAAGTCCAGTCCCTAGAATTTTCCATGGCTGGGGTGGTTTTTTTTTCCAGAGGCATATCACCAGACCCTTCTTGGAAGGCACCTCTGGGTGAACTCAAACCTTTAACCCGTAGTTCGCAGCCTAGCTCATGAACAATACCATCCAAGGACGGTACAGTTCCTTGCAAATGGTCACCTGCAGTAGATGAACCAAGGTCAAGTAACTGCCTGAGAAACATCAACCAGAGGAAAGCAGAGTGAACCCCAGGGTTCTTGGGAAGAGGGCCAGAGAGAGAAAAAGGAGAAAACAGCTTTCTCGGGACATCAGAAAGGAGAGGACTCCACTTTGTGGATGCCATAGAACAATCCCAAGCCAAGCATGGGTGAGAAACAGACCCCACCCAAACCCAGCGGGCTGGATTCTGTCGCCAAGTGTTGAACACCAGACATGGATATGACAGAGCCGCTAGTGGTCCGTGGAAAGAAACTGTTTGCCCATTGTCTGGTAGTTTTGCAGCATTTGAACAACCAGGCCTCTGCTGCCTCTTCTGGCCTGAAATATAATTACAGCCATAACTGCCCAGCGCCCAGCGGTTCAATGGGTAGAACTCCCTGGGGAGGGCTAACTACCCCAATCATTTGGGAGATCATTTTAGGATTGTCCAGGAGATCTTTGGCTGTGTCTATTATATGAACGATGGTGTCTTTTTTTTTAAAAAGAAACTTTTTATTGTAAGGTGGGTTAAGATTTACAGAGAAAATCAGCTTTGCATGTAACAATTTATACACGTTTTGTTATGTGACATTGATGACAATCTCCTGCAATGTAATATCACTCATGCCATTGAAACTCTGCTTCCTGTTTTCATTCACCCTTCTCCCCTAACCTTGCCTGCCTTTTGAATTTGGCCTTGGGCAAATACTGCCTATTTGCTTTTGAATGGTGGATGGTTCTGAGGAATGTGTGCTCCTCAGTGCTATGATTCATTTTGGTGTAGTTGTTCTTATAAGGTGCCATTGAGCCAGTTGCAACCCACATTGACCCTATGCCAAACAGAAAGAAACACTACCTAGCCCTGAATTATTCTCCTAATTGTTCCCAAGCTTGAGCCCCTTGTTTCAGTCACTGTCAATCCATCTCCTTAAGGGGCTTCCTCTCTTTCACTGTCCCTCTACTTCACCTGGCATGATGTCCTTCTCCAGGCACTAGTCTCTCTTAATAACATGACCAAAGTATGTGAGAGGAAGTCTCACCATCCTTGCCTTTAAGGAGCCCTCTGACCATACTTCTTCTAAGACAGATCTGTTTGTTCCCTTGGCAGTCCATGTTACTTTCAATATTCTTCACCAGCACCACAATTCAAACATATCAATTCTTCTTCAGCCTTCCTTATTCAATGTCTGACTTTCACATACTTATGAAGCAATTTAAATTACTATGGCTTGGGTAAGGTGCACCTTAGTCCTCAAAGTAACATCCTTGCTTTTTAGCACTCTACAGACGTATTGTGCACCAAATGTATCCATATGCAATGCGTCATTTGATCTCATGATTGCAGCTTCCAAGAGCATTGATTATAGACCTCATCAAGACAAAAATCCGTGACAACTTCAACAAATAACAACAAATAAAACAACAACAACAAACTTCTCTATTTATCATGGTACCTATTGATCAAGTTGTGAGCATGTGTGTCTTCTTGACATTGAGTTGTAATCCATACTGAGGGCTGCAATCTTTGATTCTCATAAGGTTCACTTTATAAACCTGTTTATTTTTCAGGGGGTTGAATTCAGTTCCAGACCTGAAGGGTGATGAAGGACCATAGTAGTGGGGATCTCACTAGTCTATCTAACCAGTAAACCTCATCTTTTATCATTATTATTATTACTATTGGTAGTAGTAGTATGACTTTCAGTTTTCTTACACATTACTCCCCACTCTATCTAGCATCATGTACCATGATCCCTTTCAGAGCAGCTGTTTGTGATAGGCAGGCACCATTTAGTTCTTCTGACCTTAGCATCATAGAGTCTGAGGTACGCATAGTCCATTACTGATTTGGACTAATTGTTGCCAGGCATCTTGATTTTCTTCACTGTTTTTTGCTCCAGACAGGGTGCAATAGTTTATTGTGCCAGCCTGGCCGATAAACACAAGTAGGATTAATCGAAGGGCAGAGGGATAAATGGCTTCATGAGCCTTGCCTTGCTTGTTCTGTGCCTCAATTTAAAGGGGTACACTGCCTGTGGGATGCCTAGTTTGTGGACTGTGTCGCTGTAAGTTGAGGTCCATTTAATCCCACAGGATTTGAATGTTCGTCTCTGGAGCTGGGGACCGACAGTTGGTGACAGTTGGTGTCTTGCCTTGCTGTTTGCTGCCTGGGTATATATAGCCCAGCTCTCTCTACAGAAAGGGACTGGCAACTGGCGGCTCTCAAGCCTTAAAGGACTGCTAGTGTCTCACTGTTTTATAATTTAACTGTTAGTTTCTTGTGTTATCTATCTGTATATAATTTAGTGGTTCATTTCTTGTATTGTATATCTAGCTTTATAGATATATTTATATATAATTACTAGCAATATGATTTTGTCTCTCTAGAGAACCCTGTCCAACACATAGGGTGAGACCAAGAACTGACTTTTAGTTTGCTACTCACTAGCTTTTGAAGACCCCAGTCACTTCCCTGATGGATACAGAACATTGTCTTTGTGAGCTAGTTTGTACCAATTGATCTTGAGGTCTCTCAGATCTATGTTCCTGATCCCCCATATTTAGGACACGCTCCCTAAAGGGGTTTTGTTCTAGCTAAGACATTTTCATAACTATGCCTCCTGGATGCACTATTATATTCATGGGCATATTTGTAGTATATGCTAATATGTATATAGAACTATTCTCTGGCAAACCTATATTTATTCATGGGGCTAGTCCCATTCTCCTTCCCACAACTGCTAAGATTTTGTGGTTTTTCTATCTATCTATTTATCTCTTTAGCTATCCTTGTATGTTATTGTTATTATTGGAGTATTTATTTCTGTTGCCTTTAATGCTTGTAGTCTACTGAGAAAGGATAGTGTTTTGATGTTCCAAATGTTTCCCATTTTCTGGGTTACATGACACAAACCAATAGAAGAAGAGAAAAGAAAAAAAATTAACCCAAGTAATAACACCAACAATAAAACCAATTTAGTCTTTTGGTTAAGAATTAGTCAGACTTTCCCACTCCTAGGCTAACCCTTGAAAGAAAAAGAATGAGATAAAAGACCATAGGGAGGAAGAAAGGAGAGTGGGAGGCAAGGGAATAAAGAAAGAAGGTGGCAGGGTTGTGTGAACAATTAATGTGGACCTTCTTTGATGTGTATTAAAAATAATATTGACTGGTTTTTTCAATACTCACCAAAAATTATTTATGTCAATCAAGAAAACCTCACTACCCTGGAATCAATTCTGACATATAGCAACCCTTTGGACAGAGTATAGAACTGCCCCTGTGGGTTTCCAAGGCTGTAAATCTTTATAGGAGTAGAACATCTCATCTTTCTCTTGTGGAGTGGGGGTGGGGGGAGTTTCGAACTTCTGATCTTGCCGTTAGAAGTCCAACTCATAATCTACTTCACCAACAGGGCTCCTCCTTTCATCATTAATCTAGACTGTTTGACCTTCTTGGCTTACTGGGTTTTATTTTCTCGCTTTGGAAGACATGGTACCAAAATACACACCATTTCCTAGCCCCCCAAAAATCAAAAGTAAGCAAAAACAAAACAGGAAAAACTAGCAACCCAATCCAAACCAGCTAACCTTTTTAGCCATATAGATAAAGGATACTTGTAGCCAACCTCTGTGTTGGGGGCAATAGGGATGGATGGGGACTGTGGTTAACAGGCACGTGTCAGCTCATCCACAGGGGACATTCAAATTCTAGCTCCAGACTGTTATTGCCTTGGGGAAATGCAAGGATTTTAAGGCCTGATTTTCTGTTTGTAACTGAGATGCTGAGAATATAAAATTCGATGTGAAATCGTCAACTTTTCAAATATTGGATCACATTAGTTAAAACCACTTTTCAGGCTGCTCATCATCATACTAGCACGTCATTAGGCTAAAATCATATCAAAGACATCTGGTTTATCCCCTGTGCCCTTTAAGGACAGCTGAAACATGAGGACGGGAATTTAACATTTATTCTTCCTCTAGACCCTCACCCTTTGCCTCCATCGGCTGGCGTTCATAGAAGAGGCAGACGGTTTTGTTCAACTTCAGCATAATCAGAGTCCTGAGAGTTAAACACAATACATATATCATTTCATAATAGTCATTTTAATATTAGCCCAAACAAAACCAACAAAAACCCAACCCGTTGCTGTTATGTTGGTTCTGGCTCCCGAGGACCCCCTGGGTGCCAGGGAGAAACTACAAATCACAGGATTCTCAAGCCTGTGGGCTTCTAGAAGCAGGCCATTAGTTATTTGTTCTGAGGGGTGCAACTGCCCACCTCTTGATACGTTGAGTCCTTAACCATTTGTGCCACCCAGGGTCTCCCAGTCTTCGTATGTGACCCCCAAATTCCTTGACAGGCTACCTATAGGAAGGTAGAGTCTATGTCCTTTCCCCTTAAATTGGGATGTTTCATGACCTCTGTGACCAATAGATTATGGAGAAGATGACACTGTGACATCTAGTTTGGGCAACCCCCTTTCCTCCCCCAAAGTGCTTCACGGCTTCTGAAAAATCCCTTCAAAGACTTCTTCTTGAGTGCTCACCCTTAGAATGTCTAGCCTCCACGTGCTACCTCTCAGGACACTTCTCAGCACCCGAACACTATGCTGAAAGAAGCCTGAGCCACCTGGAAAGGCCACGTGGAGACACTCCAACCAACAACCTAGCTAAGCACTCAGCTAACGGCCAGCTACAGCTGCCAGCCCTCTGAGTGCACGTGTAGGCACTGGAGTCACCAGAGGCCCCTGCCCCAGCTCCCATGTGACTGCCAACTCATGGGAGACTCCAAGCACGACCCAGTGGCCTCCCAGCAACCACACGATGATGGTCCTTGTTTGAAGCCACTGCGTTTGGGGAGGAGGCGTTTCTTGCCCAGCCACAGGGATGAGAACCTGCATCTCAACAACATGCAGGTGGGTGAGGGGGGCGTCTCGAGCAAGGCAGCCTCCCTTCTTGTCAACTCCTGGGGATTTTTGTTGTTCTTGCCACTGCTGCCCCAATTCCCCAGGAGCTAGAGGAAGGCAGGCAGCAGGCCTCATGTGGCCAGGAGGCAGGAGCCTTTGTGGGATGCAGTTACAATGGGAGAGATAACCTTAAAGGCAGGAGCCTGACTTTACCTTTGCCTCCTGAACATTTGGGATGCAGAACACCTGTCAAATCCCATCTTCTGTCCAACCCTGATCATATGTCTGTCTTATGTTTGCACACAGGACGCAGACTTGTGAACACCCAAAGAACAGGGTCTGGCGCCAAGAAACCAGCGCCACAAGGAACTGATGTTTCTCCAGCAATGGGGAGGGGTGGGATGAGAGGAAGAAAGGAGTACAAATCACTGGATCAAAACAAGGTGGGGAAAGGAAGGAGGAAAGGGAGAGAGTGAAGGAGGGAGACTGGGAGGCTGAAGGGAAAAGGCAGGGAAGTAAAGGAGAAAGGTGGGGGTGGGGAGAGAGGAGCAATGAAGAAATGGTGGAGTGCGGGAGGGAAGATGGAAGGTGACGGCAGGCAGGAAGACGTGAGCAAAGGGAGGGAAGGAAGAAAAGAAAGAGAAGGGCAAGAAGAAGAAAGGAAGGTAGGGAAGAAAGGAAGAAAACGAGAAACCTAATGTCAATGGCACCCTCTATGTTTTTATTTCCTGTTTTTCTGAGGTAGCCTCTTCAGCAGAAGCAAATGGGCTGAATCGCCTGAAACTCCACCTAGGTAGAAAGCACGGGTTTCATTTCGCCAGGGCCTGTGTAAATGTTTGAACTGAGCAGCATTAACACTGAGACAGTGATTACCCCACGTGGCTGTTGCGCTCTGATGATGCCAAGGCAACGGGAAAGGGGGCTCATTATTTCTCCAGGTGACAAAAAAATTGTATTTTGACATTTCACCCTGAATGTGGGGAAGGGGGGCGTGGTGGAGGAAGCAGGGGCCCTTTGTGGAGTCTCCTCTTGCCATTGTGATGCCCCTTGGCCTGCCAACAACCTGAGATCCTGCACGCTGCCAGTGAGGGGCTTGGCTGCAGGCCCTAGCCCAGCATTTCTTATCAGATTTACTGTGACAAGTGATGGGAGAAAAGCAAGATGCTGTTAACAGCGCATCCATTCAGACCCTGCTATTTAGAAATTTGGATTTATATTTTGTCAGAGAGAAGTAGCACTGATGTTAATCTTTGCACTACCCTTGGAAAAAAATCATTCATAATCTAATAACAATAATCCATAGCATTTGTGGAGCTCTGAGAACCAAGGGATGGTCAGAAGCATTTTTAGACAGATGTCTCATTTCATCTTCAAAGCAACCCAGTGAGGAATAAGAAAAGTTGGCTTATGACTTCCCTTCTGGAAAGTGAGTCTTTGGAAGCACAGAGAGGTCCAGGTTTGCCCAAGGTCACATAGTCAATAAGTTAGAGAGCCTGGATTTGAACCTGAGCGGTCTGCTGCCAGAGGTACTTTTTTGCTCGTGTTTATTAAGGCAACTTGCAGCTCTGGCAAGGATTCAGATAGAATTGAGGATCACTTTTTTAAACAATTTATTAGGGGCTTATACAACTCTTATCACAGTTCATACATATACATACATCAATTGTATAAAGCACATCTGTACAGTCTTTGCCCTAATCATTTTTTTCTCCTCTTTTCTTTTTTTACATTTTATTAGGGACTCATACAACTCTTATCACAATCCATACATATTCATACATCAATTGTATAAAGCACATCCATACATTCCCTACCCCAATCATTCTCAAAGCATTTGCTCTCCACTTAAGCCCTTTGCATCAGGTCCTCTTTTTTCCCCCTCCCTCCCCTTTCCCCCCTCCCTCATGTGCCCTTGGTAATTTATACATCGTTATTTTGTCATATCTTGCCCTATCCAGAGTCTCCCTTCCCCGGTTCTCTGCTGTCCCTCTCCCAGGGAAGAGGTCACATGCGGATCCTTGTAATCAGTTCCCCCTTTCCAGCCCACTCACCCTCCACTCTCCCAGCATCGCCCCTCACACCCTTGGTCCTGAAGGTATCGTCCACCCTGGATTCCCTGTACCTCCAGCCCTCATATGTACCAGTGTACAGCCTCTGCCCTATCCAGCCCTAACAGTGCTTCTCTCTATCCTTGTGGAGCCCTGGTGATGGGCTGGGCTGCTAAGTAGTAGCTTAAGGAGGCTTTCCCCTCCTGTGAAAAATTACACTCTCGGGAAACTCACGGGTTGCTCTGAATCAAGGTGAACTCAATGGCAGTGAGTTTGGCTTTTTAATGTCTCTCCCTGTTGTTGTTGTTGTTGTTGTTAGTTTGCCATCCAGTTGGTTCTGGTCCATGGCAAACCTATTCACAGCAGAATGTAACAATAACAGCTCCTCCTCCATCCACCCAAGTGTTCCTATGCTCAGTCCTCTTGTTGTAGTCACTGTGTCAATCCAGCTCTTCAAGGGCCTTCAACCTTTTTTCACAGCCCTTCCATTTTTCTAAGCATGATGCCTCTCCAGGGACTGGTCTCCACTGACAACATGTCCAAAGTCTCACCATCCTTACTTCTAATGAGAATTCTGGCCGTACTTCCAAGACAGATTTTGTTTGTTCTTTTGGCAGTCCATGGTACTGTCAATATTCTTTGCCAGTACCATGGTTCAAATTCATACAGTTTACCTGGGTCTTCTTCACTCAATGGCAAGCTTTTCACATGCAGATGAGGCCAATGAAAATACCATGGTTTGGATCAGGTGCACTTCCTGCTTAAAGTAACATCCTAACTTTTCAACATTCTAAAGAGCTCTTATGCAGCAGATCTACCCAGTGCAATGTATCTTTTCATCTCTTGACTGCTGCTTCCAGGAGCATTGCTTGTGGATCCAGACAAGACAAAATCCTTGACAACTTCAAGTTTTTCTCGATTTATCATCATGTTACCTATTGGTTCAGTTGTGAGTATTTTGGTTTTCTTTGTGTTGAGTTGTATCCCACATTGAAGGCTGCAATCCTTGATCTTCACCAGCAAGTGCTTCAAGTCCCCCATCCTTGTCACCAAGCCAAACTGTGTCGTCTGCATATAGCAAGTTGTTAATAATATTTCCTCCAAATCTGATTCTGTGTTCTTCTTCATATAATTTGGCTTCTCTGATTATTTGCTCACCATACAGATTGAAAAAGTATAATAGGTGGGTGCAACCTGGATGCACACATTTCTTGATTCTTAAACCATGCAATCTACCCTTGTTCTATTTGTGCTACTGCTTCTTAATCCATGTACAAGTTTCACATGAGCAAGACAAAGTGTTCTGGAATTCCCTTCTCAAAACTATCCATGTTTTGTTATGATCCACACAGTCAGATACCTTGGGTGTTAATAAAACATAAGTAAACATCTTTTGGGTATTCACTGCTTTCAGGCAAGATCCACCTGATATCTGATATCCTTTGTTCCACATCCTCTTCTGAATCTGGCTTAAATCTCTGGGAAACCAAACTCACTGCCTTGTAGTTGATGACAACTCATCCTGACCCTATAGTATAGGGTAGAACTAACTGCCCCTGTGAGTTTCTGAGACTGTAACTCATTATGGGAGTAGAAAACCTTGCCTTTCTCCCACGGAGTGACTGGTGGTTTTGAACTTCTGACCTTGGGGTTTGCAATCCAACCTGTAACCACTGTGCCACGATGGCTCTTGAATGCTGAATATGGTAACTTTCTGTCAATGAATTAATGCAACTGTTGTTGTATTAGCTTCAGTACAATTTGACTCACATGTGATGCCAATGATAGTGTTACATAATTTGACCATTCGGTTGGTCTCCCTTCTTTGGTATGTATACACATATGGATCTCTTCCAGTCTGTTAGCCAAGTAGCTGTATTCCAAATTTCCTGACATAGATGTGTGAGTGCTGCCAGTGCTTTATCAGCTTGTGGAAACATTTCAATAGATATTCCAGCAATTCCTGGCATCTTGTTTTGGGCTAGTGCTTTCCATGCATCTTGAATTTCTTCTTTCCTGACCATTGGTTCTTGCTCATATGTTACCTCCTGAAATGGTTGAATGTTGGTCTATTCTTTGTGATACAGTGACTCCATATTGTTTCCATCTTCCTCAGATGTTTCCTTCATCATTCAATATTTTGCCCATAGAATTTTTTAATATTGCACCTCGAGACTTGACATTTTTCTTCAGTTCTTTCAGTTTAAGATATGCTGAATATGATCTGCTTTGGTTTTCTAACTCTAGGCCTTTGCACATTTTGTGATAATATTTTACTTTGTATTCTCGAGTTGTCCTTTGAAATTTTCTATTTAGCTCTTTACTTCATCATTTCTTCCATTTGCCTTAGCTACTCTCTGATTAAGAGTAAGTTTCAGAGTCTCTTCTGACATGCACTTGTATCTTTTCTTTATTTCCATTTTTTTAAATGACACTGTGCTTTATTCAGAGATGTTCTCAAAATTTGGTGGGTTATTATCAAGGTTGTATATTGACTCTCGTGTACTTGTTTGCATTTTCTTGAACTTCAACTTGAGCTCACATATGAACAATTGCTGATCTGTTCCACAATCAGTCCCTGGACTGGTTTCAGTTGCTGATATTGAGCTTCTTTTATTGTCTCCTCCCACAGGTGTAGTCAATTTGATTTCCGTGTATTCCATCTGGAGAAGTCCACATTTATGGTCACCTTTTTTGTTGTTGATCAAATGTTTGAAGAAATCATTAATCATGCAAAATTCTAACATACAATCAAGATAAATTGGTAATTATTGGTGATTGGAGTGCAAATGTTGGAACCAAAGAGGAAAGAACAGAAGTTGGAAAATATAGTATATGCTATCAGCAATTTATTGGTCTTGCAAACTCTGTCATGCGATCTCCAGCTTGGTTTCTATCGCCAAGACCATATTTTTCAACTACTGATCCTTCCTCTTTGTTTTCAACTTTTGCATTCCAATAGCATTTTGATAGCAAGTCTGACAAATTTGGGACTGAATATGGTGGTAGAATTATTCAATTTCTGCATCACCGGCTTTGGGTGGTTGGTACATAAATTTGAACAATAGTTGTATTGATTGGTTCTCCTTGAAGGGGGCTAGATAGCATCCTATCAAAGATAACATTGTACATTAAAATAGATCTTAAAATGTCCTTTTGATGATGAATGCAATGTTGTTTCTCTTGATTGTGTCATTTCCAGCAGAGTAAACCATAAGATTTTCTGTTTCAAAATGGTCAATATCAGTCCATTTCAGCTAACTAATGCTTACAATATCAATCTTTATGTATTCCATTTCATTTTTAATGACTTCCAATGTCCCTAGATTCATATTTCATACATCCCAAGTTTCAATTATTAATGACGATTTGAACTGTTTCTCCTCATTTTGAGTTGTGGCCCATCAGCAAATGAAGGTCCTGATGGCTATCCTCGATTTGCATCATTATGGTCGACTTGCCTATGAAAAGTCAGCTCTTCCTCTTCCTCAGCCAGTATTTTGAGTACTTTCCAAGTTGAAGAGCTCATCTTCTGGCACACGTTCTGACAATGTTCTTCTGTTGTTCATGGGGGGTCTAGTAACTGACAGTGTTGCTGCTATCCATAGGGTTTTCAATGGCTCATTCTTCCCATGCAGGTAGCCAATTCCTTCTTCATTGTCTGTTCTTTGTCTGGAAGCTCTTTGGGTGACCCTGCTGGTATATGAAATGCCAATCACATAGCTCCCAGTATCTCACAAAACAAAAGTCACCACAGTACCACAAAATGCCAGACAAGTGATGGACCTCTATTTTTAGTGAGGCGTGGCCTGGTGGGAGGAGTGGGCCCTTAGGTGGTTCTGATCCACTTACTGGAACAAATACTGTTAGTTCTTATTTCATAAATGTGAAATGCATAAAAGAGACCCCCCCCCAAAATATCCTCCAATTCAGACTTTCTGCCTTTTAAAAGAGGATAACCCACTCTGATTCAAAGTCATTGAGGTGTTTTGTTTTTCCCTCCCTCTGAGGCTACAGAGACTAGACTAATCACAGCTGAAGTGGAGCGACTGAAATGACTTAAAGCACCAGCTAGACTGGCTGTCAGAAGCAGCTACAGTCAACAGCTACAGACTGACAGAGCTGCTCAGCCAAGAGCTGAGGGTTCTCAACTCCCACTTCTACTGATGGGCACAGCCAGTGGCCTCTGGGAGTTGACTGGAACCCAGCAGCCAGCTGTGAGGAGCAAGCTAATTCATCTCAGCCTGGCCCAGGTCATCAAGTCACTGAAGGAGTATCGGGAAAGAGGGAAGAAATTTGGGGTCCCACATTTGGCCACAGACAAAAGTTGTTCTGTGTTTAGACAGTAGTTCTGGGCCTGAGTTTGGGGCAGGTGTGATGAAGGAAAGTCGGCTCCCTCCCTGCATCTGGGAACAGATGGTGGGGCTGCCCTGGAAACAGCAGGCCAGTCAGCTGGAGCAAAAAAGGCTTGGCCTCTAAAGCCCTGGCAGGGCAGACTGAAGCTACCTGGACTGTTTTTTCTTAACCCAATGGCTCCTGCTACCCTCACCACCCCCAACTAGGTAAAAGGGAAGAAAGATGCATTTTCTTTACAGAGGCAACTTTCTAGAAAGGAGACCAGCCCACCAGCTGTGAAAGGTCCCCTTAAACCATTTTACTTTGAGCAGGAGGAAGAAATGTTGAGATTCCCAGAGCCACGTGGAATTGTGGATCCTCTAGGTTCCAGTGATGCCAGATCGATTTTTCTAGAGAAAGTCAAAATTCCTGTTTTCTTAAAAACCTCCTGATTTTTTCAAAGGCGATTCAATAACATTGGATAGAAGCCAAGTAGGCCAATGAGCCCTGATGGCACAGTGGGTTATGTGTTGGGCAGCTAAGTAGAAGGTCAGTAGTTTGAAACCACCAGTCACACTGGGGGAGCGGGGGGTGGGGGATAGGGTGGGGGGCTGTGCAGAGATGAGACCTTCTAGTCCATATAGAATTTCAGCCTCAGAAACCCACAGGGGCAGTTCCGCTCGGTCTTACAGGGTCACTGTGAGTTGGAATCTTCTAGATGGCAGTGAATAAGCAGGCCAACCAGAGTCCACACAGGTCCTCATTTGGCCATGGGAGTCCCCAGTCTGTGACCCTCACAGAATCGACCTTTGTGTATCGATGTTAAAAGTGAGATCCAGAGAGGGGAGCGCCTGTCCCCTTGAGGAGCACCGAGTTGACTTTCCAGTCTCCAATCTGTAGCAGACATTCCCGGTGCTCCTTCTCTTCATTCCCAAATTCCTGATTCCGTGTACTCGCCTCAGTCACCAAGGGCCAGCTCTGAAGGTCCCTTTGCTGGTGCTGGCTGAATGTGCTGAGGAACATATGCCCCTGGGAACAGCCCTGACCAGGCCCCTCACTCCTTGGATGGCAAAACTCTGAGAGGCGTGTGCTACACCTACCCCTGGAGACTTCCTAAGTGATTAAGCAGCAGGTTCCCAGGTTTGTAATTGGATTCACAATCTATTTGTTATCGGTGGCCTTCCCTCCACTGGCTCACAATGCCACATCATTACCTGCATGCTCAGAGTTTCCTAAATAAGCTCATTGCCTTTAAGTCTTTGGCCAGGGTCTGCTTCAGTGAGAACCCAAACTAAGCCCAGGTCTGAATCGTTATGTGTCCTTCCTGCCATCCAGTTGATGCCGACTCATGGCGAATCTATAGGATAGGGTAGAACTGCACCTGAGAGTTTCTCTGACTGGAACTCTTTTTTTTTTAAAAACATTTTATTAGGGGCTCATACAACTCTTATTACAATCCATACATATACATACATCAATTGTATAAAGCATATCCGTACATTCTTTGCCCTAATCACTCTCAAAGCATTTGCTCTCCACTTAAGCCCTTTGCATCTGGTCCTCTTTTTTTACCCTCCCTCCCGCTCCCCACTCCCTCATGAGCCCTTGATAATCCACAGATTGTTATTTTGTCATATCTTGCCCTATCCGGAGTCTCCCTCCCCGCCCCCCTTCTCTGCCGTCTGTCTCCCAGGGAGGAGGTTACATGTGGATCCTTGTAATCTGTTCCCCGTTTCCAACCCACTCACCCTCTACTCTCCCAGTATCGCCCCTCACACTCCTTGTCCTGAAGGTATCATCCACCCTGGATTCCCTGTGCCTCCAGCTCCTATATGCACCAGTGTACAACCTCTGCCCTATCCAGTCCTGCAAGGTAGAATACGGAGCATGGTAGTTGGGGGGAGGAAGCATCCAGGATCTGGGGGAAAACTGTGTTTTTCATCGGTACTACATCGCACACTGACTGACCCATCTCCTCTCCTAAACCCCTCTGTGAGGGGATCTCCAGTGGCCAGCAAATGGGCTTTGGGTCTCCACTCTGCACTTCCCCCTTCATTCACTATTATGTGTATATATATATATATCATATACCATATATTTTTCATAATGCCTTATACCTGGTCCCTTTGGCACCTTGTGATCGCACAGGCTGGTGTGCTTCTTCCATGTGGGCTTTTTTGCTTCTGAGCTAGATGGCCACTTGTTCACCTTCAAGCCTTTAAGACCCCATACACTATCTCTTTTGATAGCCGGGCACCATCAGCTTTCTTCACCACATTTACTTGTTCACCAGCTTTGGCTTCAGCAGTTGTGTCTGGAGGATGAGCATTGTAGAGTGCCAATTTAATAAAAGAAAGTATTCATGCATTGAGGGAGTGCTTGAGTTAAGGCCCAAGGTCCTGCCGCCACCTTAATACTAAACCTATAAATATAGACACATAGATCTATTTCCCCATCCATATATATATTTGCATGCACATGTCTTTGTCTAGACCTCTATAAATGCACTTTGACTCCTAGCTCTTTCCTCCATCTCCCTTGACTTTCCTCCTGTCCCACTACCATGCTCCGTCCCCACCTGGGTTACAGCTATACCTCTTCTTTACGTAACCTTACCCTTGATCATTCCCTACCAGGCCTGCCACTTCCCCCTCACTACCATTTCGAGTCCCATGTTGTTCCCTTGTCCCTGTGTTTGTTAACACCACTTCCTTACCTCCCGCACCTCCCCCTATCCCAAGTGCCCCCGGAACTGTCGGTCCTGTTGTTTTTCCTCCAGATAGTTCCTCCAGCCTCTCTTATTTAGACAGACCTGTGGAGACACTAACATGCACGAAAACAAGACAGAGGAAAACAAAGCAAAACTATACAACCAGACAACAAAACAACAAAAACTAACCACTGACAAAGAACAAAACAAAACACATCAAGAAAGAAGAGCTTGTAGTTAGTTCAAGGATCATTTGTTGGACCTTAGGAGTGTTTTCCAATCCAGTCTGTTGAGGCACCACAGCCTGGCCCCAAAGTCCACTTTCAGCATTCCCTGGGGACCTTGCCACTCCATTCCCTTGCTGTTCCACTGCACTCCACCACACTTTGCCTCGGTGTGGTGGAATCAGGTTAGGTGCAATTCGCACACTGTGTCTCCAGTGCTGTCCCCTGTATCACCCTTGGTAACTGAGGGGCATCTTGTCTCATAGTGGGGCCAGCCATGTTGTTCTCTTTGTGGACTGGCTGCTCTGAGACTGGAACTCTTTAGGGGAGTAGAAAGCCTCATCTTTCTCCCTTGGAGTGGCTTGGGATTTCAAATTTGCCATTTCAGACATTGCGTTTAGCAGCCCAACACATAACCCCTATACCCCACCATAGCTACAGAAAACAATAAAGAAACAAAATCCAACAACACTCATTGCCATTGGGTGCATAACAATCCTATCGAGAGAAAATACTGCGGCCTCCTGGGTTTCCAAGGCTATAACTCTTTGTAAAAATAAAATTGTGTTATGTTTTCAGTGAAAATTTACATAACCGATTAGGTTTTCATTTAACAAATTCTCTACTTGTTTAGTGACATTAGTTAATTTTTCAATAAAAAGGAAAGCAGAAAATTAAAAAAAGAACAAATGAAAAACGTGTTAAGAGTAAAGACAAATGATAAGATGTTAATTTTTAACCTAATCATATCTGCAACAATACACTTTCTGATGTACTGATGTTGAGCAGGGTTTAATCCCATCCCTGGTGAATGGTCCCAGGGGATTTAATGGAGGCTTATTCTCTGTGGAATCTCTGCCAATGCATTTTGAGTTTTTATACTCATCTAAGGTTATAACTCTTTATGGGAGAAGAAAGCCTCATCTTTCTCCAAAGGAGCGACTGGTGAATTCCAACTGCTGACCTTGCAGTTAATAGCCCAACACATAACCCATTATGCCACCAGAAGAGAGATTTGTATCTGGGTGCCTTCCAATTCAAGCACTATAATTATGCAAGGAGGATATTTTTTTCTGTACTGGAGCCAGGTCAAGTCAGAACCAGTGTGTCCATGGTTTGCAGCGAAGTCAGAGGAAGAAGAGGGTAGACTGTCTATAACTTCTCATAGCCCAGGGAAATGCTAGGCCTGGAAGGGGGCATGTGGCTCAACCATATTCAGAAAATCTGCACACTAACCTCCCCGGCTCAAATAATTACCAGCACCATGTCTCTGAATATCACCTGAAAGCAAAATAGTGAAAGCACTATTTCCATTTCATAATACTTTTATTAAAAGTAAAGTTCAATTCAGCGATGTGAAGAAGCTGGGAAAATTATCTTTTCATTTCTTTCTTTTTCTTTCCCTCCCTTTCCCCTTCTTCTCCACAGAACTGAGAGGCAGAAGGAATAAAGGCAGCATGGCACCAGCTGGAGGACACCGTGGGGTCAGGGTCACCATTTAACTCACGCTTCTCCAGTTTGGAGGGGCAACTGGATGTCCTCATTTGTGAATTTGCTTATTAATCTTTTTGAGTTAACAAGGTCATGGTAAAAAATGATTGTTGGTGTTTTTGTTAGGAACCTTCTAGTCCAGTCCAACTCATAGTGACTCAATGCATCAGTGCCGAGCTCTCTAGACCAATGGTTCTCAACCTGTGGGACCCTTGCACAGGGTGACTGTAACAAAATTACAGTTATGAAGCAGCAATGAGAATATTTTTATGGTTGTGGAGGTCACCACAACATGAGAACTGTATGAAAGGGTTGTGGCATTAGCAAGTTTGAGAACCACTGCTCTAGGCTTTTCTATGCTGTAATCTTTACAAGAATGAGTTGCCTGGTTTTTCTTCCAAGAACAGAGCCACTGGTGGGTTCAAACCTTCAACCTTTTGGATAGCAGCTGAGCACTTAACCATTGTGCCTCCAGGGCTCTTTGATAAACTCTATCAGAGGGTCTTAACCATTGCAACCCCATGGATCCTTTTGGCATTTAGGAAAGGCTATGGAACACCTGCCCACTCCCCAGAATAATATTTCCAAATACCTCCAATGAAATACAGAATCACAAGGACACAAATTGTATTGAAATGCAGTGATAAAAATAAGACATTGGATTTGTGGCAAATATACATGTTAATAAATACATTAAATATGATCTGATGGTGGGTCTAATAAACCAAACCCACACCATTGAGTTGATCCTGACTCACTGTGACCCTATATAAAATTCCTCAGGCTAAATCTTGACAGGAGCAGATCATCTCACCTTCCTCTCAGAGAACAACTGGTGCCTTTGAACTGCCAACCTTGAGGTTACCTGCCCAATGGCTCACCCACAGCGTCACCGTGAGTTCTAGATAGTGATGAGCATGAACTGTACTCAACGATGGCTGCAACGACTAGCATGGGGTGTGAAAGCATGTAGAATTTCTCTCGGTGGCAATCGCATGGCTATTCAGAACACAGCTGTGGACATGCTAAACTGCCCTAGGAGCTTAGGGGAACTAACTCAACCAGGATTGTCCCTCATCCAATTTGACATTGCTCCCCAGCCTGCTGGGGCTCAGTGGTTCAGTGTTAGGGTCCCTTGTCTAGATACCAGGGCTGGCATGGAGAAAGTCATTCCTCTGCAGCCTTCTAGTGTGTGGGGGAAGATATTAGTGTTAAGCCTTGGCAGGAAATTGGTGGATTTTCCTGGCAGCCACATTCTTAATAACCATTTACTGGATACTTATTATATTCTGAGGGTAAATTGTGGTTCAGTTGTAGAATTCTCCTTTTCCATGTGGGAGATCTGGGTTTGAGTCCAAGACAATGCAACTCATGTGCATCCAACACTCATTTGTCAGGGGGATGCTTGGTTATTGCTGTGGTACTGAACTGATTTCTGTGTTGCTATGATACTGAAATGGGGAAGCTTGGTTGGGTGCGGCTATGAGACTGAACCTGTTTCTGTGATGTGTCCAGACTAAGATGAGCGATAAGAAGAGCCTGGTATTCTACTTCTGAAAACCAATTAACGAAAACCCCTGTGAATCACAATCTGATGCACAACCAAAGAGATGGTGCAGGACCAGGGAGAATATTGCCCATGGAGTCACTGGGAGCTGGTTGTCACAGTGAGTTGGACTGGAGGCTGACTCAACAGCAGCTAACAACCATTGTGTTCCAGGCACTCGATTTGCTTTAAAAATCTAGCTCAGCCTTCTGGTACAGGGAAGTGATTAATCATGCCTACTTTATAGCACACAGTGAACCCTGATCAATGTCAGGCCCTGCTTGTGTTTTGTCCCTCCTTTTCCACATTCACATCACTTCCATTCCCCTCTTCAGACAAGTACCCCCTGCTGGGTGCTTGGTGTGTGTGTGTCCTTATAGGCATACAGCCATGTGCACTAGACCATGCTGCTTGGTGAATGGGCTTTCAGCTTCCATGAATGGTACTGCAATATAAATCTCATTCAGTTTCTGACCTTTTCAACTCCTTGCAATGTCATTAAGAGTTGTTGCCATGCTGCATATCAATTGCATGTGCTGCTGCGTGCCACTTGGTCATGAGCAATCATCATCTTTCTTTTTTTTCCTTCTTCAGTTGTCTGTTGATTGGCATCCAATTCGGCTCCAACTCTTCTCTACTGCAGGTATCAGCGTGGTGACCATTCTTTTAAAAATGCCCCAAGGGCCCTGTGAATTGGATAAATAGCTTGGCCTATATACCCAGGAATTATGCGTTGGGCTGCTAACCCCAAGGTGAGCAGTTCCAACCCACCAGCTATTCCATGGAGCAAAGAGAGGCTGTCTGCTGTCGTAAGAATTTAGTTTTGTAAACCTATAGCAGCAATTCTACTGTGCCTTGTAGGGTTGCTAATGAGGAAGAATCAACTGGGGTTTTGTTTGTTTTTATCCATCCAGGAGAGAGCTTTGATGGGGGAGATATTAAGTGCTTGGCTGCTAACCCAAAGGTCAGTAGTTTGAAGCCGTCTTCCACACACTGTGGGATAAAGGCATGGCTGTCTACTTCCCAATAGAAGCCTTGAAAACATCACGGGACCATTCAGCTTTGTTTGATAGGGTCATGAGGAATGAAAGTCAACTCAGTGATTGCGCTTCTTTGGTTGTACGCCCAGGAGGGGCTCACTAGGTCCTAGGGTCCATTCAATGGGCTTTCACTAAGCTCTGCCAGATTGCTGTGCAGCAAACCTGCATCATTAGCAGTGTTTCTCTGCTTTCCCCGGATCTCCAATGACACTTGGTATGTTTGTCTTTCTAACTGTTGCCCGTTTGATGGTTTTAAAAGGTCAAGCACAATAAACTCATCTATCCCAGGCACTTTATGGTTCTGTAGCAGATTCTTAGGGTTGCCATGCCACATTCCTTTGACCCATCTCTGACACCATCTCACTGCCTTCCAGTCAATACCGACTCATAGCGATCCTGTGGGGCAGTGTACAATTGCCCCCTGCGAGTTTCAAACACTACAACTCTTTATTGGAGTAGAAAACCCCATCTTTCTTCCTTGGAGCTAGTAGTTTTGAACTGCTGACCTTGAAGTTAGCAAACCAACTTGTAACCACTGCACTTCCAGGGCTCCTCCTGATATCCATCATAGCAGTGACGAACGGCTCTATGTAAGTGCAGGCTCCTGCTGAAATGGTGTCTTATCACAACTGTGCAGCACGCAGCTCTCCATGTCCTTCTGCCTCGAAGCCTTTTCAAAGGCATGGAAAGCCAAACCCAGGAAGGTAGGAGAGGTCACCTTACTAGGAGGAATGCTCAACACCACTACAGGCGAAGAAGAGCCCAGCCTCCTGTTTCTGGTAGACAATTCTAGGACAGAACCCATGTTGCTCAGAAGTCCTGGGGGAATCAAGCCCCTGTATCCTAAATTAAAAGCCTCAACACCCCGTTCCCATTGTGATTGCTTCTCCCCCTAACTCAGTCTTGCGTCTGCTTTCCTATTCCCACTCCCTGCCATCAGATCTCAAATAGACTCCCTGCACCCAGGCCTGAGGAATAAGCTCGGTATGCAAGGGCACTCAATCCAAGACACACACATTACTCTGAATCTCCAAAACAACCCTGTGGGCTACGTGTGTAATCCCCAGTTCACAGATGAGAAATGGATTGAAAAACAGTGACACACCCAAGATCACACAGGCCAGGGTTCAAGTCTGTGTCTATCAGTTATTCTTTTATTCAAGTATGCCAGAGAAGACTGGGTCTTAACACTTGAGCAATCTTCTTGGAAGAATAAGGAAAACTACAGAAAACACAAAATGAATATCGCTTTTGTTCGTTTATCCATTTGCAAAAGACATAATACCTATAGTGCTAAGAATAGTATTCAAAGTATCTATTACTACCCCCTCAAAGCTTACATACTAGTCACCAAACTCAAACAAATACAATGCTATCAAGTTGATTACAACTTATAGCAACCTCATATAGGGCTTCCAAGACTGTAAATCTTTACAGAAGCAGAGAGCTTCACTTTTCTCCCCCTGAGTGACTGGTGCATTTGAACTACTGACCTTGTGGTTAGCAGCCCATTGCTAAATGATTAGTTCCATAATCATTACGCTTACTTAACTCTACATTCTTTTAATTATTTCTCTATCAGTCCAAATTGCATCTGGCTACATGGGAAAAAACAAACCGACACTAGTGGTCTAATCACAAAAGCTTCATTTTTCTTATATTAACACCAAAAATACCAAACCAGTTGCCACTGAATTGATTCTGATTTACAGTTACCCCATATGATTCAGGGTAGAACTGTGCCCCATGAGGTTTTCAAGGGCTGAATTTTTAAATGTAGATTGCCAGGTTTTTCTTCCAAGGCATCTTTGTCTTAGCAGTGAATTGTGTTAACCCTTTGCACCACACAGGGGTTTGTCTTATACAATAGTAAGTCTTGAAATAGGTAGCCTAGGTCTGGCGTATTTGCTCAGGGACTCATCTTGGATATAGGAGAATGCATGCTTTTTGGTCTGCCAAACTCATGTAACCTATGTGACTCTCTCATCTTTCAATATTCTGACTAGGGAGCATGACAGCAGAAGAGCCAAGGACAAAAATGAAATGGGTTATGCCAGACAAGTGTTTTGCCTTAAACAACAACAAAAACTTTCTTGGGAGTCCTACTCAGTATCTTTCACCTACACATATTTGGCCCAAACTGGGTCAAATGCTTATGCATAGCTGCAAGGGAGCCTAGGAGGGAGCGATTTAAGTAGGTACATTATCACCCTAAACAAAATTGAGCTTCTATTAGTAGTAAGAATGAGAAAAATGGATACTGTTTAGGCATATAGCAGGGTTGGGTAGAATTCTATTTTGTGTCTTAATTTACATTTTGAATGAACTCAGAAAAAGTCATAGAGAGTAGAACAAAGGGATGGATGCGCATCCAACCACCTCAACTACTCATTTCTTTTCATGCTCTCCCTCTAGCTTCCCTGAATAGTTCTTGGTTACACATTGGGCCGCTAATTGCACGGTCGGTATTTTGAAATCACCGGCTGCTCTTCGGGAGAAAGATGGGACTCTACTCTGTAAAGAGGTACAGTCTCAGAACCTCACAGGTACAATTTTACCCATGTCCTGTAGGGTCGAAATGAGTTAGCATTGATTCAATGGCAGTGAGCTTGGTTTGGATAGATATGTGGAATCTTAGGATGGAATAGTTTGAATACACAGAAAAAAATTCAGTGGAATCATAACCCTCTAAATAATTACCCTCTAAAGCCACAAAGATCAACTGTGTCCAGCATGGTGACAGTTTAGCATATGCCATGGGCACATTGCTCATATCCCAGTGTTGTTAATCAACAAAAACTCACGCACTGCCACTTATAGTGACCCTATGCACAATAGAATAAAAGCCTTTCTAGTCCTGTGACATCCTCACAATGGTCATATTTTAGCCTATTGTTACAGCCACTGTGTTGATCCATCTCATTCAGGGCTTACCTGTTTTTTGACGATGCTCTACCAAGTATTTTGTCCTTTTCTAGGGACTAATTTCTCCTGATACCATGTTCAAAGTATATGAAATGGAGTTTTACCATCCTCACTTCTAAAATACATTCTGGCTGTACTTCTTCCGGGATAGACCTCTTTGTTCTGCTGGGCATTCATGGTATATTCAATATTATTTGCAACATCATATTTTAAAGGCATCATATTTTCTTCAGTCTTCCCTATTTATGGTCCATCTTTCACATGCATATGTCAAACATTACCATCAAGTCTATTCTTATTCATAGTGACCATATAGGGTTTCCAAGGCTGTAAATCTTTACAGGGTCAAATAGCTTCCTCTTTCTTCTGTGGAGCAGCAAGTGGGTTGAACCACCAACCTTGCTGTTAGTCATTCAACCCATACCAGACACTGAAATTAAGACTCCTTTCACATGCATCTAAGGTGATTAAAAATATCAAGGCTAAAAGCAGGCATAATTTGCTAATCCCCAGAGTAAAACATTTGCTCTTTCACATTTTAAAGAGGTCTTTTACAACAGATTTTTCCAATGAAATACGTTGATTTATTGACTGCTGCTTCTGTGAGTATTGATTGTGGGTCCAAGTAAAATAGAGTTTAGCTACATTTCTCTATTTGTAATGATGTTGTGTGTTTATATTTGTCAAGTTGAGAAGACATTTGTATTCTTAGTGTTGAAGACTAATTCATACTGAAGGTGTACTATATGAGCTTTATCAGTAAGTACTTCAAGGCCTATTGACTTTCAGCCAGCAAGATTGGGTCATCTGCATAATACAGGTTGTTAATGATTCTTCCTCCAAACCAGATGCCTCAACTTCTTCATACAGAGCAACTTCTCAGATTATTTGAATAAGTATAGTGTGATAGATAGGTAGGTTTATAGTGCCAACCTGGCCAATAAGAACATGTGGGATTAATAAGTTAGCAGTTTGTTTCGTGGGCAAAGAGATAAATGGCTCAGCAAGCCACACCTATCTCTCAGTTGCTCTCTGGTGATCAGACCAGTGTGTGGCTGCCTTACCTAGTTCTGCAGTTTGCTGCCTGGCTGTACTGCCATATTTACTGTTGCATGGAAGTGAGTTAAACTGAGTCCTTTGTACTGCTATGTGGACTAATTAGCTGTTATATTCCTTCGTGTTCTATCTATCTATCAAATCATAAATGTCCTGGTTTTGTTTCTCTAGAGAACCCTGTCTAACACATATGGTGAAAGGATATAACCACAACACACACTCTCCTGATTTTAAACCACGCACTATCCACTTGTTCTATTCGAACCACTTCCTGTTGGTTTGTGTACAGGTACCACAGGAGCACAATTAAATGTACGGGAATTCCCATTGTTCTCATATGTATTCATATGCTACCCAAAGTTTGTTATGATACACAGTAAAATCCTCTGCATAGTCAATAGTACGTAAGTAAGCATTTTCCTTGTATCCTGTTTTCAGCCAAGGTCCATCTGAAACGAGCATTGATATACCTTACCCCATGCCCTCTTTTAATACAGCCTGGATTTCTGGCAGCTTCCTGTTGACATATTGCTATAACTACTTTTAAAGGTATCGTCCATAAAATTGTACTTGCATGTCATATTAATGTTATTTTAAATTAATTTGCAGATTTTGTTGCGTCATATTTCTTTAGAATGGACACAAATATTAATCACTTCCAGTTGGTTGGCCAGATAGCTATCTTCCAAATTTCTTGACATGGACTATCACTGCATGAGCATGTTGAAATATTTCCATTCCTATCCCTTCCTTGCTTTTCACTAATGCTTACATTGCAGCTTCAACTTCCTCTTGGCCTTTTGAACTAGTAGAACCTCAACTAATTCTTGGGAACAGAGACTCTGTACACTCCGTCCATATTCTTTGGATTCTCCCTACATCATTCAATAGTTTGATAAATAATCCTTGAACATTGTAATCCGAGGCTTGGATTTTTTCTTCTGTTCTTTCAATTTATGATATGCTGACTGTACCCATTCCTTTTGCTTTCCTAATTCCAGGTCTTTACACGTTACAATATAATTCTTTACTTTATCTTCTCAAGCTGTCCTTTCAAATTTTTCTGTTCAACTCTTTTATTTCATCATTTCTTCCATTTGCTTTAACTGCTTTAGGTTCAAGAGCAAGTTTCCCAGTCTCCTCTGATATCCACTGTAGTATTTTCTTTCTTTCCTGTATTATTAATGATCTTTTTGAGGAGCCCCCAATAAAATGATTTATGATAAATAAATAAATAGCCACAGGTGACATGACAAAAAAAAAAAGATTGATGACCTTTATGCTATTTCACAAGTCTTCTGGTAGCTGATCATTAATGTTCAATATGTCCGAACCATTCTTGAGATAGGCTCTAAATTCAGGTGAGATATTTGTGATAGTAAGGTTTCGTGTCAATTTAGCTTGACCAGGATCTTCAGAAGGTGCAGCTCACACTATCCTTGGGGGTATGACCTATTTAATAGCTATAAGTAGACTGTGGAGAATGGGCTCACTCTTTTTCTTCCTGATGAAATGACCCTGGACCCTACGTGTGGCTTCTTGGGATGGCAATCACCATGAGACCTGCTGACCCTAAGAGCTGTCTGTGGCCTGCCAACTGCCTGTTGACATTGGATTCTCCCAACTCTGCTTCCACCAACCTGTGGTTTTCCTGTTTCTTGGGCTATTCCTCCAACAGCTTCAGGAGTCTGGAAGGGCCTCTAGTTTGCATCTGATTTATGGGCTGGAGTTGGACTGGGGTTTCTTGTTGTGTGGACTTCTTAATGTAAAATTCTTTATTGATATAAATTTCCTTCTTCTACATGTATCAGTATCACTGGTTTGTTTCTCTAGAAACCCCAGCCGACCACAAATATAATATAGACTGTATTTGGGCTCTTTTGCGTTCTTATTTTAATTTTCTTCAGGTTTGATTTGAACTTGCATATTAGTAATTGATAGTCTTTTACATAGTTGGCCCCCGGTCTTGTTTTGTCTCAATGATATTGAGCTTCTCTATCATGTCTTCCCACAGATTTAATCAATTCCATTCCTGTGTTTTCCACATGTATATATGCCGCTCCTGTTGTTGAATAAAGGTGTTTGCAATGAGGAAGTTATTGCTCTTGCAGAATTCTTTCATGCAGTCTTCAGCTTCTTTTCGATCCCCAAAGCCATAGTTTCTAATTACTCTTCCTTCCTTTTTGTTTCCATGCGTGCATTCCAATTGTTAGCAATTATTAATGCATTTTCAGTACATGTGTGGTCAATTTCAGACTAAAGAAGTTGGTACAATTGTTCATTGGCTTTAGTGGTTTGTGAGAAAATTTGAATAATGGTTCTATTAACCGGCCTTCCTTGTGTATGAAGATAAATATTATTCTGTCACAGGCAGCATTGCACTTCAAGATAGATCTAAAAATGCTCTTTTTGAGGATGAAAGAGACATTCTTTTGAATTTGTCACTGTCAGCATAGTCATTCTTATCATTTTAAGATTCAAAGGGACTATTTCAACTCACCAATGCCTAGGATATTGATCTTTATAGGTCAGATTCCGTTTTTTTATGATTTCCAATTTTCCTAGATTCTTATTTTGCACGTTTCATGTTCTGATTATTAATGAATGGTTGCAATGATTTTTCTCATTTTGAATTATAATCCATTAGCAAATGAAGGTGCCAGAAGAAGCTTTAGTACACTTGGTTGCTAGATGCCTTCAAGTCAGTTCTGTCTCATAATAATGCCTACACAACAGAATGAAACATTGCCTGGTCCTGCCCCATACTCAAAAATTTTGTTATGTTTGAGTCCATTGTTGTAGGAATTGTCTCGATCCATTTGATCGGGTGTCTTCCTCTTTTTGCAACCCCTCCACTGTAATGTGTATGATGTCCTCCAGGGACTGGTCTGTCCTGATAACATCTGCAAAGTACATGAGATGAAGTCTCGCCATCCTATCTGCCAAGGAACATTTAGCTGCACTTCTTCTCAGACAGATTTATTTGTTCTTCTCTCCACCCATGGTACTTTCAGTATTTTTTTTGTCAGTACCTTAATTCAAATGCACCAGTTCTCCTTCAGTCGTTCTCATTCAATGTTCAAATTTCACATGCATAAGGTGTGGCGGAAAATGCCATGCCTTGGGCCAGGCGCAACTTAATCCTAAGTGAAATTCTTGATCTTCAGTACTTTAAAGTGGTTATGTGCAGTAGATTTGCCTAATGCAATATGTTATTTGGTTTTTTGATTGTTGTTTCCATGAGCATTAGCTGTGAATCTAAGCAAGACGAAATCCTTGATAACTTCAATATTTTCTCCATTTATTATGATGTTATCTACAGCTCCTGTTGTGAGGTTTTGAGTTATCATTAAGGTGGACTCTACTTTGAGGAAGCTCTCTTTCTCGGTGATATTTTGATCGTTTTGCAATCTGAGGGACTCATTTTCTGGCATTATAAAAGACAATATTTTACTGCTATGCATAAAGTTTTCAATGGTGAATCCCTCAGAAGTGGACTGATTGTTTTGTCGTCCTGTCAGTTCTTAGTCTGGAAGCTGTGTTGAAATCTGTTCACCGTGGGTGATCCTGCCTGGTATTTGAAGTACTAGTGGACTAACTCCCAGCATCACAGCAAAGCACAAGATACCACAGTGCAGCAAATTGACAGATGGGGCGCGGGAGGGGAGTTGTCATTGTTAGACACTGTTAATTTGGCTCTAACTCATAGCACCCACAGCCTGTTTCCTCACAGTTAATATTGGAGACCATTTTTGCAGCCAGTATGCCAATTCATCCCATTGAGGACCTTTTTTTCACCACTCCACTTTACCAAGTATGATATCCTTCTCTAGGGACTATGCTCAGCTGTTAAGATGTCCAAAGTATGTGATATGAAGTCTTGCCATTCTCACGTCTAGGAAGCATTCTGGCTCTACTTCCGCCAAGAAAGATTTGTTCCTTCTTCTGAAAGTCCATGGAATATTCAATATTCTTCACCAGCATCATAATTCAAAGACATCAACTTTTATTTTACCTTTCATAATTATTGTCCATTTTCAAGTACATATGAGGTGATTGAAAATGCCATAGTATGATAGTTATATAATTTTATGTCAGTTTGAAGATATGTAAAAGTGTAAGGTTGGTATCCAATCTGTCAATCACACCATAGCCTGATGGTGCCTCTTTGTGACCATGGCCTTCTCATAAGGAGGGCCCTGGGAACCTCCCCTTCTTTTTGCATTCACCTGACTGCTTCCTGCCCACGTTGAGAGCTGCCAGAGTCTTGCCATGCTTCCATCGACCTTGGGTCCACACGACATTGCAATCACTGGCCTTTGACATCCCTGCATTCTGCATCATTGCATGTAACTGCGTAAGTTGGAAAGGAACTTATGGACTAGTGTTGGACTTATGGACTTGAGTTGGACTGGCCTGGGATATTTCCTTGAAATAGAAATACTATAATGACTTCTTGATTAAAAACGATTTATTGCACATATATGAGTGTCACTTGATTTGTGTCTCTAGTCAGCCTGGCTTACATCCAGTTCACTGCCATCAAGTTGATTCCAACCCTTAGCAACTCTATAGGACAGGGGAGAGATATCCCTGTGGGTTTCCAATACTGGAACTTTGTATGGGAGCAGAACTGCTGATCTTGTGTTGAGCAACCCAACTTGGTTGGTTCTGACGCATTATGTTTGTAACCACTATACCACTAGGGCTCAGCTGTGCCTTATTCCTCAAAGTGACATCTTTTAACACTGGAAATTGGTCTTCAGCAAGATCTACCAGAGTACTCGGTCATATGACTTATTTTCTTTTTACACTGTTTTGATTGTGATGTGAGGGAAAATCTACAGAGTAAATTGATTTTCTTTACAATTCAAGCAATGTTTTATGATATTGATTGCAATACCTACAATGCAATACTACTTTTCCTATTCCCTCCCTTTGTTTGCCGTTTCCATTGGTCTTTCGTTCCCATGCCTTCCTGCCTTCTGAGTAACTCCCTGACAAATGCTGGGCTCTGAATTGTACATCGTTGACAGTATAGGTCTCCTATTTGGGGGCTGAAAGTTGAGCCATGGAGGTGAGGTCAGGTGTCAAATGGGAATTCCACTAGTGCCTATCACATCCTAAGGTTAGTCTTCTTATTTTGAGTTCTACATTTTCCCCAGTTGATCCAGGGCCTACTACTGTGAGCACTTTCAGAGCAATCTGCAGTGAGAACCCTATGCTATCTTGGTCTTCTGGACTCAGCGCTGTGGAGCCTGGGCTTCATGTGGTCAGTGAATCCCTTTCATCTTCTTTTGATGCTATCTGTGTAATTCTGTATTTTGAATTTCTCTTCAATTTTTTCAGCTAGTGAAATGCACATGCTTTTCATTTTTGCTGTCCTAATTCCAGGTCTTTGCACCTTTTCATATAATTCTTTATTCCATCTTTTTTAATTCCCCTTTGAAATTTTATGTTCAGCTTCTTTATTCAGCGTCTTTACTTCATCAATTATTTCTATATTTCTCTCTCTCTTTTTCGTACTTCATCATTTCTTTCATTGGCTTCAGCTACTCCACATTCAAGGTGACATCCGTTTTGTCTTTTCTTTAGTTTCTATCTTTTTAATTATCTTTGAATTTCTTTATTTATGATGTTCTTGATATTATTGCCGAACTCGTATCATCTCAGGTGATTTGTGTTCAATGTGTCAACTTTCTTCTTGAAGTATCCTCTAATTTAGATGAGATATACTCAAATTCATACTTTGACTCTTGGGGACTTGTTTTAATTTTGTTGGAATTCGAGTTGAATTTGCCATTGATGGTTTGTTCCACAGTTCGTCTCCAGTCTCGTGACTGATGATATTGAACTTCTTTATACCGTAAATACTTGAGTATAAGCCGAGGTTTTTTCAGCACATTTTTTATGCTGAAAAAGCACCCCAGCTTTGGGGGGTAAAATTAGTTGCCTTGGGTTATACTCGAGTATATATAGTAGTTTATTTCAACAGATATAGTTGATTTAATTCGCGTGTATTTCTATCGAATATACATGATCCAGGTCTATGGTTACTGTTTACATCCCTGAAAAATAAATCTTCAATCAATAAGCCATCCTTATTGGAAAATTCTATCATGAGATCTCCCATGTGGCTTCCATCCCCATGGCCATATTTTCTAACTAGTGATCCTCCTCCTTAGTTTCCAATTTTTGCATTCAAGTCATCAGTAATCTTGATTGCATGTTTCATCAATTTCAGACTGATAAGGTTGGTAAAAATCCTCAATGGCTTTATTGTTAGCATTAGTGGTTGGTGTGTAAATTTGAATAATAACTTTATTAATTATTCATCCTTGTAGGTGTAATATATCCTACACCTAACAATGGTGAACATTGGAATCGATGTTGAAACATTCTCATTTTTAACATGAAAGTCATCCATTCCTTTCAAATTTGTTACTCTGGTATGTAAACCATATTATTGTGACATTCAAAATGGCCAATACCAGTCTATTTCAGTTCAATAACACCTAGAGTGTTTGATCTTTATGTGTTCCATTTTTTCATGGCTTCCAATTTTTCTAGATCCATATTTCATGCATCCCATCTTCTTGTTAGTGGTTATTGCAGTACTGCTGTTTCTTCTCATTTTGAGTCATTGCCACATCAACAAATATAGGTCCTGAAAACTTTATATCACTAAGGTCAACTCTACTTTGAGGAGACAGCTCTTCCCCAATTATATTTTGAGTGTCTTCCAACTTGAGGGGTTCATCATCCTGCACTATATGAAACAATATTCCACTGCTATCAATGTGCTCCACAAACACCACTATTTTTTTCAGATGTAGATTGGCAGGTTATTCTTTCTAGTCTATTTAGCTTGTAAGCTTTTCTGAAAATTTTCCACCACGGGTAACTATGCTTGTGTTTGAAATACCAGTGGTATATCTCACAGGATCATGATGACTTTCAAGTTATGATAGTTCAAGAACCTGACATGTCTGACAACTTGGCATGCTAGCCTAATTCCGAATGGCCAGCACATCTCTCTTCTTGCTTTCTCTAGTTTCTGTAGACCACTGTACCTGAGCATGCATGGCTTAGGAGGTTGTGGAGTTAATTCTTGCTTCCTGGAGTAACCCTTAACCAATGACCCATAGGAGTTGTTGGACAAATAGCCACACTCCCTCACATTCTGGGCAGAATAACTAGTGGATTTTCTATAGTGTCTCCAGTAAGATTAACCTCCAGTTGCTCACAATTTTAAATTGTTTGATAATGTACTTTTCATTGGCTGCCTTCTTTCTCTTTTCTATTTCCCATTTCCTTATTGATATCTCCCCAGAAAATGGCTTAATTAAAACCTTTGTCTCAGGATCTAATCCTATGGGGAACCCAAACTCAATCACACAAGACATTTGTCAAATCATGGACTTAGTGGTTATAGCTATTATATGTGTAGGTCATGGAAGAGGAGAATTCATACCATCACTTTGAATAGTCATTCGGAGTGCCAACTGGGTCCCCAGCATAGATCCTGGACATCAAAACTCACTGTTTCCTGTATCATAACACTTCCTTATAGACTTCAGTCATTCAAAAAACTCAACAAATAGCTTGCTGTCTCACTTCAAATTTTGTAGTGTGCAAATATGGCTATGTTTTCATTGTGTGTTTAGCCCTGGACAAATCAGCTTTGACCAGGAAGGTGAAGTCATGTGGAAAAACAAACCAAAAACACTAGCAGCTGTGTGTTGTGGAAGAAAACCCTGTGGATGAAGTGCAATTTTTAGGGAACAGAGACCAGTAAGATAAACCAATAAGTGTCCACTGTTTTGATGTTAAGGAGAACCCTGGTGAGGCAGTAATTAAGCACTTAAGGGCTAATCAATCAGCAGTTCAAACCCACCATCTTCCCCAAGGAAGAGTTACGATGTGGCAGTCTGACCCCCTTAAGATTTACATTGATTACCACTACCAACTGATCTGAGAGGGATAGCATTAGGGGATGCTGGATCGCATTCTTAACGAGATCTAATGGCAGAGTGGACTCCTCATTGATCTCCTAACCACAAGGAAAGTGGTTCTAACCTATCAGTTGGTCCATGTGAGAAATAGGAGTTTGTCTGCTCTGGTAAAGATTTAAGCCTTGGAAAATCAAAGGGTGAAGTTCTATTCTATCTTGTAGGGTCTCTATGAGTCAGCTTCAACACAATGATAATGAGTTTGCTTTGGAATTTTGGGATAGAATAGGAGAAATATGTGCAACAAAGTTTAAACTTATTTTAAATGTTCAGTGGTATTGCTCAGAGAGAGATTCTTGGAACCCACAAGAATGTTGTCCTTAGGCACCTTCAGATCTGGAACTGAACTCACTCCCTTGGCTCAATCTTCAGCCAAACAATAGGTAGATCTATAAGGTAAAAAGTAACACTAATCAACTCTTTGAATCAAAAGGATATAATTTATTCAAAGATCAAGTTCAGAAGGGTCAGGAAAGAAGGGGGAATGGAAACAGGAAATACAAGGAGGAAGTGCGATAAGTGATATTACGTTGAGCAGATTGCAGTCAATATCATGAAGCAAAATATGTGTGAACTGTCAAATGGAAAACAGATGTATTCTGTAAACCTTCACCCAACTCACAATAAAGAGATTTTTTTCAGCCTTGGAAACCTATGAGGCAATACTATTCTGTCCTATAGGGTACCCATGAGTTGAAATCAACCCAGTGGCAATGGGATATTGATGCTGATGCTTTCTGCCGATTCTAAAAAATAGGGTTATTAGCAATTATTGTGGAAATAGCATGAATGAGACTATGTAAATGGGGTTGGTTACAGATAAATTCTTGTAAATGTTAAAGGATAAGTGATTGAGGATGGACTTGCCCAAAAAGAGAAAATTATTGCAAGATTTTGTTCCAGGGATAAAATAAAAATAGGCTTCCTGTGGGTAAGACTTAAGCCTATAGATATGGAATTTAAGGAACTGGTATTCCATGATGGTCACCTTCCCGACACAATCACTCAAGACAAAAAGTGGGTGTATAAACAAATGTGGTGAAGAAAGCTTATGGAGCCTAGCTATCAAAAGATAAAGAGTCTAGGGTTTTAAAGACTAGAAGGTTCACAAGTGGCCATCTAACTCAGAAGCAATAAAGCGCACATGAAAGAAGCACACCAGCCTGTGTGATCACAAGATGTAGAAGGGATCAGGTATCAGGCATCAAAGAACAAAAAAATCATATCATTGTGAATGAGGGGGGGGGGTACAGTTAGGGGATCCAAGATCTATCTGTAGGCAACTGGACAACCCCTTACAGAAGGGTCGCTGGGAGGAGATGAGCCAGTCAGGATGCAGTGTAGCAACGATGAAACATATAACTTTCCTCTCATTCCTAAATGCTACCGCGCCCACTATCATGATCCCAATTCTACCTTACAAACCTGGCTAGACCAGAGAATATACACTGGTCCATATAGGAACTGGAAACACAGGGAAACCAGGACAGATGACCCCTTCAGGACCAGTGCTGAGAGTAGCAATAACAGGAGGATGGAGGAAAGGTGGGGTAGAAAGAGGGATCTGATTACAAGGATCTACATATAACCTCCTCCATGAGGGAGGGACAACAAAAAAGTGGGTGAAGGTAGATGTCGGACAGTGTAAGATAGGACAGAATAATAATTTATAAATTATCAAGGGTCCATGAGGGAGGGGAAGGGGGAAGGAGGGGAAATGAGGAGCTACTACCAAGGGCTCAAGTAGAAAGCAAATGTTTTGAGAATGATGATGGCAACAAATGTACGCAGTGGATGTATGTATAGATTGTGATAAGAGTTGTAGGAGCCCCCAATAAAATGATTCTTTTTAAAAACCTCAAAGAGCAAAACACACTATGGTTTATTGTACATCAATGATACTTCAATAAAATTACATAAAAAAGGGGAAAAAGAAATGGAATTTAAGGTAAAGAAAGTATTCCCTTTGAGGACCATATTGCAAATATATATTTAGGCAGGCAATTAAATAAAGACATTTAAAGTCTGGGCTTCTATACCTGCCATCTGTCTGTTATGAAAAGTATAATTAGCAACTAGAATCTCTCATACAAAATCAACTCAATATGGTCTTTCTGGTCTGACCTCCGTGGTGTTCTACTCTGCTTTGATGGAGCTCATCATATCATGACTCTATAACAAGATTGAGGAGTTATTTGCATTCTTATGTGGAAGGTAAATCTGTTTGGCCATTCTGTTAGACTAGTTCATTTTCTTTCCTACCATCCCATCTGCCATTTTAATTCAAAACAAGGCAAAAAGCATGTATGTGCCTTTTGAGGAAGGAGAAGATTTTGGTGTGGAAGAAATTCTCTTCTAGACTGCAAGGTAAGTATTTACCCCCTCTAGCCCTGTTGGAGGAGGGGAAAAGGAAGAGAGACAAGGCAAAGAGAACAACATAGTTAGTTTCATGCCTCCTTACTTGACCTGGGGATTGAGGGGAATATCAGTGACTATGGACCTGTTGTGCTCCCCATTTGGAAGCATGAAGAATAGAGGCTGCCAGGCAGAGCAGCCCTCTGGGAAGTCACTGAAGACAAACATATAGAGAGTGCCATCAAGTCTACTGTGATCCATGGAGACCTTATATGAAATGGAATGGAGTGCTGTCTGATCTTGCACCATTGTCACACATTCCTGAATGTTGAAGTCCATTGTTGCAGCGATTAGGTCAATCTGCCTCAATAAGGATCTTCCATGTCCCTCGATTTCATCAAATATGATGTCTTCCTCTAGCAATTGTCCACTGATAATGTGTCCAAAACACATTAGTCAGTCAGTGTTCTCTTGTGATCCATAAGGTTTCCTTTCAGTAATTTTTGGAAGTGGACTAGCAGGCCCCTCTTCCTTGTCTGTCTTAGTCTAGAAGCTTCACTGAAACCTGTCCACCATGGGCAATCCTGCTGGTATTTGAAATTCTGGGAACAGAGCTTCCAGCACCATAACAATACACAAACCATTATAGTACAACCAACTGACAGATGAGTGGAGGATATCTATATATGGAGAGAGAGAGAGTAAAACTGGCAATGCACTCTGATTAGGCAGTATTCTGATAATCTGCTGCTAACAGAAAGTATCCCCACAAATAACATCTTAAAGTAATGATAATATCAATTTTGCTCACAAATCTGCAATCTGGGCAGAGCTCAGTGAGGACACTAGTTTTGGCTTCATCAAGCATTAGCTGGGGTAGCTCAAAGGACAGAGGCTGCAGCTCTCTTAAGACTCACTCCCTCACACGACTGATACTTCTATTGGTTGGAGCTCAAGAAGAACCCTATATGTGACATTTTCATTTGGCTTGGTCTTCCTTGCAACATCCTGACAGGGTCCCAATGGTGAACAACCCAATACGACCAGGTGGAAGTCACAGAGCAACACTTCTGCCATAGTCAAAGGCCTGCCAAGATGCAAGGAAGAGGGAAAGCAGGCCCTGTTTCTGGAAAAATGAACACAAACTCATCTTGTAACAAGAGAATGTGCGATGTGCAACATTAGGACAGCCATCTTTGAAGGACACAACCTGCCATGAGCCAAGATACAGAGACAGATTTCTACGAAAGCGAAAGGGCAGGACTTAGACTTAAAGATAAAGCCACAGACTTCATAGGACAAGAGCAATAGGGAGACAAGCAAAGGAAAGCTCTAGGACGCAAGCCTAACATGGCTAAAGATAGGGACAATGTCAGGACTGAACTGGAAGCAAGCAGACACCTGTGCAAGGCAGAACCCGTGAAGTTGTGAGTGCCTTCAAAGCTAAGTCAAAGTACCTTGGGGCGTGAGAAGGGAAGGAGCAGGAGAAGGAATTAATGGGTAGGTTTATGGAATTTGTAAGTCTGGGGCCAGAGCATCAGGAATAGCTGGGTTCTGGCACTCAGTTGATACCATCAGAGTTTGAACCTTTTCCTTTCAGAGCTGTTTCCTTTTGAGTTTCACGCAGGCTTCCTGATGACAGCTGTAGTTTTATCTAGAAGCTCAGGAATTCTATTAGAGAGAGGCTCTTTTCCTTTCTAATCATTGGTGGTACTATCAGGTAAGCATTGGATTGCTAACTGCAAGGTTGGCAGTGCTACCCTACCAGCTACCTCATAGGGAAAAAGATGGAACTTTCTGCTCACATAAATATTTACAGTCTGAGAAACCCCACAGGGACCTTCTATGATTCAAAATGGACTCATTGGCAATGAGGAAATTGTTTCTGGGGCATTTTTTAGGGTTAGATATCATTAACCTAGCATGAGTCTCATACTGAGTCTGACCCAGTCCCTTTGGACAGAGGAAAGTCATGCCCTGACTAGCCAGGCCTGGAGCTGGCAGATTGGGTCAATGCCAGCAGAAGCATGGAGATGGAGCATGGTGGAAGAGTGATCCCAAAGATACAAGCCATGTGCTGTGAGTGGAAGAAGGGCAAATGAATGCTGCATTAATTAACCAGTCATTGACAAAATGAGGTTGCATGACAAATGGCTCCAAAACCCAGCAGTTCAACAAACAGCCCAACCCCTTCCCTCCCACACACACAGTTCTTAAAATTCAGGATCAGGGAGATTAACTGGAACTTTGAACTTGGCACTTCAGGGCTTGGAAGAGGTGACAGTGCATGTAAAGGCCTTGGGGCAGGAAAGATCTTGGTGTGACTGAAAGCCCAGAAGAAGACTAATTTGGGGGAGGTGAGATAATAGGAATGGAGTTTTCAGTGAGCATTTCCTTGAGAGCCTTCAAGCAAAAGCGATTTTTCTATATTCATGTTTTAGAAGTAGATCTCCACCCATTGTGTAAAGCTTTGGGTATTGGATTGGTGTCGGTATGCAGGGAAAAAATAAATGGGCTTGTTATGGATTAGGAGCCTGTGGTAGTCACCTAATCTTGTGTCAAGTTAAGGATTAGGAGTGTAGGCGTGGAGTTTAGGCTGCCAATCTGGAGATAGTCAGTGAGATTTTTATGTGGGCATAGCCTCCTTCTGAGAAATCTGGTACTTCCTCCTTGGAGGTGGAAGATACCTCTCTCTCTCTCTCTCTCTCTCTCTCTCTCTCTCTCTCTCTCTCTCTCTCTCTCTCTCTGCTACCCCTTGGGAGACATTGCAGAAGGCAAGCCAAATGGATGCGACCAGACCTCTGAAGCCAAAGAAGCCTCAGAGAGATCGCAGCCAGCACTGAGATGCTTACAATGCCACTGGATCCACAAGACTTTCCACCCATTGGCCTGTGATTATCCTGCATTCAGCATCACTGCACATGTTTTATGGGTCTGAAAAGGAATTTATAGATTGGTATCAGACATATGGGCTAATACCAGACTTATGGATTTGATGTTCACTGGGCTGGGACGTTTGCTTAATGTACAATGACTGTTTGATATAAAACTCTCTCTCTGGATTTATAAGGTAGAATTAGACCAGAACATGTACTCTGGTACAGAAAGGAGCTGGAAACACAGGGAATCCATGACAGATGATCCCTTCAGGACCAGTGGTGAGAGTGGCAATACCAGGAGGGTGGAGGGAAGGTGGGGTAGAAAGGGTGAATCGATTACAAGGATCTACATAAAATCTCTGCCCTGGGGGACGGACAACAGAAAAGTGGGGGAAGTGAGATGTTTGACGTGTAAGATATGACAAAATAATTTATATATTACCAAGGATTTATGAGGGAGGGGGAGGAGGATGGAAGTGGGGAAATGAGGTCCATCCATCTTGCCACAGGTATACCCCAATCCCTCCCCTTCCTATTGCCTGTATACCCCTAGATTTTCATCCTCTCATTACTGTATTACCTATAGTATGACCCCTCCCTGTGATGTGTGTCTTTACCTGAAATTAGGGGGCTTGCACACCCTCAAAGGTATATAAATCTTGGTTAGAAATAAAGAATCTCTCTCCCGTGGTGCTCTCCTCTGCGGTCCTCGCTTCCATGTCCCCTCTCCCCTTGTTTTCCTTCCCCTCACTCTCCTGCCCTCAGGTCTCCCATCTCTATGGGAATCACCAAGCGGGGCTACGGTGAGCATGCTAACATGAAATTTGTCTGATTCCATCATTTTACTCTTTCTTCTATCGCCTGTATTTCTCTATGAGTTTACTATAATCTTTAATTATTATTACTGTACAATTGTGCCTACCAGACCTGGGATGATTTGTGAGGCGCTGGCTACCCTGACAGCCATGGGAGAATACAGTCTTCTCCCTGAGGTCTTCACTCTAGCAATCATACAAACATCTGTGTAGATTTCATGTTTAATGTAGCTTTATGTCATTTCCATCAAAATACCCAGATGTTCTATTGAAATTAAAGACAATCTCCATCCTCACGATATTTAGGTAACAATACCAGGCCTACCTGAATCTTTCCATACATCTGAACACATAGGGAAACAAGAGTATGTCATCCATAAAGCTCCTTGGCCCTATGATATTTCAGAATATTTAGAAAGGAGTAAAAATACTTTAACCCTATCTTCTAGATTTAGAGTTGGAATAAAAGGTTTCCTAACAATATGGTTATTGTGTGGTTAAAAGAAACCACAGAAATAAGAAAAAGTGCATTTATCCTCTCATGAGTTAGTACCAAGGGTGGGCATTGGGCTCAGTGTATTTTGAGAGGCGCCTGCTAACAGCGAGAGGCGTTTCCTGGACTTACACTGTCTTCCACATCTGTGGGTACCTCAGCAACATTCTTTTCTGGTACTGAGCTTTCAGACTCTTGGTCAGGAGTATTACCTGGAGTTGTCTCTGCAGGTTTCCTGCCATGGGCAGTAGAGCTACCATAGTGGTCAGCACAGCAGTTCTAGCTGACCAGGCACTGCAGTCCTTACCCAGACTCCTGTCTTCACTTCTATCTTCTCTTGGTCCAGAGCTGGTGGGTCCTTAGCATCCATGCAAGTCTGCTTTCTCCCTGAGACTGGTTTTCTGTCTGGACTCACACTGACTCTCACTCACCGTGAAAAGCTTTGGCCATAGAGAATGATACAAGTTGCGAACACTCTGAATTGGTTGCAGTGAAATGAAGTGAGATCGATTCATGTAGATATTTATATAGATATTGTTATGAGATATATGCCACAATAAAATATCAATCAAGAAAGACATTTGCCTGAAAGACAATCAAAGTATTAAACAGAGGTTAGGGTTCATTCTGTCCACAGAAATAGGAACCATACTTAAAGCAGATTTCTATTCAAAGTAATTCAAGCAAGAGAGTTATAGAGTTATTTATTCCATGTTAAGGAAGAAATTGTCAAGTGAGAATTCTTTTTATGGGTTTCTGTGATGCGTTTGGGAGGGAATTTTGCAGCTGTTGGTAATTGTTGAACACCATAATAATCTAATGCCATTTGTGTTAGTCTGGGTACATTAGATAAATGATCCACAGAAACTCATATGTATAAGAGAGTTTTATATAAAGGTTAAGTGCACATCAAGAAAACATCCTAACTCAGTGGTACCCAAGCCCACAACTCCAACATTAGCCCATATGCCCAACACCAATCCACAAAGTCTTCTTCCATCTCACAAAACATGCACAATGAGGCCGATGGCAGGAAGAAAGCCAAGTAAGAGAATGTGTAAGCATCTCAGCACAGGCAGGGTCACCCCTCAGCTGTTCTAGCACTCAGGGCTTCATGGGGGTAGGTCCATGCAGCTTCTCTTAAGGGATGTTCTTGCAGGAAGTGAGCCTTGCCAGATGAAGCAGGGAACTGTCTAAGGCAGCTGCACCCTTGTCTGACCATCAGAAAACAAGTGACCCTAGAACTAGAAAGGCGAGGCTCACCAAGCCATTTATCCCTCGGCCCTTCAATTGACCCCATAAGTGTTTATCGGCCAGGTTGGCACAATAAACTATGTACCTCTCCATTGAATTATGTATGAGAAGAATGTTGAAAATATTATTTTGTAGCACATATATGATAAAAATAACTTAGAATATGACATAGTTTTCATTTTTTACTCACAATTAGAAACTGATGGAGAGTGTTGCTGGTACAACATTTCAAAAGACTAGCTAAAATATTCAATCAGAAAAGAGATTATGATATAAGCCAGAAATTTGAATTTATAAAAAGTGTTAGCAATGGAATAAATATTCTTTATTTAATATTTTATTTATTGTCTCACTTTTCCTCCAAAACTGTTTTATTGGGAGCAAATGCAGTTGTCATATCCATCCGTAGTTCAAGTGCATCAAGCAGTATTATACAACTGCTACCCCAATTAGCTTGAAAACATCATCTTCCTTTCTCAACTAGTGGCACCATCTCCCTTTATTCCACCACCACCACCACTCCACTGTAGTCCCAGAAACCCTTATTCTACTTGCTGTCTCTTTATGTTAATCAATTCTGGCTTTCATCTACCATCAAAAAGAAAAACATATCGCTGAAATTCAAGAATGCTATCCCCCAATGACAAAATACATGAGATAAACTCCAATAAGAATTTAAATTGAGGAAGCAGGCAGTCCAAGTGCAGCCAGCAACCCTTCCTCGGAATCCATAACAGACCTAGGTGTGCTTCGGATGTGTCAGTCTGGCTACTGCAATGTGAGGATCTTGTCAGTTGACTGCCTTTCTCAGGATATTCTGGATCCAAAAGCACTCTTTAGTAGCTGGTGTCCTGCAACACGCCCTGTGGCTCATGCTGAACACGCAAACTGCTTGTCATATGCATGATATTGAATACAGCAAGAAACAACAAAAAACACCTACTCCCTGCCTTCAAGGAGATTTCAGCTCACAGCACAGCCTTATTTCTCTATGTTTGCTGTTCTTCAACTGCAGCACAAAGGAGGGATGCTTGCAAACCTCCCTCCCTGCACTGGCCACAGAGTGAAACCACTGGCTGTGAGGACTGCTGCCTACTCTGATGGTGAGCCGGCTCTGTCTCTTCTCTGTGAGCAAACTACTGTTGCACACAGAGCCTGTGTGTGAGCTGAGCTTTTGTCAGTGACTTACGACACTGGTTTAACAGAAATCAACAGTTATATGTGTGCAGTACACAAGAAGGGGAGTAATTCAACTTGAAGGGAGAATAAGGTTATTTTTATAAAAGAACCTTGTAAATTGAAGCACAATCAGGAAAAATATATTTAAAAGGAAAACCATTAACATGTTAATAAAGATTTTTAAAATAATATAAAAGATGTCACAGAAAAGGATGATATAATTAAAATGAGAATACGATATATGAAGTTTTGTGGAGACCAGGATGATGGAAAAAATAGAACAATTTTTAAAAATAGAACAATTCCTGATAATAATATGAAGTATGATTAAACACAATGCAGAATACACAGAAAACAAATTAATGGACATAAATAAACAAAACAAGATGCAAATTCAGAAATTCGATAACTATAAGCCATTGGCGCCGTTGAATCCCGAATCACAGTGATTCTAGGACAGAGTAGAACTGCTCCGTAGGGTGTCAGACACTGTTAATCTTTTGGAGGAGCAAACAGCCTCATCTTTCTCGCTTGGAGGAGCTGGTGATTTCAAACTACTGACATTGAACTTTGCATCCCAATGTAAAATAGATAAAAAGATGGCAAAATGAAAACCTGTGCCAGAGGAGGCTAAGAGTTAAGTGAGAAAGCCCTAATTCCAACAGGAAATCCTCCCTGTCATCCATCTGTGCCTGTCTAAGGCTGGGTTCTCTGCGCCCCCTGCTGCCCAGTGTCTTCCCTGCAGGGGAGGTTTGTGTCGGCTCACACTGACTTCCCCTCACTGTGCTCCTTGCACAGTAATACGTAGCCGTGTCCTCAGCGGTCACGGAGCTCAGCTGCCGGGAGAAATGATTCTTCAATGTGTCTCTGGTGATGGAGAGTCGGCTTTGGAAGGATGGGTTATAACCTGTATTACCACCATAATCTATGCACCCCATCCACTGCAGCCCCTTCCCCGAGGTCTGGCGGATCCAGCTCCAACAGTAACCACTGCTTGTTATGGAGAAACCAGAGACAATGCAGGTGAGGGACAGCTTCTGGGAGGGCTTCACCAATCCTGGACCCGACTCCTGAAGCTGCACCTGGGACAGGACGCCTGCAAATTAAAAAAAAATATTCCATGTCAGTCACTTGAAGTCATAACTATCTCCATAGACCCAGGTCGGATATCTGAATCTCTCACCTTGGGGAACTGTCACCAGGCACAGCAGAACACACAGCAATAGCATCTTTAGACCACAGCTCTGTTTCCCAAGAGACCCACAGCCCTGTCTGAAGAGAACTGATAGTTTTCCCACCCCAAGGGTGAAATTGTACCCTAGTGCCTGAAAGATAATTTGCATATGAGGGAGTCCTGTCCTTATAAACAGAAAGTGATAGAGGCCAGGCCCCCCTTTATCTTCTGAGCCCATGGTACGGTAACTGTTTGAACTCATATGTTAAGCAGGGACCCTCAGTTCTTGCTTCAGCCCCATTAACACTTTGGCAGAGTTGGGGGGTTGGGTGTTTCCAGTTTGTTAGGAGGATGCACATCCACACCCAATGTACATGGTTCTATCTCAACCATGTCACCCATGCACTCCCTCTGCAAAGGGCCAAATTACTGGTGCCTCAGCCATTGTTATCTGAGTCTTTGCCGCTGGAGTTTCAGCCACAGGTGTGGGCCCTTTGGCGTGGACCGCCTCTCTCCTCTCTGGCTCCTCCCCAAGCCCCGCCCCAAGCCGGCCAGGCCCCGC
This sequence comes from Tenrec ecaudatus, assembly GCF_050624435.1. Lineage (NCBI taxonomy): Eukaryota > Metazoa > Chordata > Mammalia > Afrosoricida > Tenrecidae > Tenrec > Tenrec ecaudatus. The sequence continues at coordinate 231,438 of NW_027459048.1, read as the reverse complement.
CCACCCCCTCACCAGGCACCTGTGCTGGCATCTCAGCAGAAATGGGCGGGGAAAGAGCTGCCTTGAGAGGAAGTGAAGGCAGACCCCTACCCCTCTCTGACCCCGCCAGCTCCTCCCACCCCGGGTCACGCCCAGACAGGGCCGGAAGTGGCGGTGTCTTATTCTGAACTGCAACTCACTGCAAGGATTCCACTGTTGGTACTCTGCTTGGGGTGCCAGAGAAGCGCCCACAGCCTGAGCACCCTGTTGCCGGCGCTCCCAGGTGGGAGGCTCTGGGCTCCGGGACATGTATGTGGGCGGAGGCTATTTTAGTCCAGCTGACTAGGGTGCAAGCGCCCTTTCTCTCCCCCAGGAACCCTGCCGGTGCTTCTCTTGGTGAGAGGTAGGCGGGTGTCCCTAAGGCCAGTCCTATTTCCCCGCTTTCGGATTGGGTGGGGTTCATGGTGGGAGTCCCTGTTGGAGAAAGGGGATCACGGCTGGGGTTTTGGGGTCCGGGTTCCCAGATTTGTTGCTTTGTGAGTTTCCTAACCCCCCTCCCTTGTTTCCTTCCACACAGCGATGCCTGCTCCCCGAGACTCCTTGCACCTCCTCAGCTCAAAGGTGAGCCCCGGGGTCTTGTTCTGCTGACCTCCCTCTGGACCCGATCAGAGTCTGTTCTAGGCACAAGATTTCTTGCTGAGTTCGTGACAGAAACGTCTTCCCTGGCTTTAAAATATTGGTCGCGGCCCTTTTTTTTCTTAACCCCTTGTTTAGAATTCTATCTATATATTACTATGGTTTTTTAAACCATTCCCATTTCCTTTCCTTGGTATTCTTTATTGCTTCTGTTGGGTTCAGTTTGTGAAGCACAGAAGGAGTGGATATCTGGAGATGAAATAACATGCGATGGTTTGTAAGGATGTCTGGGTGGGGTCGGGGTGGGTGGCTGGCGGAGTTGGGCACTAAGAATGAAGGATTGAGGGGACTGAACACTAGAACTGAAAGTGACTAATAAGCCTTTTTAAAGGCGATTGAATCATGGTGGGAAAATAGACAATATGAAATCGATTGTGGTAATGATTTTGCAGTGCTTAAGATGGCTGAACTATGGAATTGTGGAAATTTGTGGGATATGTGGATTCAGTGCCCCAAAAAGTGTTAAAGAAAAAAAGAAAGTTCTCCATCACAAAAGCAATCTAACTAAACTATGCACAGAAGAATCAAAAAAAACAAACTGAAACAAAGAAACAAAAAAAAAGTAATGCTAAAGTACTTGACTTCTATTTTGGGGATGAAAATGGAAGTGACCCTGAAATGGGCCCTTGGGTTATGAACGTTGTGAGGCTGAAGGACAATTTACTTTACCAGAGTGCAGCGAGAGCTGGCCAGCCTGCCTGCAGGGCAACAGCAGGCGCACAGTTGCCAGGATGTCCCAGGCTTTGATGGTGGAGCAGTTTGGAATGTGCCAGTTGAGATGCCTGGTAGGCGATGAGCCCACAGTTGTCGATCAACGAGTGCACGATGTCCATGGCCCTGAATGAGATGCTGAAGTCCAAGGGGACTTACTGGAGCACCTTGTGCACATACACAAGAGTAAGCCTCTGCTGCTGCACTGGCATTTCTTACAGTGCTCCCTCTGAGCCTTAGCTAGAGTCTCCATGGACTTATCAGGGTCAAGTGGGTTGTTTGACTGGGACAGTACACCTGGCAAAGGTAATGTAGGTGTCTTAAGGTGAGCTGAGGGAGGACAGAAACCTCCCCTGGAGCAGAAGGGCTAAAGCTTGCTGGATCTTGATTTTCAGGAATATAGACTGTGAAAGCAGGACCTCCAGATTCCTCTGACCTTTTGGGTTTTCAGCAGGAATTGCTGGAAAAGTTACCACAGGGATAACTGGCTTGTGGTGGCTAAGTGTTCATAGTGATGTCACTTTTTAATCCTTCAATGTTGGAATGATTTGATCTGATCTCCCCTGTAAGATGGGGGTGGAGAGAGAAGGGCTGGGTTAGAGGAGAGAGGAGGGAGGACAGAGGAGCGGAAGGAGGAGAAAGAGAGAGATTGGAGCAGCTTCCACACACCCTGATGGCCCCTAATCTGGATTCCCAGGCTGCCCCCTGCCCGACAAGGTGGGTATACCAGCCACTGAGTGGGGACTTAATTGTTTTTCTAGACACTACGTAGGTGGTCGACTGGTAGATCCTATTAGGAAAACACGTTGGAGATGCTCACATTGTGCACTGTGTGTCAGCATGCCAGTTGGATCCCTGGCCCACTGTCGGCGCTCTCCAACCCTGGGGTCCCCAGGCTCTCCCTCCTGTTCTCACAAACTTTTAAATAGTTGAGTTGGATTCCATTTTAGTTTCTTAGATCTTATCATTGTTTCAAAATGTTTCACAAAATGTCTATTTTCAATTCTATTATTTTACTTACATGATTTTTGTGTGTACATATGTGCATGTGTGTGTACCATGCACACGTTTTTGTAGTATCCTTTTGGATCACCACTAAGGAGGTCGACCAGTAGTCTTGTTCGGAAATATGTGTGCTACCTGCCAAGTGCGTATATAAATCCGCTATTCCTGTTTGTGCCCATTTTAGCCCTGCAGCCGGGCTGGCCAGCTCACTATTCGCTAGCAAACAGCATCACCTCCTCCTCCTCTTGTGTTTTAGGAGGGTATCGGTGTGTTGGAAAGATAGTCAGCATCTTAATATATAAGAGTTAATAGTTTGGGAGTTGGAGATTAGCAGTTAATCACTAGGGATTTAAGTACCAAATTATTTTTGAGTGTTGAAATGTAGCCTACAACTTTTTTACATTTACTAGCTATAGCATTTATCACCTATTTGGCATCTTTTTATATGAAATCATCAATTTATGATGAAGAAGGAATTTTCATTTGTTTCTGGAAGTTTTTCTTCCTTTTATTAATTCTTTTTTTCTGATTAATTTAGCTAGTACAATTTTTAATATGAGTGGTGGAAATGGACACGTATGTTTATGCTGATTCTGAGGTAGTGTGAATTTTTTCCTCTTCTACATGTGAAATTTGCAGTTTTTTTCATGAATGTGTATTAGCATATTGGATTTGACCTATTTCATGTTAGATTTGTAGTTGTTTTTAACGTGAAAAGCTTTTGACTTTGTTTAGTATGTATTCTGTGTCTATTTAGATAATTGACTTTCCCCCCCATCAGTAGACATATCTGAGTGTTTATTTTCTTGTGTTAATTCAGTTCTGGGATGAATTAGAATTAATCATGATACATACTTATTTTAATATATTATCTGTCTCAGTTTCCTGCTTTTAATGTAACTTTTTCATTCAGATCCCTTATCAACACTGGTCTACAGTTTTCTTAAAGTATCATTATCTGACATTGGTCTCAGGTTACTTCTGGTCTCAGAGATGGTGTTACTAAGTACTCTCTCAAAACTATTGTTATGTTGGAACCCAATAAGTTGAACTTAAACAACAAAACAGTAAAAAAAAAGTGTTTATTCATCTTTTGTGAATACTCTGCCAAAATTTTTAGTTTTCATGTATCATACAGTTAGGCTGGAAGTTTCTCATGACATTTTATTTTGATTCAATTGATTATAGACCTTCTAAACATACTGAAATCCAGTGAGTTAACTATTGTCAGTCTCTTGCTCTGCTAGATCTCTGATCTTCCAGCTGAACCCTCAGTGTACAGGACTACATGATTCACAGTTTCCTTGAAAGACAAATAGCTACTCAAAACTTAGTGACTTTGGTGTATGTGCTTGGCTGGGGAGCCAATGGGGCGAAGCTACCATCTGTGGGATTATGACTGAACGCCTCTAAGTCAGAATCCCGCCCAGGAGGAACGATACGGCAGCGCCGCGGAGCCTCGGTTGGCCTCGGATAGCTGGTGCTCTGCCGTCCCCGCCGGCAGGCGGGCCACGAGCGCATCCGCCTCGGCGGGCCACGCGCTTGCCCCCGCTGTGCTTCGGAACCGGGGTCTGGTACAGAGTGCCCCACGTCCCGGGAAACGGGTCGCGGCCGGAAAGGCGGCCGCCCCCTCGCCCGTCACGCACCGCACGTTCGTGGGGAGCCTGGTGCTAAACCATTCGTAGACGACCTGCTTCTGGGTCGGGGTTTTGTACATAGCAGAGCAGCTCCCTCGCTGCGATCTATTGAAAGTCAGCCCTCCACACAAGGGTTTGTAAAAAAAAAAAAAAAACAAAACTTAGTGACTGTGCTGCCCTTAGACTAGAGCTCATGTTTGTGAAAATACTCTGCCATCTGGCATGCTGTGAGGCCCTTAGAGAACTGCCTTCAGCTCACCAGAAGAATGGATTAATGAGGGGTAGGAATGCCTCAGTGATTTCGTTGTCACCTTGTTTGTTCCAATTTTATTAACTGAAGAAACCTCTTCCCGTTTTTAATGAGAGAAATAATACCTTATGTAAACACACACTAATGTCTTTGTGTTTGTGCTGGATGCATATTTGTGGATTCTGAGACTGTTATGTCAGCTGTCATTGAGTCAATTCGATTTCACAGGGACCCATTGCACAACAACAAAGCACTGCACTCTCCTGTGCCATCCTCACAATTGAGGATGAATGTATGTTTTTAAAAATTTAATTAATTTATTTATTTTAACTCATTTTATTAGGGGCTTATACAGCTTGTATTACAATCCATGCATACATCCATTGTGTTAAGCACATTTGTACATATGTTGCTATCAATTGTTTTTAAAAAATTTTCTTTATACTTGAGCCCTTGGTATCAGCTCCTCGTTTTTTTCCTCCCTCATGAAGCCATGATAATTTATGTTTTTATTGCTTTTTCGTGTCTTATATTGACCGATGTCTCCCTTCCACCCCTTTTCTGTTGTCCATTCCTGAGAAGGAGTTATATGTAGATCATTGTGTTTATTTCCTCCTTCACCCCCCACCTACTACTTACCCCCCTGGTATTGCTACTCTGATTATCAGTCCTGCTGGGTTTTATCTGCCCTTGATTCCCTGTGTTTCTAGCTCTTATCGGTAACCATGTGCTTTCTCTAGTCTAGCCAGAATTGTATGGTAGGTTTGGGTTCATGATAGTGGGGCGGGGAGGGGGGGGTGGGGGGGAGGGAGCACTAAAGATGTAGAGAAAAGTTGTATGTTTCATTGGTGCTATACTGCACCCTAACTGGCTCTTCTCATCCTTTCACCTTTTCTGATAGGTTGGTTTATTGTGCCAACTTGGGCAATAGGAACATTGTATTAATAATGTTGCAGTTTGATTGGAGGGCAAATAGATAAATGGCTAGGCAAATCCTGCCTCTCTCTCTCTCTCTCTCTCTCTCTCTCTTGCTCCCTTCTGATCAGATCAGGGTGTGCCTGCTAGTTCTCTGCCCCAACTTGTGAGCTACACTAACAGTGGGACTGCCAACCTGTGGATCATGTCGCTAGAACTTGAGATTCCTTCGAGAAGTGGTTCATCATGTTGCTGGTTTATACATCACTTGAGCTTGGGACTGTTGGATCCTATTGTCTTGCTGACTGTTGATGACCTGACCTTCTGTTTGCTTCCTGTGTCCACACTGCCTGCATTGCCCTACATAAGACTCACCTGTCTGCTTCCTTGACCTTGGACCCAGGGGCTCTCATGAGTTGAAGGATTTCCAGTATATTAAATGTTTCATGGAAGTGAGATGAACTGAGCATTTTGTACAGCTGTGTGGACTAATTAGCTGCTATATTCTTTTGTGCTTTATATGTCTATCCATTATATATAATACATAATAATATATAATGATTATATATATTATATAGAATGATTTTATATATCATGATTATATATAATATATATAATAGATGTATACAGCACATAAATATATATACATATACATGTATATATATTTACAAGTGTCCTGGTTTAGTTTATAAAATACCCTTCTGTAAGGGGGTGTCCACTTGCCTACAGATGGACTGTATGTCTCATTCCATACTCCCCCTCTTTGACATTGATAGGATTTTTTGTTTTGTGTCTCTGATGCCTGATCCCTGATCCTATTGATACCTCATGATCACACGGGTTTGTGTGCTTCTTCCATGTGGAGTTTGTTGCTTCTCAGCTAGATGACCTTTGGGACCCCAGATGCTATTATTTTGATAGGCAGACAGCATCAACTTTCTGCACCATTTTGTCTTAATTGATTGTGTCAGGAAGCTGAGCATCACAGAATGCCAGGTTATTAGAGCAAAGTCTCCTTTCATTGAGGGAGTACTGGAATAGAGGTCCAATGTCCGTCTGCTACCTTAATACTTAACATTTAAATATATGTACATAGATTTATTTCCATTTCATCATATATATTTAAATATGCAAATGACTGTATTTAGAAATTTATAAATGCCCTTTGTCTCCTAGTACTTTCCTCTATTTCCTTTTACTTTCCTCTTGTCCCACTATCATGTTTGGCATTCATCAGTTTTCAGTAATTCCTCTCATTACATTGCCCTTGATCACGCCCTACCAGGCATCCCAGAGTATCTTCGACATCGATTTTAGGATTTTAGATTACTTGTGTCCTTGACCCCAGGTTAACAACCACTTCCTTTCCCCCGCTTCCCCGTCTCCTGTATCCCCCCCCAGAACCATCAGCCCCATTGTTTTCTCCTCTGGTGTGTTTATCTTGCCTATCTTATCTAGATAGACATGCAAAGACAATAGTAAGCACAAACACAAGACAGAGCAAAACAAACAAAAAACAACTATTGGAGAAAAAGAGAAAAGACTAGAAATCGTCCCAGGTTTGTTTTTTGACCATTAAGAGTATTTTACTATCGGTTGAGTTTGATGTGGTACCATGCCTTGGCCACACACTCTATTTTTTAATTTCCCGGGCACTTCATTGCTTTGCTCCCCTTGCTGCTCTGTTGCATGCCCTTAGCATTTTGCCCCAGTGTGGTGGAGTCAGATCGAGCACATTTCCCACACTGTGCCACTAGTGTTGTCCCTCATAGTGCTATGGGTCATTGAGGGATGTTGTGTCTTGTGGTGTGGCTGGGCCTATGGTCCTCTCTTTGCATTGGCCAATTTGAGCAAGAATATCATGCTTGGGGTTTGGTGGGCCGTGATGTGAGGGTGAACAAATTGTCGCAGTCACTTTGTTAATCCATTTAGTAGAGGGATTCATGTTTTTCACTGCCCTTCGTCTTTTGCAAACAGAATATCCTTTTCAAGGAATGATGTTTTCTGATAATATGTCCAAAGTATATAATATGAACTCTCACCATCCTTACCTCTAAGTAGCACTCTGTCATTACTTCTTCCAAGACAGACTTGTTTGTCCTTTGCCTGTCCATGGTAAGTGAGATATTCTTGACCAGAACCACAATTCTAATGCATTCATTGTTCCTCAGCCTTCCTTTGTCCATCTTTCAAATGCACATGAAATCAATTGACAATAGCATGTTTTGGTCAGGTGAACCGAGTCCTCGAGGTAATATCTTTTCCTTTCAATACTCTAAAGAGGCATAGTTCAGCAGATTTAGCTAATACAGTGTAACTATTGATCTCTTGACTATTATTTTCAGTATTCAGGGTTTTTGTTTGGTCTTTTTTCCATAAGCTAACCAATTTTCTGGAAGGAGTTAAAATTTACTCAAGCTTTAGATTAAGAATTTTGATAAATGAGAGGCTGTCAGAGCCAGCCGACTAGTCAAACAGTCCTGAAAGGGGGAGTGATGATTAAGGAAAAAGGAGAGACAAAAAGTATTGGGAGGGCAACAGGGAATACTGAAGCCTGGAGTTTATTTTACATATTTTTTTATCCATGCAGATACAACCGGGGTTAATTATCTCATTGTTAAGCAACTACATTTGATACATTTGCATACTTCCTTGTTCTTGTTTTTAAGTGTCTATTCTAAACATAAAGTCGCAGAAGAAATCACACAATGATACATAGGTCATGAGAATTCTGTCCTTTCAAGGCTGAGTCTTAATGGCCTTCAACAACTCCCCCTTTTCTATTTACTGAAGGTGTCTTTACTCAAAATGTCGGCAACTGACTGTGCCTGTCTTAGGTTGTGGAGTCCTCAAATCACCCTTACCTGTCATCAGTCACAGTCCTGTTGGTGACTATGACCCGTGTTAGTTTGGGAAACTCAGACTCCATCTTACGCATCTCTGACTAACCAGCCTCCGTCTTACACCCCTGTTTGGGGAGGGGGCAAAGTGCACAGGTGTACTTCATGAAGCTTTGTTCTTAAGTCCAATAATTCAACCATAACCCTGTGCAGTATCATAGGGAGTATGCATGAGATCAACAATACACACACTCCCGCTCTGACTAGAGACATAAGCATGTGAGGTAGGCCTCTGAGATTTCCTAATGAAGGGAAAGCAACTCAAAAGTGCTGGAGCCAATCCTCAGCAAGTTTAGCGGCATCAAAATCAAGAGACTTAGCATATTTTATGGCTAATATTTTTTGATGGAGTTGTAATAAATCTAAAGACTCATTAGTATTGTGCTATGTACCTTGAAGATGGTTCTTCACTTTAATCCAGCTATACTGACTGTTATTGTACTATTTAGGTGTAACACAGATCCATGTACGTACAGCATGGCACTGTAGACTAGACCTGGCCTTAAGCCCTTGCACCTCATCTCCTAAATACATGACCATGTCATAAAGAGCATTTACTTTTTGTTCTAACTTCCTGTCTATATCTTCTTGAGTTCCCAACACAGTAGTCACATTTTTGGATAATTCATTTACACAGTGGGCAGTTTGTATGATTTGTGAAAGTACAATTGCTGCATTAGTAGCAGTAGCACCTAAACTTAGTATATGTAAAATACTTGCTATAAGCAAACCTACAAAGCACATGGGTCTGGTTAATGCTTTTCAATCTCTTCTAATACCTGTAACCCTCTTTCTGAACACCAAGCCCCAGTAATATTCACTGGTAGCATAACAAAAGAAGATTGATACAAAATGGCGATGATAATATCTTCAGGGGACCAGGTAATAAAAGTAGACAAATTACAATTATTACAAGACATGTTAAACTTAGAATCATCATGATCTATAGTAATATTCCCTGCCAAAAGTACATAAGGCGATGGTACGCAGGCAGTAACGTTTCCCTGCGGTCTGGAGGAAGGGCCCATAAGCTTCGTGTCCACTAAAGCAGCCCCTATTTTCCACCATTGAATTTGTGGAAAACCCGAGTCTGACCACCAAAGTCCTACAGACAGCCCCCTTTCCCATTCAGCAGTGTTTTTTTTTAGTATTGTCCTGGTTGCGAGACCAAGCTATGATATATAATTCCTTTGAGATATTATACCTGATGGGCTTGTCCGTGAGACACAATCTCTACAATATGCTTTTATTCTTTTGAGTCTCTAGTCCACAAGGGGAAAAAGACTGCGGAGTGGGTGAGATTACATTTCCTTCACTTTGTACAGGGAGGGCATGAGTCATTAACTCACACCTTGATTTCCGGACCTTCCCAGACAGGAGGATATAAGAAGGGTAAATCAGGAACAGAAGCCTATACTGCTCACTGAGCAATGTCCTCAGAAACACACCGAGGCAAATTACCATCCGCATGGTTTGCAAACCGCACCAACTCTTCAGGCAGCCACCGTGCTCCCTCAGCATCCTGCGTAAAAACACAAACATGCCCTCGTCCCCATATTAATACCGGTTCGGGGCCAACCCTTGAGGCAAAACAAGCCAATGAGATCTCTTCATAGGCTCTTTGAAGTTGGTGGAAGGGACGCTAAAGGCAAATCTTTTACAATCATTTGGATCCAAGGGCATGGTATAAAAACAATCTTTTAAATCTAAAATGATCTCATATGTATTGGCTGGAATAGCAGAGGGGGAAGGGAGCCCAGCCTGCAGGGCTCCCATAAGTTCCATAGTATTATTAACCCTCCTTTACTGTTTTTCCTTACAAAGCAGCTGCTGTCGCAAGCCCCTGAGTAAAGAAAGGTCCAATGTCCAAGCATAGTCTGATATATTCGGACATGTTGCCCTTTTTTCTAAAAGGTCTCAGCACTGCCTGGCATTTTCAAAAGCCAATTGTTTCCATTCTGTGAGGGCAAGTACCACGATGGAAAGTGTATCTAATAAAGATTGAGTAAAAGGGTACTCGGGACATATTGGTCACAAGCAACCTTGAATTCTTTTAGCTGTTTGAAAGGAATAGGAGTATGATCTCTCATCAGATTACCCTGGGCATCCTGTCACTCAGTTACAGGGAACTGCATACTGAACTCCCCTATAGCCTCTCCTTGTTTTGCTGCATGTGCGGCAGCACTAAGCATAGATCCTTTCCTGGAGCCCCAGTCACAACCAGTGCTGCAACTGGCAAGTCTTCTAGAAAAGGATTCCTTTCACTGAATGCACTCTGAAGCCTCTGAAATACCTTGGCCCCATTAAGTTTTGGCACCCATTCATGGGACTCTATCTCAGAGTGCTTTTCTATTAACTTGACTTGCATTTCCCTCATCTTTGCTGCTAATGATGCATAAGCTTCCTCCCAGTCTACCACCTTTGTTTAATCTGGGCAGGACTTCTGAGTATCTTGCACCAGGTTTTGATTCTCAGGTTGAAGTGCCTCGGAGGCAGCGAAAATACCCAAATCCTCATCATGATAATGTGCCACCTTGTCCTCTAAGGGCTCCACATCGCCTGGGTCAAGGGGTTCCTCATCCTTGCTTTCAAAGCCCTCCAGTTAACTTTTCAGTGACTTCAGTGGTTGAGGAGGAGGCAGAGGCGCAGAAGGAAGTTTACTTTCACTTTTGTTTGAGCATGCAAATTGGTGTTCAGGCTGGAGTCCCTCATGCCTGTGGTACAGGCTATCCCTAACTAAATCCCATAAGCTAAACGTGTCTATGGGAACCTTCTATGTCCATTAGTGGTGTAGTGATCTTTTAACCATTTCCCTACTTTTTGCCAAGTTTCAATATTTACAGTCCCTTCCTCAGGAAACCAAGGACATACCTTAACCACAAAATCTAAAAACTTCTCTATTCTTTGGTAGCTTACTTTTGCTCCTCTAGCTTTTAACATATCTTGAAAAATATTTACAAAAATCTGTTTGCTATTTCCTTGCCCCATTTTTCTCCCAATAGCTACTCACGTCACCACCAATCTCTTTGTGTACACCTTTGTAATCCACGGTGTCCTTCACTTTGTCCCCCGTTTTCAGTGTCCCTGGTTTGGGTGCCACTCTTGTCCAAGCCAGCCAATGAGTTGAACAGTCCTGAAAGAGGGAGTGAGACAGAATTTATTGGGAGGGCAATAGTGAATACTGAAGCCTCGCGTTTATTTTTCATACTCCTTTTAACCATGCAGAAACAACCTGGGGTTAATTATCTCATTGTTAAGCAAGCATATTTGGTACACATAGCAACTCTTGTGACCTATTTTCCCAGAGCTTGCACACGTTCTTGTTCTTAACAGTCTGTTCTAAATGTAAACTCACAGAAGAAATCAGCAAACAGTGACACATAGGTCTTGAGACTTCTCAGCCGTTTCAAGGCTGAGTCTTTATGGCCTTCAACAAGGGTCCTAGAATCCAACCTTGTTCTTCAATCTGCCTGCCCCAGAGCTCTGAAATTGGAACCTGGACTTATAACATAGGGGAATGGTGAGCCTTATATTCCACATATGCATGATGAGTGGGTAGGAGAAATTTTATGAAATGTGTATTTCTCTAGTAGGCTGATTTGCAGATTAGTTTTATAGGGGCACTAACCTACACCTCTGTCAGATAACTGCCACTTCACACCTCCTTGCCTTAGAAACTCACTGGTGCTTGCAAAAGGCCAATGGTAATGATATCCAAGTAGCCACTCAGGCTAATGCCTCCCCACTTGATCGAAGCACAGCCTCTTCCCTCCACACTCATTTTGTCTTCCTACCCATTCAGCCTCCTGGTGGAGCATGTTTTACAAGCTCATGCCCACACACTAGCTATCCACCCTCTTCCTAGAAGCCCAAGTCTATGGATGGGACATCCTAGAATACAAGTGAATAAGCCCTTTCCAACAGTTTGTGTTGTTTGTCATCAGTTGAACATTATTTAGAGAGCTTGAACCTCATGCTCTGGGCAAAGATGACGGAAGATAAGTTATCTCTTTCCTTGATCCATCTCATTTACCTTCAAGCTTCAGCCGTCACCTTGGCTCTTGGCATTACCCATTTACCTACAACTAGGCATTCTTTGAGTATAGCATGCATCTTTTTACAAAGGCTTTATCATTGCCATCTGTAAACACAAGAGCTGCAGAGAGGAGAAAATAAGCATCCCCCTTGGCCTGTTTCCTAGTTAAGGCTGTCTCTGCATTGACCAGCTCACCTCTAGGATTTGCTGTTCATGTCCCTCTGTCTCTTATTGTCCACTTCAAAAAGAAGTTTCACTGATTAGCACACTCTGCTGTGCATATTACTATGGGCCTCTAATGGATTCCCCAGCCTAAGTCATTTCTTAACACTCAGTAGATTATTCAAGGAGATGCGAGCTCATAAAGTTTGATGAAGAGCCCAGATGAGTTGGAGTGAACACACACTAGCAGGAAACTCACAAAATGACATTTGTATTCTAACAGTCATATTAACATACACATGCATATTGTGAACAAATTAGCACATCTACTACAACTAACAAATCTTCATATAATACCCTCAGATTAATAAATACACATGCATTTACTTAAGAAAAACCACAAAGACACACTAAAATATACTAGAATTATAATAATAAAGTAAATGCAGAACAGACTACAAGTTCTGTCACATTGTATAACATCTTAAGGCAATGTGCTAGCACACACAAAACACACACAAAAGCACACACAAAAAATAAAGTGCATACAAGAACATACACTGAGCTACAAGAATGTGGAGGTCTGTGGTAGGGACATTTTCTCTGCAGGTAGAGGAAATAGGTACCTAATTTAACTAATCCTTCTTAGGCTCCTCTACATTTCTCCCCTGAGGGCCCCTTTTATCTGTGGGCTTTCAGTGACCCCTGAGCCCAGCCATATCCCTGTATTGGTGTTTGTGTCTGGGTTCCCACAACCTTTCCCTCTGTGTCCGAATCAGAAATACACGATCGTAACTACAGCAGTCACACTGCTAATTGAGGGAAAATCAGTTCCTGGTCATGTCTCTAGAGAAGGATATTCTGCTCTCAATAATATGTGGAGGCATAGCCACCCACAGAACTTGAAGGGAACCTGTGGGTGCCCTGTGCAGAATAGGACGTGTATAGCCCATGCACAAGGGGACATAGGGCACGAAGGGAGGTGAGTTCTGTGGAGGTACCTTGAGACTAAGCATAAAATGTGTCTTGTCTCCCTTTTCCCACTCTTGTATCAATATTCACAACTACTGAATTAAACAAACAGCCTTTGGAGAAAAAAAAAACGGACTCTAAAATCAGTCTGTGGTGGACAAGGGCAGACAGGAGCTGTGAATTAATAAAATGAATGAACTCAGAGAAGAAAGTCTCCGATTGGATGAATGGAGACAGGCGACTTGATATAGGATTGGGCTACTGGTGATAAGTTCTTGTAATATGTTGTCTGGAAAAATATATATACACACAAGCTAATAAAGTGAGATCCTTTGCACAGCAGGGACTGTTGTCCCAGGGAAGGAGGGAATACAGAAGGGGTATTGAATGCAAGGCATAAAGAGCTTGATGAAGCAGATGATGTGAACAGAATTCATCCTAGATGTAGGAATTACCAATTATATGGGAAATGTGGCGCGATTCAAGGGGAAAACGAAACAGAAACTAAGTTCAAAATCATCCTATCGTCACAGGGAGATTGGGTGAGTGTTTGAGAAAGATGTGAGGAGATGCACTGATTCCCTGAGGGATACCGAGAAGGAGAAGAATCCCCAGACACAACAGGAAGCCAGTGGTGAAGCTCCATCTGCAACTGCTCCTCGGTCTGAGACCTGTGCTCTGGGTCCTGAGGGCCCCTGCAGCCTAACCTCTTCCACTAGAGTACATTCGTGTCTTGGTTAACTCTGACTTCCCCTAACTGTATGCGTTGGTCTGGGTAGATTAGAGAAACAAATCCATAGACACACGCATATTGTGTATAAGAGATTTAATATAAAGGGCAATTGTACATTAAGAAAGCATCTCAACCCCAGTTAGGTCCAAGCCCATAAGTCCATAATTTGCACATATGTCGGATACCAATGTATAAATTCCTCTTCAGACTTATGAAGTACATGCAATGATCCAGAATGCAAGATGATCACAGGAAAGTGGGCAGAAAGTCTTTGGATCGAGTGGCATTGTAAGTTTCTCAGTGCTGACGGGGGCTCTACATGGATTCTCCAGCACCCAGGGCTTCATGAGGTAGATCCACATGGCTTCTACTCAGGGATGTCTCACAGGGGGTCACCCTTGTCAGTAGGGTGTCTCCCAGGGATTAGAAAGAGTGTCTTCCCCTCAAAGATGGAATATGGGATTTCCCAGAATTCTCAGGAGATCGAGATGCCCACACATAGGCGTCATTGGCTATGATCCAATTGACAGACTCCAACCCTTCCCTCTTTATCCTCTCAAGTCCCAAATTTACACCAGATTATATAACTACCACACTGTTGAGTCTTTTGCACAGAATTACAGAGCTATGTCCTCGAATTTCAGATTGTCCATTTGAAGTTATAGTATATCTTACTATTGTCTCTGGAGATGGTAAATTGGCCCTTCAGAGAATCTATGTGGCTTTTCCTACCAACACTATTAATGTATGAAACCCACTTCCGCCCATTCTCTGGGCCTAGGCAGACCCTCTGTGTATTATACACACAGACAGTGAATGCAGAGACAGCAGGGGAGAGTCTCAGAGAAGCCTCAGGCTGCCTAAAGTCTCCCTCAGATTCCATAGCTCCACCTCACACTGGACACCTGTAAACACACCGACATCCTGATGATGAAAATCATAACATATTCACTGCCTCTCACTCACGCCCCCTCATACACACTTTATCTGCATCAAAGCACCATTTGAAATTCCAAAAAGGAAAATTGAGCTCAATACAGATTCCATGGTGACTTGATGTGTTCAGTCCTGAATGTTGGCACCTGGGAATTCCAGAGTTGGAGCACCTCTCCAAGAACTTCAGAGTTGGGACTTGGATGGTTTTCATCAGCAGGGGAGATGTCTATTTGCATACCTTTTGCCTATATAGTCATAAGTAATGTTGAATGACTTCTAAGAGAGTCACTCCAAGAGTAGCTAAGGATGTTCTAGATATCTTGGAGAGCTCTGCGTGTGGAGTTCATTATGCGATGGGCTGCTAAATGCAAGGTCAATCATTTTAAATCTCCAATGGCTGTGCAGGGGAAAGAATGCTCTCCACACCCATGAAGGTTTACAGACGCAGAAGCCTAGAAGGGCAGTCCTATTCTATCCTATAGGGTTGTTATGAGAAAGAATTGACTTAATGGAAATGTCAACCTACAGTTAGAGACACTTCCTTGAAATGTGCCCACCTCCTCCCCACCCCTTTGTGTGGTGCTTATTCTTTTCTTGATGCAGTTAAATATTCCCCGTAGAAATATATATTTAATCTGACACAAGCTTCCCTTGTCTAATTCTGTTTTAAATTATCTTTTGGAAAGGAAATTCATATGCTAAAAGTAAAACCCTCATCATCACCTTCTAGACCTTCCCTAATTGTCCACTAGAGCTGAATATGACAGTGGCTCCTGAGTTTTGCTCCTTCCCTGCAGGTTTGTCTTGCCTTAATCAAGCTTGCCTTCCCTTCACAAATCTTTTGCACACCAAGAATTTTAAGGTATCAAGTTACACTTAGATGTTCTTTAAATGCTGAAGATCTCTACATCTCCCAGAGAAGCCAATGCTGTTCGTGAATTTGCATAACACATCAGGACGTTTCCAGGGCATCTTCCTAAAACTAGAGGAAGTCTCCCATGGTTAAGGAGTTGATTTTGTTCTCCAAATCTAGGTATTATGCTTTACAATACTAATGCTTTCTTTTTTATTAAATACTTTTATTGGGGGCTCTTATGGCTCATATCACCATCCATGCATTCGTCCATTGTCAAGCTCATTTGTACATATGCTGCCATCATCATGTTGGAAGTGTTTGCTTTCTACCTGAGCCCTTGATATCAGCTCCTCATTTCCCCCCTCCCTCTCCCACTCTTCTTCCTTCATGAACCTTGATAAATTATAAATTTTTATTTTACATTTTCCACTGTCTCCCTTCACCCATTTTTCCATTGTTTGTCCCACTGGGAGGGAGGTATATGTCAGTCCTTGTGATTGATGCCCCCTTTCTACTCCCATCTTCCCATTATCCTCTTGGTATCTCTATTCTCATTATTGGCCCTGAGGGTTTTATCTGTCCTGGATTCCTTTTGTTGTGAGATCTTAGCTGTAGAAGTGTACGTGCTCTGGTCTAGTCAGATTTGTAAGGTAGAATTGAGGTCATGATAGTGGGGGGAGAAGCATTAAAGAACTAGAGGAAAGTTGTCTGTTTCATTGGTGCTGTAGTACACTCTGACTGACTCTTCTCTTTCTTGTGACCCATATGTAAGGGGATTTCCAATTGTCTATAGATGGGCTTTGGGTCTCCACTGCACACACTTCTTCATTCACATGGATATGATTAAAAAAAATTTTTTTTGTTCTGGGTCTTTGATGCCTGATACATGATCACATGGACACTTCATGATCACACAGACTGGTGTGCTTCTTCCATTTTTGCTTCTCAACTACATGTCTGTTTGTTTATCTTCAAGCCAGTAAGACCAGAGCCACTATATCTTTTGATAGCAATGAACCATCAGCTTTCTTCACCACATTTGCTTATGCACCCAATTTGTCGACCGCCATCGTGTTGGGAAAGTGAGCATCACAGAATGCAGGGTTTTAGAACAAAGTGTTCTTACATTTGGGGAGTATTTGAGTTGAGGTCCAGTTTCCATCTTCAACCTTAATACCTAACATATCTATTTCCCTGCCATTACATATAAATATATTTACATAGGTATATGCCTATATTTAGACCTCTGTAAATGCCCTTTGCTTTCTAATTTTTCCTCCATTTCCTTTTACTTTCCTCTTGTCCCACTAACATGTTCAGTCTTAATTTGAGTTTCAGTAATTCCTCGCTCTGACTTTGCCCTCGATTAATCCCCACTAGGCATCCTATGCTTTCTCTCCAACGATTTTAGTTCATTTGTTGTTAACTTGACCTTGGGTTGGTTGATCCCCTCACCCCCACCTTCTATTCTCCCACCTCTCCTTCTCCCATGTCCCCCCGGGACCACTGGTCCTGTTTTTCCTTCTCTGAATTGTTTATCCAGTCTTCTATCTAGATCGACATGCAGAGACATTAATAAGAACAAAAACAAGGCAAAGCCAAACAAAACAACAGAGGAAGACAAAACCAACCGAACAAACAGAAATAACAACAAAAAGATAGCCAGTGACAAAACAAGAAATGCATATAAATCGTTGCAGGCTGGTTTTTGACTTTTAGGAATGCTTTCAAGTCGAGTCTGAAGGGGTGCTGTGTCACACTGTCCCCAACATCTAATTTTGGCATTCCCCGGGGACTTCATTGCTTTGCTTCCCTTGCTGTTGCATGCCCTTAGTATTTTGCCCCAATGTGATGGGGTCTGATCAGACACAAGTCCCACCCTGAGTCTCCAGTGTTGTCCCCCATAGTGATATGGTTCAGTTAGGGACATCATGTCTTGTGGTGTGACTGGCCCTATGATCCTCACTGTGCCTTATCTGCTATGAGCAGTAATATCGTCCTTGGGGATTAGTGGGTCAGGATGTGTTCTTCTCACACTCCTACCCTCTTCGCTTCTCCCGTGTGCTCTAATCACAGATGCACATGTCCCCAAGCTTCAGCTTCAGTTCTGTTCTCTGAATTGCCTTCTTTAGGTAGGGGTGGGGGGAAGGGAAGGGGGAGAGTCCACATAGTTGGGATTGGGGCAAGCGCAATTATATGATTTCTAATGACTATGAGACATTTTGATGCTTTATTAAGAATCTCAAAATGTCAGTTTCTCCAAGTTTCAAAAATACATGCAACTGTCAATTATTTCAGAAATGGTAAAATCAGGTTTGCTTTTGTTTTCTCTTCACAGGAGATATTTGGGCTGGGATTCACACACATATAGTTTCAACCTACAGTAACTGGTAAAAAAGAATTAGGATGGAGAGTAACTGATTGTGTTGAGAGAAGCACATGGAGGTCAGATTTTAACAGCCTAGAGAGATTATCGGTCCTTCTGGGATTGATTTCAACTTGTCCCAAGTGTGATTTCTTTCTCCCCTGTCTTCTCAGGAAGAACAAGGAATTTTAATTTTTAGGATCTTCCCTTCAGGAAAATAAGAGACATGAGAACTGTAGTTGCTGAAGTGTCCTTGAAGAGGTACTCCACGTGGGTGAACTGAGAAACTCCAGACACAAGAGGAAACAAACTTGGCTTCCCCTGCACCGGCTCCTGTGGCAAAGATTGTGTCCCATGTACCCTGAGCTCCCTCTGCTGCCCAGTTAGTGTTGTGATGCTTGAGATGTTTGACCATTTAGCCTTCACTGTGTCTCCTGGTAAGTTTCCTACATTTACATGTCATTGTCCTCAGGTTTCAGATTGTTCAGTTAAAGTACACCCAGCTGGTTGAGCTGTTGTGGTTTCAATGTATCAATATGTGAAAACTGAGTTGTTGCTAAGACTCTCATCACAAGACTTCTTTGCCACCTAACACAGGTTGTGTTTCCCAGAACCTGATAGATCTAGAAACTTGATATCTGCAGACCTGAAAGTTAGACATAGCACTTTGAGACATTGCACATAGCTTTCCCAACTCATGACTGGTCTGTAGCAGCTCTACCTGAACAATCACACCTAGGAATAAAGGGGGGGATATAATTTAAAACCATTCTAAGATGAAAATCATTGTTTTTGACATGAAGGTGCTTACAGGGTAGGACATTCATGTCACCAGGAAGAATCCAGAAGGGTGTTACCTCCACAGGCATCTATGATCAACATGGTAAGGATGAAGACCTAAGAAGTCTGACTTTCATTTGTGACTTGGAGCTCTGTTACCATATTTTACTCTAGGTGATTCACGTGTGCTGTGCATGTGGAAGCAGAAGGAGGATGGTTCTGAGTAGGAGCAGCTGAGTAATGGCCTCTAGAGGGAATTTTTCTGACCTTTGTTCTGTGAGGTCAATCTCTACCCTTCATCATTTGCACTCACTATGGACAAACAATTTCTTCCTGAAAACCATGTGTAGATTTGTAGAAATGCAGACAGTTGGCCTGAGGTGTGAGCCATAACGAAGGGAATTCCTGGGGATACTATTATTCTTGGAATGTTTCACTTTCTCTCTGGGCAGCCCAGTTCTACCCTTAGTACAAGGGTACCCCATGAAATGTGCAGGCTGTAGGGTTAAAGTGGGAGGTAAAATGATGAACATTTCTGAGAATTTGCTTCTCTTCAAAACAAAACAAATCACTTTTATTGGCACTTTTCAAGTTATCGTATAATTCAATACCTCAATCATATCAAGAAGAGTTGTACAATCTCTACCACAGTCAATTATGGAACAATTTTCCCCTCCATAATTATTATTCATGTAATATATTTCACATACTTGCAAAAATGTATGTAACAAAACTTTCACCAGTTCAACAACTTCTGCATGTGTAATTCAGTGCCACTGAGTATTCTTTTCATGTTGTACAACCATTATTTTAATCACCCTGCATATTTTTCCACCACCATTAAAATTAATTCACTATCCCCTAAGCAAAAATTCTTCCTCCTTCACACATGGTAACCATAGATCAAGTCCCTCCCCCCTTTCTTTTGTAATGTTCCTGATATAACATTCAGATTTCCATACTTAAAACACTTCTAGAAAAGAGTTGTATATCCATTGTCAAATAAGCTTAATGCTCACTCGTGCCTCACAGATCCACTAATTACTCCCTAATTCCCCTCCCCCTTCCATATAAACCATTGCCTCAGTTATTGTCTCCATGCATCCACTTCTTTTTTGCTTCCAAACAGGGAGACAATAGCAAAAACAATTAAAAACCCAAAAAAGAAACATAAAGAAAAATAATAATAACATAAAGATACAAATTTAAGTAGAGTATAAAACAGAGAAGGCACCTACTTCTCTTTTCCTGTCCTCCTCTTCATCTGCCTCCTTGGTTGCTGTGGTAGTTGCATAATCTGTTGTCAATTTGAGACTTAAGAATGAAGGGGTGGAGTTTAGTCTGTCAGTGCGGGTGCAGTTTGATGACCTCATTTGGAGGCATTGGGGAGATAAATAGTTCCCTGGAGGCGGGACACAAGCTCATGCCCTGTGAGACATTCCTGTGAACAAGACACATGAAGCGACACTAGAGCCCTGGAGCTGAAGGAGCCACGTGGAGACCCTTGACAGCATTGAGATGTTTCCGCCTCCACTGGATCCAAAAGAATTTCCACTCACTGGCATGTGGTCTTCCTGCATTCGACATCATTGTATATGTTGTGTGAGTCTGAAAAGAATTTATAGTCTGGTATTGGATATATGGGCTAATTTCAGACTTAGTGACTTCAACTGGACTGGGCAGGTATGCTTTCTTAATGTACAATTGCTCTTCGATATAAAGTTCTCTCTTGTACACATATGAATGTCTATGAATTTTTTCCCTAGTCAACCCAGAGTAACACAGTTGTGGAGTATCACATGTTCACTTTCCAGGCACTAGGTAGAGGTGCCCATGGTTTATGACAAGATTTAGCTAGATCCATCCTCTAGGTGATCATATTCTGGGTACAAGATCTTAACATGGCTCTGTTCATTGAAAAATGAATGAAGATAAGGGCATTACAGCAAAGTGGGGTGAAAAAAAGCAGATGGTGCCAGGCTATCAATTATCTGGGGTCTAAAAGGCTTGTCTTCAAAGAAGCAGCCATCTAAGTCAGGTGTCAAGGAAGTCCACAATGAAGAAGCACACCAGCATGTGGGATCCAAAGATAGTGACAATTAAATTCAAATGTAATGAAGGAAAAAGTCCCAGAGCTCAAATGATGAACATCCATCTTGTCGAAGGGTAGGTGAACAGTGAGAACTCAAAATCCATCTGAAGACTATCTAGTCATATTAAACCTCTGGTACATCCCCTTGAAAAGGTTTACCATCAGACAGAGATGATTGTGAACTTGATCACAGTGGATCAGACCATGGCATAATATGACAATTGGTCAGTTGACCTACCTCTCGATCCAACCTGTACTTGCTCTAAGGTAAAGTATTTCCCACTTGTTCCATAACAGTATTTTTTTTGCTGAACTTTAAAATATTGATGGTAGTCTTTCCTTTCTCATTCTTTATTTTCATTTTTATCTTTATATTATTATTATTTTCTTCTTGCAGCTTTATTTTAGTTTTGGTTTTGGTTGTTTCTATTGGGTTTCCAAAGTTGTAACGCACAGACACGGATCCCTAGAGACAATAACTGATGCAATGGTCTATAGGGCCCTAGGGGAGTAGAGGAGTAGCAAGGGTGAGGAAATTTTGGGAGCAAACAATGAATGTGGGAGGGGGAAAGAACATAAGAATTCATTATGATATATATGCATATATACATATATATTTTACAACACTGTAAACATTAAGTCAGTGAATATTTTTTTAACATTTTATTTTTTCAATCTTTTTATTGGGGGCTCATAAGGCTCTTATCACAATCTGTACATACATCAATTGAGCAAAGCACCCTTATACATTCGTTGCACTCGTCATTCTCATAATTCACCTTCCACTTGGGTTCCTGGAATCAGCTCGGTTTCCCTTTTTTGCCCCTGTCCCCCTCCCTCCCCGATGCCACCCCTGGTCCCTTGATAGTTTATAAATAATTATTATATCTTATCTTACACTCCCCGGCGTCTTCCCCTTACCCACCTCCCCATTGCCCATCTCCAAGAGAGGAGGTTACACATAGGTCTCCGAGATCGGTTCTCCCTTTCTACACCCCCTTCCCTCCTGGTGTCGCCACTCCCACCGCTGGTGTTGAGGGGTTTGTCTGTCCTAGATTCCCTGTGTTTCCAGATCCCTACTGCACTGCTGTACATCTTCTGGTATAACCAGGCCCGCTAGGTAAAATTGGGGTCATGATAATTGGGAGGGGAGGAAGCGTTCAGGAACTAGAGGAAGGTTTTTAGTTTCATTGTTGCTACACTGAACCCTGAGTGACTCATCTCCTCCCCACTACCCCTCTGGAAGAGATGGGATGTCCAGCTGTCTACAGTTGGGCATTGGGTCCCCATCATGTACTCCCCCTCTTTCACGGTGATATGATTCTCACCACCCCACCTTTGTTGTTGGAGACCTGGTCTCCTCTGCCCTTCATGATCACCTATATGTTGGTGTGCTGCTTCCGTGTGAGCTTGGTTGCTTCTGGGCTAGATGGCCGCTTGTTTGCTTTCAAGCCTTTAAGTCCCCAGACGCTATGTCTCTCAGTAGCCGGGCACCATCAGCCTTCTTCACCACACTTGCTTATGCACACTTTCGTCTTCAGTGATTATGTGAGGAAGGTGATCACACAATGATTGTTTTTGTTCCTTGGTGTCTGCTACATGGTCCATTCAACACCTTGTATTCGTTTAGGCCGTGTGCTTCTTCTCTTTGGGCTTTGTTGCTTCTGAGCTAGATGGCCGCTTATTTGCCTTCAAGCCTTTAAGACCCCAGACGCTATATATTTTTGATAGCCGGGAACCATCAGCTTCTCTGCTAGCTTAAGGTGGGTCTCTTGCAGGAAGCAGATTGATGGGTTATGTTTTCTAATCCAGTCCTCCAGCCTCTTACTTTTAATGTACGAATTGAGCCCATTGGTATTCAGAGTGATTATTACTATCTCTGGCTTCATAGTTTCCATACTCTGTTTTGTGTTTTGGGTCTTTACCTATCTCCCTTCATATCAGTGTGCTGCGTTTGAGTGAGGGTTTCTATCATGTCCTCTTTTCCATCTGAGACCCTGTTGTCCTGGTACTTGTTGCTGGCATGTTAACTTCTAGATGGAGATGGGATATATGGTGGCCTCCTGATGGTTCTAGTTGGAGCTTGATCTTCTGGCCATAGTGAGTCCGCCAGTATCTTCTGCAGGGTCGGGTGACTTGAAGCATATTTTTGAGTTCTTCCTTGTCCTGGAAGACCCTTACCCTCTATCTTAATGGATAACTTGGCAGGGTATAGGATTCTGGGTGAGGCATTTTTATCTTTCAGTTTTTGGAAGATGTTGCTCCATTCTCTCCTCCTTCATGGTTTCTGCTGATAAATCTGAGCATATTCTTACTTGCGCTCCTTTGTATGTGACTGTCTTCCTTTCTCTTGCTGCTCATAAATTTTCTCTTTTTCCTCTAAGTTGGATATTTTTACTATTATATGTCTTGGCGTGTTGCTCTTGGTGTTTACCTTAGCCGGCGTCCTCTCTGCTTCCTGTATGAAAGTCTGATTCTCCTTTGCTAGGTTGGGAAAATCTTCTTCCAGAAATTCCTTTGCTATCTTTGCTGTCCATTTTTGTGTTATGTTGTGTTCCGGTAGACCGATTATTCGAACATTATTCCTCTTCATAGCATCTGTCATTGATCTCAGGCTGTCTTCTGTTTCATTAATTTTCCCATCTGATTGTTTTTCTTGCTTGCTTCGTTCGGTTTGAGTGTCCTCAGTTCACTGATACGGTTCTCAGCCTCCTCAAGCCTAGATGTAGCTTCTGTGACCTTTTGTGTGGCCTCTGCTACCTCCTCTGTTAGTTTCTGCAGTTCCCTTTGGTGGGTAGAATTCATCCCCTCTATTGTGGACTTCATCCCCTCTATTGTGTATTTCATCCCTTCTATTGTTGCATCCTTATTCTGGGTTGCTTCTCTTAGCTCCTGTATTACTGCAAGCAGAGTTCTGAAGATTTCCTTTTGTGGCTGATCCATATCTGTTTCTTCTATGAGTGACATTAGGTCTGTTTAAGTGCCTCGTTTCTCTTCTTTCTTTGTTGGGAGTGATGTGGTCTGTTGATTTTTTCTTGATTCTTTCATAGGCCCCATGCTTCTGGGAGACCGAGGTAACCTTATCTATGTTATTGTTAAGGATTCTTTCAGGCAATTGCCTATGACCTACTGTAAAGGTGGGTCAGACTGCTGTGTAGACCGAGTTCCCTGTTGGGTTGGTAACCCGCAGTGCAGAGATGTATCAGCAGCTGGAATGGGGGCTGGAGCCTCAGTGAGTGTCCTCAGGCTGCTTTGACCAGGTGTGACAGGGTACCCTTAGCAACCCCCTTTATGGGGAGTGGAGGTTAGTAATAAAAAGGATTTAAAAGGTTAACGATTTAAAAATAGTTTTTAACAAAATATTGGGAAGGAGGAAGAAAAAAATTGGAGAGAGAGGGAGGAGAATCTGTAATAGAAGAGGGACAAGCTGTGATACTAGTAGAGGTGGAAGGAGAAGAAAAAAAGAGAGAGAAGGAGAATCTATAGAAAAGGGGCAGAAGAGAAATAAAAGCATTAATGAAAAAGTAGGAAGGAAGGAGAGAGAGAGTACAGCACAGAAAGTAAAATAACGGGAAGAAGAAATTAAAAACAAAACAAAAAACACAAAAAGGCAAAAAAAAACCTATGCTAGATGGAGGATGTGTAGATGTGTATATCTGAAAATTTCCCCCTTTTCCTCTAAGCGCTGGTGATGCCTAATAGAGCGCAGAGGTGGGTGAGTTCGTGTTGTCCCAAGATATGGTGCTGATCTATGTGATGGTGGGAATGCTCTTCAGCTCAGCAAGCCCTTCTAGGTCCAGCCGCTCCCCACTGGCAGTCCTTGTGCTCTAGCTGGGAAGTGCTAGGACAGCTAAGGGTACTGTGGGGGGGCACAGGCCACTGTGCCCGTCTCCTGTGGTGGCTGGGGAGGGCTGCGGCAGGCTTAGGGCTGGCACTGGGGACCCCACAGGGCCCCCAGGTGGTGAGAGCCGGCTGGAGCTCACTGACGGCTCCGCAGGTTCTGCAAAGCTGAGTCCTAGGCTCCACCGCAGTTGGAATGTTTGATCTGCCGGGCTGTGAGCGGGCACGGGAAGGCCCCTTGGACAGCAGCATGAAACGGCAGGGGGCAATGGCCCCTGTTCTCCGCCCAGGCTCAGAGCTCAGAGCCGTGTGGACAATGGCGGCTTGGCGCGAAACCGCAGGGGGCAATGGTGCCCGTCTTCTGCCCCCACTCAGAGCTCAGAGCTGTGCGGACAGCAGCGGCTTGGTGCGAAACCGCAGGGGGCAATGGCGCCTGTCCTCCGTTCAGGCTCAGAGCTCAGAGCAGTGGCTGCCGGGGTCCCTGCAGCACCCTGGGGAAGGCACCCACTCTTGTGCCTGGCACCGGGAGGGGCCCTCGGGCAGACTCAGCAGCGCGGGCCACGGCGCTCTGCGGAAGCGCAGGGTCCGGGACAGGCGCGGGTTGGGCTATGGCTCCCGCTGGCGGGAAATGCTCAGCGCAGGGTCCTTGCCGGGAGTGGAGCTGTTGCTAGGCTGCAGGGGGTGGGTGGGGGTGGGCGGCCGGCACACAGAGGGCCGGTGGAGAGGTCCTCGGCAGCAGTGTGAGTGGTGGTCACCCGTGGGGGTCGCCAGACAACCTGCGGGTCTGCCCCCCAGAGCTTGGATAAATGGAGGGAGGGACACGGCCCCAGGGCAGATCTCTGCCTTGAAGGGAGAGGGGAACCACGGGAGAGGAAAACTTCTCTCCTAGTGGGGATCCGCGAGTGGGCCGCTGGTGTAGGGGAGCGCGTGACCTGCTGCGCTGGTCTAAGCAGGGCAGGCAAGCGACTCTGGGCGGGGGTCCGGTTTGGGGATGGAGCTTAGGCTAGTCGCCAGTGAGATGGTGGCAGCTTAGTGACCAGAGATGTCCCACGAGTCCGGTCCTGTTTCACCTAGACCCCTGCTCAGGACAAATGTGTGGGGTGGTACTGGGGTGCTGTCCCAGGGGGATATTTCACTCACCAGACCCCTACTATTCAGCTACCTGGACACCAAATCTGCTTTGTTTGGAGGAGCTCTCAGAGTATGCAGGTGTCCAGGTCGGCCATCTTCCTGGCTTTAAACATTTTATTAGGGACCTATACAACTCTTAACACAATTCATACATACATCAATTGTATAAAGCACATCTGTACATTCTTTGCCCTAATCATTTTCAAAGCATTTGCTCTCCACTTAGACCCTTTGCATCAAGTCCTCTTTTTCCCCCTCCTTCCCCGCTCCTCCGCCCCCCTGTAATGTGCCCTTGATAATTTATAAATTATTATTTTGTCCTATCTTACCCTGTCCGGAGTCTCCCTTCACCCCCTTTTCTGTTGTCTGTCCCCTCAGGGAGGAGGTCATATATAGATCTTTGTGATTGGTTCCCTCTTTCCAACCCACTCACCCTCTACTTTCCCAGTGTCGCCCCTCACACTTTTGGTCCTGAAAGTATCATCCACCCTGGATTCCCTGTGCCTCCAGCTCCTATCTGCACCTGTGTACATCCTCTGCTCTATCCAGACTTGCAAGGTAGAGTTTGGATCATGGTAGTTGGGGGGGGGGGGAAGGAAGCTTTTAGGTACTAGAGAAAAGCTGTATTCTTTATCTGTGCTACATTACACCCTGACTGACTCATCTCCTCCCCTAGACCCCTCTGATTGGGGATCTCCAGCGGCCTACAAATGGGCTTTGGGTCTCTACTCTGCACTTCCCCCTTCATTCACTATGGTAAGATTTTTTTTTCTGACGCCTTATACCTGATCCCTTCAACACCTCTTGATGGCACAGGCTGGTGTGTTTCTTCCATGTGGGCTTTGTTGCTTCTGAGCTAGATGGCCATTTGTTTACCTTCAATGCTTTAAGACCCCAGACCCTATCTCTTTTGATAGCCAGACACCATCAGCTTTCTTTGCCACATTTGCTTATGCACTTGTTTGTCCTTGGCGATCATATCATGGAGGTGTGCAAACAATGATATGATTTTTTGTTCTTTGATGCCTGATATGTGAATATTATATACATCTATTTTTTAAAACTACATAAAAACAAAGCTTGACCAAGGGTTACCGTGGGTGGAGGAGATAGGGTTGTTGCTTAGGGGGAAGTCAGTTTATATGAATGGTGGCGGGATAATTTTGAATAGGATATCAATAATGGTTGTAAACATGAAGAGTATAATCAAAGACACTCAATTGTACATATAATAGTGGTTGAATTGGAGAATGTTTTCCTGTGTACATTTTGCCAAAATAAAAATGTAATGATATGAACAAAGAGGAAGAAAAAATTTTAATTGATAGTGATGATAATTGTATACCCCCCACTTTATTAAAAGAAAGAAACATATTTATTAATAAAGTATTTATTTGTCTTTCCTCTGTCAAACTCTGAGCCAATTATTTTCCCCAGACTGCCCGGGGAGGTGCAGAGACGGGAAATTTTGGGCAGACAGACATGGGACAGAGAAATGTGGGGGGTGGATATGGCTCCTTCACATGGCAAAGGGATGAGGAAGGCCACCATCAGGCAGAAAAGCCTGAGGGCCTTCAAGAAGGCAAAGTCCAGGATGGCATAAGAGAAGGGTGGCTGCTTCAGAGAAGGGTTCCTGGCATAACCCAGGATGAGGCTCCCAAACCCAGTCCCAATGCGGGCTCCATAGATGCCACTCCAACTGTGGCAGCCCCAATGAGCTTGGTTGCTGTGTCAAAGTCCATTGAGATATGCTGGTTTGAAAGCTGTGACTAGAGATCAGTGAGGTCAGGGAATGTGGGGCTGCCAAGCTGCTGAAGCGCTCCTCTGTCAGTGCCTGTGCTGTTTCTGCGCGACAGACAAGGGTCACCTCATCAGCTGGGAGGCGCTTCTGACCAGAGGAGGGGTGGAGAAGAATTTGGCGCTGACAAAAATTTTTAAGGGATGAGGGTAGTGGCAGGCGAGCTGCTCCTACTGCAGAGAAGACTGACGTGTATGCCTCTTCTTTGTATGATTGAATTATATCATATGTGCATGAAATTCCAATAAAACTGTTTTTAGAAAAGAAACAGAAGATCATCTGTTACTTACACAGACCCTCAGTGTAGGGCTTTGGTTAACAGGCTCATGGCCCAGTTCCTGTCTTTGTGAATAGCATTCTATTATCACACTGCTATGCCCTTTTCTGCTGCCTGCTGTTGTTTACACAATCAGTAAGGTTGAATATTTGTCTCCAAGTCTATATGACCAATGCAATCATCAATTATAGTTTTCAGAGGTTTTTTTGAAAAAAAATTTACTGACCCCTGATCTAGGGGAAGAGTCTGGATGAAAAAGAGCAAGGCTTCATGAAATACATAATTTTAAAGTATGATGATTTTTGACGGAATATAATACTTAAAAATTCACTAAAAATATGTCAGAACTACCAACCCCAGTTAGACAGTGGTGACTTGCCTAGCTGTTAAATGAAAATTCAATCTTTCAGAACCACCAACTTCTCTGTGAGAGAATTAGTGGTAGAATAATCTCATAAGGAAATACAGGCTTGGAAATCTTATGGGAGCAGTTCTAGTTTGTCCTATAGGATTACTATGAGTTGGAACTGATCAATGTCAACAGAATTTTAGTTTGGGTGAAAAGCAACTTTTTACACTATATTATACTTGAATAAATGACACCAAGTTTCAAACCACCAACTGTACAGCCATTAGTTGAAGCCATAAGAGTTAGCACTACCCAGGCACTCCACTGAGTCTGCCTGAAAGATTCTTCGACTGGCAGTTACATGAACTCTTGTCAAATTAAGAAGGGGTGGAGTCTATCCTGTCAATCAGGTCGCATCTTAGTGACCTCATTTGGAGGTATGAAGGAGATAAATAGCTCACTGAAGGCTAGATACACTCTCTCCCTGTGAGGCATTGCTGTTGACAAGCCACATGGAGCTATGCTAATGGCAGCCAGAACCTTGGAGCTGGAGGAGCCATGTGGAGGCCCACGCCAGCAGTAAGATGCTTCTAATGCCACTGGATCCACAAGACTTTCAACCCACTAACCTGTGATCTTCTTGCACTCAGCGTTGTATCATGTGTTGCATGAGACTGAAGAGGAATTACAGGACGGTATCAGACATATGGGCTACTATTGGACTCATGGGCTTGTCTGGACTGGAGTGATATGTGTTCTCAATATGCCCTTGTTCTTTATATAAACTTTTTTCCTATACAGGTAGGAGTGTCCATGAATTTGTTTCTCCAGTCTACCAGGACTAGCACATTGACCTTCTCAAAAGAGATGCTGATTACCCCTGGAAAATTTCTACTATCTATGGAACAAGCTCATTTTGGTTGGCTGTTTTTCTCTCTATGAGAATGTTTTCTTTTCTTACAATACAACTTTGAATTCACAGATATTAAGGGTAGGCACTGAATCATAAAAAACAAACAAACATAAATTCCTAGTGTGAAATAATGAGATGAAGAACCCTGGATCACAATAGAAACACAGACTAGAAACTCCCTTTCCAAATACTCATGATCCAGAATCCTTCCTTCTGTCCATGCCCTTACAGAGCCCTGCAAAACAGCTCCTTCCCTCCCTGCATAGGAGGTTTGTGTCTGTATTCACTCTGACTTCTCTCTGTGTCTCTTCCCCACCATTATACATGGATGTGTGATTGACTTTTAGACTGTCCTTTAGCGGATACAGTGTGTTCTTGGCAATGTCTCTGGAGATGGTAAACCAGCTTTCATGGAATCTGTACAATACGTGATATAAACAGTACTGATAAGATACCCTGCAGGCCTTGAACTTGGCTGCTACAGGTCATGGAAAAGTTACTAAATGTAAATCCAGAGTTTGCACATTAGAATCTCAAAGATGTCTTATGCTCAATCAAGTCTCCTTCAGACTCATCCAGTTGCACATTACACACTCATCCAGTTGCACATTACAGTTGACATTTTCAAACAGTATATGCCAGTCATGAAAACGATCACACATGTCAACTGTCTGTAACTCATGCCCACTCACACACACTTGCTCTCAATAACATTACTTATTGAAATAGCTGCCTGAAAAACACAGCTTAGTACAGACTCCATGATGAGTCTGTGTTCATACAGATTGCATAATAGGGACTCTTGTAGATTATGGTACTGAGGATCTTCTCCAAGAACTGTATTGTTGGGATTGGGGTGTTTTTTTTATCAGCAGAAGGAGGGCCTTTATTTGCATATGCTTCTCCTTGAGAGAAAGAGCCAGGTTCACAAATAAAGCAGTCACAAAACCTCATGCTTCAATCCCTGAGCGTTTCACCTCAGAGTTTCCCCAAGAAGAGGAAGAAACTGACATACTGGCAATGAGGCCTATTATCCCAAGTGTATTATTCAGAGTGAGTAAGACCTCAATTTGATAAATACATCATGAGACTATATCTGATGGGCTATGTTGGTATGCATGCGATTTGTAAGTTTGTAATAAAGTTTAAAAGGAATCAATCTGGGATGAGAACCTTGACTGCTTCCTCAGAGAACACATTCCCTTCCATGATTTTTCCATTCTCCAAGACCAAGCTCCTGTTCTTTCAGGCCACAGAGAGTGATGAAGAAGATGGTTGAGAAAGGTGAGGATGACTAGGATGACTTTAGGAATAAAGGCAATTGTATTCTTCTCTCGGGGACTTACATCTTTATAAGACACTCAGAACAAAACCAGGAATACTTAAATTGTCAGATACACATTTTCTCTTCTGCAATAGATTATGGAAAATCATTAGATACTCAAAAGTTTGAAGGTCAGCTAAATCTAGAAATCTCATTGAATTCAGCCCAAAGTGGCTCCCATTCAATGTATGCTGTAAATAGGAATGGCTTTTGTAAGTCACTAAGAAGGAAGAGCTTTCCTTTGACAACTATACTCTTACATCTGCTCAAGAGTCATTCTAAGGTGAAAAGAGTACCTGCAACAATGAAAAATTTACCTTTGGCACAGGAAGACATTTCTTGTCCACAAAGTCATCATTGATAAAGTTATTCACACATAATCTTACATTTTATACAGGATCTTATACCAAAATAGCTGAAATTCCTCACCTACAGTTGTGTGTCACTGCATACTGGGAATGTTACCGGTAACAAACAGCAAATTAACTAGCAAAGCCACCAGGAGGATGAGAAGCTGATTAACAGGACAAATGTGGATTCTCTGGGTGAAACCAGAAAGAGTGTCCGACATTTTGTGCGGCTGTGAAGATGAAGATACAGCATCCAGCATGAAGAACTGAATGATCCTGTTTGGCCCTAGAATTCTCCCCGAATCCTGAATTTTCACAAAAGTTAGTATGTTTCCTGGACTATCATGGCCTGCAGGTTCTGAAGGATAGACTGATAGAGGATATTAGCACCCAGGTAATAAAATGCAATTGGTGAATTTATGTGTTTTTCAGATGGGATTGCAGAAAAAACACACACACACACACACAGAAACATTAGGCCACGAATGTTAGGAAAAACAACCAAAGCTGTGCTGACTCCTGAGATTCCCAAATTTTGGAGACTTGACTGCAAAATTTGTGGTAATGGGGCCCTGAGTTTGCGCTCTCCCCTGGCGGGGAATAAAAGGAAAAACAACAAAAGCAAAAATCAGCAACAACAAAAATTGTGTCATTTGAAGAAATTCAATATAAAATAGGCAGACTGCCTACCTTTTAATTAAATCATTAGCTAGATCATTGCCAGAATTCCCCACAGAGTGTGATGGAAGCACATACTGTTAAGACTGTCAGCCAATACTCAAGCACCATTTTCCTGAAGTCTGACTGGAAAGTATTTTATCTGAGCGTCATGAGAACTCTGATGCAGGGACCACTGGCAGAGTCATTTCTGGTCCTTAAAGGTTAAGAAGCTGCTCTTTAAACCTGGTGTGAGAGGGGGAAGATGGCCGACAGGGACACCCGCATACTCTGAGAGCTCCTCCAAACAAAGCGGGATTGGCGACCAGGTAGCTGAATAGTAAGAGTCTGGTGAGTGAAATATCCCCCTGGGACAGCACCCCAGTCCTACCCCACGTATTTGTCCGGAGCAGGGGTCTAGGTGAAAGAGGACCGGACTAGTGGGACATCTCTGGCCACTAAGCTGCCGTGAGCTCACTGGCGACCGGCTTAGGCTCCATCCCCAAACCCGACGCCAGCCCAGAGCGGCTTGCCTGCCCTGCCTACTCCAGCGGCCCACTCCCCACTCCCCACTCGCGGATCTCCACTGGGAGAGAAGCTTTCCTCTCCCGCAGTTCCCCTCTTCCCGCAGGGCAGCGATCTGCCCTCGGGCCCACGTCCCTCCCTCCATTCATCCAAGCTCAGGGGAGCGGACCCGCGGGTTGTCTGGCGACCCCCACGGGGGACCATCCACCCGCACCGCCGCGGACCTCTCCACCTGCCCTCCGTGCGCTGGCCTCCCACCCCCGCCCGCCCCCGCCAGCCCCTGGCAGCCTAGCGCCAGCTCCACTCCTGGCGGGGACCCTGTGCTGAGCACTTCCCGCCAACAGGAGCCATAGCTCAACCCGCGCCTGTCCCGGACCCTGAGCTTCCGCGGAGCGCCGCGCCCCTCGCTGTTGAGTCTGCCCACCAAGGGCCCCCCCCTGCGCAAGGCACAAGAGTAGGTGCCCTCCCCAGGGTGCTGCGGGGACCCTGGCGGCCGCGACTCTGAGCCTGAGCAGAGGAAGGGCGCCATTGCCCCCTGCGGTTTCGCGCCAAGCCTCCTTTGCCGGCGCCATTACCCCCTGCGGTTTCGCGCCAAAAGGGCGGAGAGCGAACACCATTGTTCCCTGCAGTGTCCCGCAGCTGCCTGCGCAGCTATCCAAGGGGCCTCCCCGCGCCCGCTCACAGCCCGGGCAGATCAAACACTCCACCTGCAGTGGAGCCTGGGTCACGGCTTTGCAGTCCCTGAGGAGCCGTCAGTGAGCTCCAGCCAGCTCTCACCACCTGGGGCCCTGTTGGGTCCCCAGTGCCAGCCCTAAGCCTGCCGCAGCCCGCCCCAGCCACCCCAGGAGACGGCACAGTGGCCTGAGCCTCCACACAATAAGGTTACTCCTGTCTCCCAGAAGCATGGGGCCTATTAAAGGATCAAGGAAAAATCAACAGACCACATCACTCCCAACAAAAAAATCAGAAAAACGAGGCACTCTACAAGTTCAATGCTATACCAATCCAATTACCATCAACCTTCTTCAAAGAATTGGAAAAACTGACCACCAACTTCATATGGAGAGGGAAGAAACCCAGAATTAGCAGAGAACTCCTCAAGAAGAAGGACACAATTGGAGGACTCGCCCTACCTGATTTTAATGCCTACTACATAGCTACAGTGGTCAAAACAGCATGGTACTGGCACAATGATAGACACTCAGACCAGTGGAAAAGAATAGAAAGCCCAGGAGTAAAATCATCAGCATATAGACAACTGATCTTCGACAAGGGTCCCAAAAACGTCAAGTGGGAAGCAGATGCCCTCTTTAATAAGTGGTGCTGGAAACAATGGATATACACATGTAGAAAGTTGAAACAAGACGTCTACCTCACCCCATGCACAAGAATACACTCAAGGTGGATCACAGATCTAGAAGTCAAACCCCAAACCATCAGGACCATTAAGGAGGGAATCGGGACTAATCTCAGAGCACTGGCCCAGGGAGCACATAGGCTCCCTGCAACAGGGAAGGGGACACACACAGGTGATCTGGAAATCGACAAATGGGATCTAATAAGAATAAAACACCTGTGCACCTCGAAAGACTTTGCCAAGAGGGTGACAAGGCAACCCACAGACTGGGAGAAGATTTTTAGTAATGACACGTCAGACAAAGGGCTCATTACTAAAATCTACAACACCATCATGACCCGCAAAAAGAGGAAAACAGTTAACCCCCTAAGGAAGTGGGCAAAAGAAATGAGAAGAACTTTCACTAGAGAGGAGATCAATATGGCCAATAAATATATGAGAAAGTGCTCGAAGTCCCTTGCCATAAGAGAAATGCAAATCAAAACAACCATGAGATGCCACCTAACACCCCTCAGGCTAGCTCAGATCAGTAAATCAGAGAGCAACAAGTGTTGGAGGGGCTGTGGTGAAATAGGAACCCTCCTCCACTGCTGGTGGTCGTGCAGATTTGTACAGACACTGTGGAAAGCAATCTGGCGATACCTAAAGAAAATGGAAATTGATCTACCTTACGACCCAGCCATCCCTCTACTGGGCATATACCCGGTTGAAGCAGCAAATAAAACACGACCAGTCATATGCGCTCCAATGTTTATTGCGGCACAATTCACAATAGCAAAGACTTGGAAACAGCCTAAGTTTCCATCGATAGACGAGTGGATTAGCAAACTTTGGCA
Source organism: Tenrec ecaudatus (assembly GCF_050624435.1). Lineage (NCBI taxonomy): Eukaryota > Metazoa > Chordata > Mammalia > Afrosoricida > Tenrecidae > Tenrec > Tenrec ecaudatus. The sequence goes on along the minus strand of NW_027459048.1, from coordinate 197,056 downwards.
CATACACACAATGGAGTATTATGCAGCACTAAAAAGCACCGATGAGCACATGAAACACGTTATTTCATGGGAAGAGCTGGAAGGAATTATGTTAAGCGAGGTAAGCCAGACCCAAAGGGACAGGTACAACATGAGTCCCCTGAGGTAAGTACAATCAGCATGACAGAAATGGGGCATTAATCCACCCAAGGGGAGGGTATGGTTTATATCTCCACAGGGAAAGTGGGACCAGACTTCAACCCAGTGTCGCAAGGTGTGAATGCAATATCCCGGCGTGGAGGACGGAACCGGTGGAGAGGTCTGGGAGGCTGGCCCCAGCACCATAAATTAAGTGGATTCCTGCCCCTCCCCCGAAAAGAACTTGTTCCAAAGGACGACATTGACCCTGCAGCTATGGGAGATGGACATATTTGATCAGAGCACACGGGAGCAGATGAAGGGGCAGGAGGAGAGAGTGGAGCACAGCCTGGCCCACCAGGCCGTGATGATGATGTTCCTGAGTAGAGCAGCCAGTCCACAGAGAGAACAACATGGCTGGCCCTACTATGAGACATGATGCCCCTCAGTGACTAAGGGCGATACAGGGGACAGCACCGGAGACACAGTGTGGGAATTGCACCTGACCTGATCCCACCACACCGAGGCAAATCACTGGGGGAGTGCAGCGGAACAGCAAGGGAATGGAGTGGCAAGGTCCCCAGGGAATGCTGAAAGTGGACTTTGGGGCCAGGGCGTGGTGCCCCAACAGACTGGACTGGAAAACGCTCCTAAGGGCCAGCAAAGATCCCTGAACTAACTACAAACTTTTCTCTTGTGAACTGTTTTGTTCTGTTCTTTTTCAGTGGTTTGTTTTGGTTGTTTTGTTGTCTGGTTGTATACTGTTGCTTTGTGTTCCTCTGTCTAGTTTTCGTGCATGTTAGTGACTCCACAGGTCTGTCTGAATAGGACAGGCTGGATGAACTATCTGGATGAAAAACAACGGGACCGACAGTTCCGGGGGGACTTGGGGTGAGGGGTAGGGGGGGTAAGGAAGTGGTGTTAACAAACCCAGGGACAAGGGAAAAACATGGGACCCCAAAGGGTAGAGAAGGGGGAGTGGCAGGCCTGATGGGAAATGATCAAGGGTAAGGTTGCTTAGAGAAGAGGTATACTCTAGCCCAGGTGGCGGTGAAGCATGGTAGTAGGGCAGGAGGAAGGTCAAGGGAGATGGAGGAAAGAGCTAGGAGTCAAAGGGCATTCATGGAGGTCTAGACAAAGACATGTACATGCAAATATATATAGGAGGTTGGGGAAATAGATCTTTGTGTCGATATTTATAGGTCAAGTATTAAGGTGGCGGAAGGACCTTGGGCCTCTACTCAAACACTCCCTCTATGCATGAATACCTTCTTTTATTAAATTGGAACTCTATGATGCTCACTCTCCCGACACAACGGCTGGAGCCAAAGTGGGTGAACAAGTAAATGTGGTGAAGAAAGCTGATGGTGCCCGGCTATCAAAAGAGATAGTGACTGGGGTCTTAAAGGCTTGAAGATAAACAAGCGGCCATCTAGCTCAGAAGCAACAAAGTCCACATGGAAGAACACACCAGCCTGAGTGAGCGAGTGGTCCCAAAGGGATCAGTTACCAGGCATCAAAGAACAAAAAATCATATCATAGACTACACACCTCCATGATAGGATCGCTGAAGACAAATGGGTGCACAAGCAAATGTGGTGAAGAAAGCTGATGGTGCCCGGCTATCAAAAGAGATAGTGTCTGGGGACTTAAAGGCTTGAAGGTGAACAAGCGGCCATCTCGCTCAGAAACAAATAAGCCCACATGGAAGAAGCACACCGGCCAGTGCGATCACGAGGTGCCCAAGGGACCAGATATAAGGCATCATGCAAAAAAAAAAAAGATATAAGTGTGTGTATGTATGTGTATATATGTGTATATGTATATATGTATGTGTATATATATATTATATTAAGTGAAGGGGGAAGTGCAGAGTGGAGACCCAAGGCCCAAGTGTCGGCCAATGGAGATCCCCTCATAGAGGGGCTTAGGAGAGGAGATGGGTTAACTAGGGTGTGAGGTAGTATCGATGAAGAACACAGCTTTCCCCCAGATCCTGGATGCTTCCTCCCCCCAACTACCATGATCCGAATTCTACCTTGCAGGGCTGGATAGGACAGAGGCTGTACACTGGTACATATGAGGGTTGGAGGTACAGGGAATCCAGGGTGGATGATACCTTCAGGACCAAGGGCGTGAGGGACGATGCTGGGAGAGTGGAGGGTGAGTGGGTTGGAAAGGGGGAACTGATTACAAGGAGCCACATGTGACCTCTTCCCTGGGAGAGGGACAGCAGAGAAGGGGGGAAGGGAGACCCCGAATAGGGCAAGATATGACAAAATAACGAGGTATAAATTACCAAGGGCATATGAGGGAGGGGGGAAAGGGGAGGGAGGGGGGAAAAAAAAGAGGACCTGATGCAAGGGGCTTAAGTGGAGAGCAAATGCCTTGAGAATGATTGGGGCAGGGAATGTATGGATGTGCTTTATACAATTGATGTATGTATATGTATGGATTGTGGTAAGAGTTGTTGGAGTCCCTAATAAAATGTAAAAGAAGAAAAGAGAAAAAAAATGATTAGGGCAAAGACTGTACAGATGTGCTTTATACAATTGATGTATGTATATGTATGAACTGTGAAAAGAATTGTATCAGCCCCAATAAATTGTTAAAAAAAAAAAAAGGTTAAGAAGCTGATTGTTGCTGTAGGACAGAATATATTCTTTTGTTACAATATAACTTTTTAATTCATAGATGCCAGGAGTAGGCACAGAAGAATTATTTTTTTTGAATTAGAGATCTGTGAGGAACTGTGAGATTTAGAAGAATCCACATATAACCACAGGAAATCAGCCTTGAAGCTCCAGCTGCTCCTGGGTCTGAATCTTGTGCTCTGTGCATCTGGAGTGCCCCCTGGAGACCAGTATTCTCCCTGCAGGGGAGGTTTGTGTTTGGGCTCTTACTGACTTCCCCTCACTGTGTCTTGCACAGTAATACATGGCCGTGTCCTCGGCTTTCAGGCTGTTCATCTGCAGATGCAGCGTGTTCTTGGCATTGGCTCTGGAGTAGGTGAATCGGCCCTTTACTGAATCTGTATAGTATGTACTACCCCCAGTACTAATGCCTGCGACCCACTGCTGGCCCTTCCCTGGATACTGGCGGACCCAGGTCATCCAGTGGTCACTGAAGGTGAATCCAGAAGCTGCACAGGAGAGTCTCAGAGACCCCATGCTTTCTCAGATCGCCCCCAGACCCCACCAGCTGCACCTCACACTGGACACCTGCAAACAGACACTCTGATTAGATGACTTACACACCAACACACGCACACACTATTATACACACACACAGCAAGCTCTACAATGATTACCATGTAAAATGGCCAAAATGAAAGCCAAGTTTGGTACGAAATTCATTATGTGTCCTCTGGACTAGCTCCTGATTTCAAAATATTAACAGCAGAGACCCTTGAAACTGGCACTGTCCTCTGAGATGTCCCACATCAGAGGTTGTGGTTGTTTTATCAGCAGGCAGAGAGCTGCATTTGCATGTCCCCTGATATTTAGAAGCAGATGAGTAGAGAATATGGACAAGAGTTCTCCCTCGGACTGAGAGAAACACGAGCACCTCCAACAGAAAACAGCTCTTAAACAGGTTGTTTATCAAGCATTGCTTTAATTGTTATGTATTATCAATCTTTTTAAAAATAGTTTTCAATGTGTGAACTTTATATTACATACATAACAGACTTCCTGTGTCGTATGAGCATTCACAATGCATCCTCTCTTGTTCACCTTACGGACTGGATACACATGATAGTAGACCGTTCTATTACCTCTTTCTTGTGTGGGAACCTTACTGATTTTTCTTTCCTTCTAAGGCATTTCCATATTTCAGTGATATTTGTACAGTGTGGACAGGAAGTTCTTCATAAAGCATGTCCACAAAACATGCAGAATGGTGTCTCCTCTCTGGTTTCTGATCTGAGATTCCTGCCCTCCTGCTCTTGGGATGATCAGGAAACCTGGCTATTGATCACTTTTGTTCATCTTCTAAAAAAAGTCACTTTTCATATAATCAGATTACTGGTTGTGTTCCTGTTATTTCATTTATCTTGGTTACTTTTTTATTGCATCTCCCAGGCGTGTGCTACCTATGCCATGGATATTACCTATGCATGCTCATCTTTTTCTAGTTCCATTACTTGGAAACTGAACTAATCCATCTCAGTTTTACTTCTATACTATACAATTCTGTGTTGCTATGAATTCCTCATTAAGTTCTCTTCAGATGAACCCCACAGTTTGTGATCTTGTGATTTAATTTTCATTCAATCCAGTACAGCCATCCAGGATGTGAAAATCATTAAACACATGTTCATGATACAAATAGTATATATCCATATATTCATCACTCACACTCACTGCCATGAGTCAGTGCAGACTCATAATGACCCTATAGACAGGGTAGAATTGTCCTTGAGCACTTCTGAAACTGTAACTCTTTATGGGAGAAAATAGACCCGTTTTTCTACTGTGGAACAGCTAGTGCTTAAGAACTCCTGAAATTTCAGGTCTCAGCTTAATGAGTAACCAAAACACCACCAGGGTTTATTTATGCATACATGTATTTAAATGTGTTTATGCATACAACATATAAATGAATTAATATTTAAATTGATGTGGTGTTTTGTAATATTTAGGAAGACAAGATTTTCAGAGAAAATATTTTGGAGGGAAAGGAAACCCTAGTTACTAACAGGAAGCTCCTTGCTCCCATCCCTCCCCCATTGCCCTTGCCCAGAAGTCTGGCTCCTGTGCTTTGTGCAGGCCATGAGATCTCTATAGACTGAGGTCATTATTGCAGGATAGGTTGTGCCTGGATGGTACTGAGTCTTCTCACTGTTCCTCTCACACAGTAATGGACAGCTGTGCCCTCAGTGGTCATTGCGCTCAGCTGCCAGGAGAACGGATTGGTGGACATTCTTTTGGCGCTTGAGAGTCCACTCTATTGAAGCGGGTAATTGTTTTCTGCTGCTCAGACATACTGATAACAACCACTGAAAACATTTTTGCAGGTTGTAGTAGATCCAGCTCCAAAAATATGGAGCCACCAGAGACAGAAAATCTTAAGGGGGAGGATTTGTGGTGCATTTGTCACTCCTCGGCTCAAATCCTGATGCTGTACCTGTAACAGGACACTCAGGGCATGGAAAAAATCCATGATGACAACTAATGCAAACCTCTTTTATGTCAACCCATTTTTAGAATCTCTTGATACTATCAGGCCAAAGAATACCCAAAAGAAAATAAAAACTGACGAACAAGTGATGTAGTTCCTACAGAACTCTGACCACTATGTGGTGTCTTGCACCAAGTTTTGAACTTTAATCTGGAAATTGAAGGGGTGATCTACATGTTAGAATCCCAGGAGAGAAAAGTAGAGAAATTTTCCATCTTTTCTCATAAATCACAATGAGAAAGTCTAATGCCTTCCTTTTCTCTGGGATTACCGCTGTTTATTGAGAAATCAAGATTCTGAAGCAGAAGACCAGAGAAACTATTGGGACACAGAAAGCACAGAGAGTGTTAGGAAATTTGGATTATATTAAGACCCGCAATTGATAATGGATATTTATTCTACCATGTTTTCTCAGTTCTCTGCATATTCTCTTGAGAGTTCTCTCCTCTTTCTTCTTCCTAACATCTCACTAAGCATCCGTTTGGAGAGTGAAACATGTACAGAGTTTTGAGACTCAAAGTGGGTAAAGGACATGAACTTGACCAAAGGAAACATTCAAGTTGCAAAAAAACACATACAAAGATATTAACTCCCATTATTTATTAGTGCTGTTATTGTGTGGTCGGTTGGCTTTGTTTGGTTTTGAGATCATTTCTTGGAATGGTTACAGAATGCCTGGCCATATTTTCTGGAAAACATTTTAAGTACTTTCATAGAATTAAAAAAAACATGTTCAATGCAATCTATAGTGTGATTTGTTTATTGTTTCCACTGATTTTCATTGTTCATCACAGTAATACAGAATCTTTGAAAACTTCAGCAGGTTCTTTATGCAACATGCTATACTGAGCAAATAAACTGAGAAGCTGTACAAAATGAAAACAATGACATCAAGATTGTAGGAAGCTGTATTAATAATCTGTCATGCAAGTAACATAGTACTACATGTTGTAAGATAGTATGACTTGTAAACCTTACTGATGAAGATCAGGGACTGCTGATTTCACTTTAGTTTAAAATTCATTGTAAAGAAATTAACTCCCCACTAAGGGACCAATAGAAAATATCAAGATAAATGGAGATAATATTGAAGTTGTGAAGGAGTTCATCTTGCTTGTATCTACAATCAATACTCATGGAAGCCACAGTCAATCAAATGATGAAGTTCATTGAGCAAACCTGCTGCACAGAACTCCTGAAAGGTTGAAGATCAAGGATGACTCTTTGAGGACTGAGATGTACCTGGCCCAACCTATGTGGTTTCCAATTGCCTCATATACACGTGCAACTCAGAAAAAGAAAGAAAAATAAAAGATTAAACGGTGTATTTGAATTATGGTAATGGTGAATAATTTGACGGTAGGATGGACAGCCAGAAAAACAAAAAAATGTATATTGGATGATGTACTCTTATAATGCTTACTTGAAAGAAGTGAGGAGGTGATTACTTCATCTCAAGTACTTTGGACATGTATCAGGAAAATCAGAACTTGGAAAAGAACATAATGGTTGATGAAGCACAAAGTTATTTTTAAAACTGACCTTTAGCAAGATAGATTGGCACAGTAACTGCAACAAAGGCCTCATACATGACATCTGTGAAAATGAAGCATGACCCGTTTTTCATTCTGTTTTCTCGATTGTTGCTGTGAGTCCAAACTGAGTTAATATGATTTTAAACAGCAAAATGCAATGCCAGTGACAAATATTGTACTCAGTGGAGAGGGAGTGAAAGCATTCCCCTTTCAGATTGAAACCAGATAAGGATACCATTAAATACCAAACTTATTTCATATTGTGCTGAAACTCTATGATAGTTACATAATCTGGTGTCAACTTAAGACTATTAAAAGTGAAGGCGTGGAGTTTAGCCAGTCAATCAGATCGTAGACTGATTACCTCATTTGGAGGCGCTATGGAGATAAATAGCTTGCTGGAGGCAGGATACACACTCACTCCCTGCGAGACATTCCTGCTGATAAGAAACATGGAGCTACACTAGAATCCTGCAACTGGAGAACCACTTGGAGACCGCCTGCCAGCACTGAGATGCTCCCACCGCCACTGGATCCACAAGACTGCCCAGCCACTGGCATGTGATCTTTCTGCATTCGGTGTCATCACATGTGTTACATGAGTCTGAAGAGGAATTTGTAGATTGGTATCAGACATATGGGCTAATATCGGGCCTAGGGACTTGATCTGGACTGGGCTGGGATGTTTTCTCAGCTTTTTTTTTACACTTGCTCTTTTTATATAAAGCTCTTTCTTAAACACATGTTTCTCTAGTCAACCCTAACTAACACAAACTCTTAACTACAGCTATCAATTAACACATGTAAAACAAGGGCATCCAAAACGGCAACAAAGAAGTAAAACTCTTCTATAGTTGCTGATGGCATCATTCTAAACATAGAAAAGCCAAAAGCCATAGAAGACAATTATTGAAAGTAGTTGAAAGATTAAAAATTTTCACAGGTTATAAGGTCAACATAGAAAATCAGTTTGAGTTCCACATACCAATAGAGAAAGTTCTGAAAAGGAAATAAAATATACACTGGTGCATATGGGCACTGGAGGCACAGGGAATCCAGGGTGGATGATACCTTCAGAACCAGGGTGTGAGGGGTGATACTGGGAAAGTAGAGGGTGAGTGGTTTGGAAAGGGGGAACTGATTACAGGGATCTACATGTGACCTCCCTGGGGGATGGACAGCAGAGAAGTGGGTGAAGGGAGATGCCGGATAGGGAAAGATATGACAAAATAACGATCTATGGATTATCAAGGGGTCATCGGGGGGGGGGAATGGGGAGGGAGGGGGAAGAAAAAAAGAGGACCTGATGCAAAGGGCTTAAGTGGAGAGCAAATGCTTTGAAAATGATTAGGGCAAAGAATGTACAGATGTGCTTTATACAATTGATGTATATATATATATATGTATGGATTGTGATAAGACATGTATGAGACCCTAATAAAATGTTTAAAAAATAATATAATTTACAATAGCCACCTAAAAGTTAAAATAAATTGAAATAAACCTAAGCAGAGAAACAAAAGTCTTACATAAAGAAAACTATAAGAAAAATACTACTCCCCCCCCAACACCACCACAATAAAGAAAATTTAAAAGAAAAAGAAAAACACTTCCAAGGTACCAAATGACACACAAATAATTAGAATAATGGACCATGTTCAGGAAGATGAAGGCTTACGTATGTGAAAATAATACACTCTAAGTGATCTATAATTATAATGCATTTCTGAACAAGATACAGCGTCGGTCTTTAAGGGCATGGAAATTGCTGACCAAATTTTAAAAGAAAATACTCATCAAGTTAAAAAAAATGAAACAGACCCATGATAAGCAAGGTCAGAACTACCCACCCGTCATACCTCAGAGATCCTGTGGTGTTGTGGATTACAGAGTCGACTATTAATTGAAAGTTCTGCTGTTCATGAGCACCATATACTCCTCAGGAGAAAGATGACACTTTCTGATCATTGAAAGTTTTAGTCTCAGAAATCCAAAGGAACCTTATGTTTTCTCCTGTATGATTTCTATGAGTCTTCATTGACTCAACAGCAGCCTTACCCATTTTCTATCACTTATTTTAGTGGAGTATATTTCTGTTTTTCTGTATATTTGCTTTCACAATAGTTTTTCCTCTTCTAAGTTAAGACAAAATAGAAGAGTTTCTACTGGAGTTTCCTCTCAATCAGTTGCTTAGCGGTGGGAAAAAAGCCAAACCAAGATACAGCAGAAAATCTCATCTGTGCTCACACACACACACCTGCTTCTGGTTCCTGGGCCTGTTAATTTGGACCTGAGCTCCCCCTGCTGATCTTTACATCAGTCGCCCCTCCAATAGCCACCCCCCCACACACCCCAGCTGTCCTGCAGGGTTGTTTGTGTGTGGGCTCACACTGAATTTCCCTCTCCTTGGCTCCTTCCACAGTGGTCGTCAGGGGTCACAGAGCTCAGCTGCAGGGAGAACTGGTTCTTGGATGTGTCTGGATGAGGGACACTTGGTAGACCAAGGAACTAAGCGACAAAATGAGCAATCTCTTCCTCCAAAACCAATCCCACTGTGATTGCATCTATTCTGACTCATAGGAAACTTAGAAAACTGATTGGAACTGCTCGTTAGGCTTTCTCTGACTGTAATTATATACAGGAATAGAAGTCATCTTACTCAGGGGAACTGTTGGCTGGTATGAATCCCTGACCTTGTGTTGAGCAACCAAATCTTATCCCACAGCACCACCATAGCCCTTTATATCTCTGCACCAACAGACCCATATTACAGGGTTTCCTAAATGTCACTTTTAGAATCCAAATCATAATATTTTCAACATTAGTATATACATATGAACTCTGCACTATGAATAAGCAAGGCCATAGTATAAATGATGGCCTTTGACTTGTGATGCTGAAAAAGAATGAGGAAAGTGCTGTGGGGAGACCTGGCACTATAACAATCAGGTCTGTTTTGAAGGGAGAACAGCCAGCAAGTTCCTTAGAATCATGGATGGTGAGACTCTTGATACCAGTCCCTTGAGAAAGACATCATCCATGATAAAGCAGGAGATCAATGAAGAGTAAGGCGCACATTGGCTGTAACAATGGGCTCAAAAATATTCATTGTGATTATGGTGCCGAAGAAGGCATTATTTCATTCTGTTGTACATGGCATCACTGAGAACTGGAACTGACTCTATGGGACTTAACATATTCAAACACACCACATTCTTCCCATGTTGAATGTCAGTGCTGGGGAAAAGGTATATATTTTATGTTGGAAAACACACCTAGCAAAGGGAAATATGTAACAATACACTGTCTTTATAATAATTCTTATGTTGCCATTCACTTTGTCTCGGGTAATTACTCTTGTAAATGTCTTGTCTATGTAATGATATGACTATAAGCATCCAAGGTTGTTTGGGTGCAGGGTGGTTATTAGACCCTGAATCAAATAAAAGAACTGTCCAAATAGGATTTTCTTTTTTGTAATACTGATGGGAGACAGTTATCAGGTCTTTAGTCAACGGACTCACTGAGTGGTTTTAAACTGCCAATCTTTTGGCTAAAACTTGAGCATTTAATCATTGTGCTACAAAGCTTTGTGGCCCAGGTTCACCTAAGTATAATTTACACGTACCGACCTTTACTTTCTGAAGATGAACATTTCTCTTCATGTTGACCAGAGTTAAGATTATATAGATATAGATATAGATTATATAGATTTCTTCAATGTCGGCACTACTGCTGAATTTTGATCCTTGAGTATTTATTGTAGGATGCTGTGCTATACATTGTGTGATTTTAGTAACAACCTGAACGTTATCTCTATTGCCTGAAACAGCAACCACAGTTGTGATAACCAAGAGTGACTCTAATAAAGGCCAATTACCCTATAAGTAATATCAAAGAAGAATTGATGCATTTGGGTTTTGGTGCTAGAGAATAATATTAAATATATCACAGGCTGCCTGAAGGACAAGCAGGTCTATCTTGGAATAAGCACATCTTGGATGCTTCTTGGAAGCATTCAGATAAGACTTTATCTCACTTATTTGGGCATGTTGTTAGGAGGAACCAGAACCCGGAGAATGGTCTTGTGCTTGGTAGATTAGACTGTCAATGAAAAGGAGAGAGACTTTCAAGGAGGCGGATTGTCACAAAGGCTGCAACGATGAGTCAAACAGAGGAATGATTCTGAGTGCACTTCCGGGCAGCATTTCATCCTGTTGAACACGGGTCTCTGTGATATGAAGCCAGCTCAAGGGTGCCTAACAATATCAACGTATACAATTATGGTCCAGATCATTGTAAGTTCAAATCATTACATAATGTACACTTGAGAGCATTCACTGGAATGAAAACATTGAACATCTACCTGATGGCTTGGAGACAATTTTGGGCTCACATGAGAATTTTTCCTGCATTAATATTTTTATAACAAGGCTGGTGGCATAGTGGTCATGTGTTGCGCTGAGATCTGCATGCCAATGCCCACTCCAAAGAAGAAAGACAGGGTTTTCTACTCCCATAAGCAGTTAGAATCTCAGAAACCCACAGGGTGCCACCATAAATTGCCATCAACTCGATGACAGTGAGGTTTTTTTTTTTTATTATTTCTAACTTTGACAACACACAGCTCTTGCTAATCCTCTGAATTGTACACTGAGATCTCGTTGATACCTATTACTATTGAAAGGTGAAACAGACAAATCCTATTTCACTGAAAAGATGGCAGCTTCAGATACATGAAGGTTCCCTAGAATCTGTGCTTGGTGGTCCCTAGAGAGGTGCTGACAAGGTGGGGAAACCACAGCTTTTGAGAGGAAAACATCACTGACTTGTCTTTCACATCTGCTGAAACCATGCCTGATGTACTAAGGTTTGTGTTTGGGCTCACACTGAATTCCCATCACTGTGTCTCTAGCACAGTAATACATAGCTGTGTCCTCAGGATTCACGGAGCTCAGTTTTAAATAAACTTCGCCCTTGGAGGTGTCCCTGGTGATGCTGACTCTGGACTGCAGAGCTGGATTATAGTCTGTGCTCCTATTACTCCACATCACCCCAACCCATTTCAGTCCCTTTCCTGGAACCTGGCGAATCCAGTGCATATTATTGCTGGTTAAAGAGAATCCAGAGACGGCACAGGTAAGAGACAAGGTCTGTGAGGGCTTCACCAGTCCAGGGCCTGACTCCAGTACCTGCACCTGGGCCAGGACACCTGGGGATAAAGAGAAACACAGTGAGTCATGTGGTCAGATGCTGCATCCCCAGACTTCATGTGTGAATCCCTGAAGCACTTACCTTCCGGCGTCGCCACCAGAAAGAGGAAAACCCACACACAATTCATGATCATGTGGATAAGAATCGTTACACCCAGAAAATACTCTCCAGTTTGCGAAGGAATATGAATTTAAGTACATGCATGCTGTGATTTTATGGGACTGGTATTTGCATGTGGTAGGTGCACTTGTATTTAAAGGTGGAAAGGGTTGAATGGAGCTTGTAGCTCTGGGACTCAGACTATTAAAGTGATGCTGGTGGAGTCCTTGGGAGAACACAGTCTTCTCTCTGAGGTCTTCACTGTACCAATCACATGAATATCTGTGCAGATTTCATGTTCAATGTAACTTCATGTGCATTCCCATCAAAAGTACCCAAATGATCTATTGAAATTCAAGACAATCTTTATCCTCACCATGCTTTGGAATCAAGACCAGGTCAACCTGAATCTTTTTGTACATCTGAACACACAGGGGAAAAAGTTTATATCATCCCAAATTCTTCTTCCCCCCAATACATTTTACAATATTTGGAAAGAGGTAAAAAATACTTCAATGTTATTTTCTATATTTAGAGTTGGAATGAAAAGGTTTCCTAACAGCAGGGCTATTTGTGAGGCTAAAAGAAACCACAGAAATAAGAAGCTCAGTTTTCCACCCATGAATTAGTACCCGGGGTGGGTTTTGGGTCAATGTATTCTGAGAACCCCCTGTTGACAGCATCCCATCACATACAGGAGAGGTGTTTGCTGGGCTTACACTGTCTTCCAACTTCTGTGGGTCGCACATCAACATTTTCTCTGGCCCTAAGTGTTCAGACTATTGTCAGGAGTGTTACCTGGAGTTGTCTCAGCAGGTTTCCTGCCATGGGCAGTAGAGCTAACATAGTGGTCAGCGCAGCAGTTCTAGCTGACCAGGCACTGCAGTCCTTATCCAGGCTCCTGTCCTCACTTCTTTCTTCACTTGGTCCAGAGCTGATGGGTCCTTAGCATGCCTGCAGATAGCTTTCTCCCGGAGTTTTGTTTTATGTTTGGTCTCACACTGACTCTCCCTCACGGTGAACAGCTTTGGATGTAGAGAGTGCTACAAGTTTCAAGCTCTATGAATTGTTTCCAGTGTCAGGAAGTATGATCTATAGATGTTTATATAGAGATTGAGATAGAGAGATATGCCACAATAAAATACTGATTTCAAAAATCTGGCTTAAAGACAATGGGGCATTGAACAGAGTTTAGGTTGCTTTCTTTCCAGAGGAAGAGGAAAAGTACTTAAATCAGAATTCTATTCAAAACAAGTGAAACAAGAAATTGATAGAGTAATTTATTCCATGGTAGTGTGGAAGGGTTAAGTCGGAGTTCTTTCCGCAATTTCTGTTAAGTGTGACAGGAAATTAACAGATGTTGGTAATCGTTGAAGCAATGATAAATCTCATGCCACTGAATTATGCATGAAACGTATGTTGAAAATATTTTTGAATATATATGTGCAAAGAGAAAAATTTAAAATAAATGACAGATATATTTGTTCACACATCGTCAGAAACTGATGGAAATCTTTTTTTTCACATTTTATTAGGGGCTCATACAACTCTTATCACAATCCATACATATACATACATCAATTGTATAAAGCACATCCGTACATTCTTTGCCCTAATCATTTTCAAAGCATTTGCTCTCCACTTAAGCCCTTTGTATCAAGTCCTCTTTTTCCCCCTCCCTCCCCACTCCCCCCTCCCTCATGAGCCCTTGATAATTTATAGATTGTTATTTTGTCATATCTTGCCCTATCCGGAGTCTCCCTTCCCCCCTTCTCTGCTGTCTGTCTCCCAGGGAGAAGGTCACATGTGGATGCTTGTAATCGGTTCCCCCTTTCTAACCCACTCATCCTCTACTCTCCCAGTATCGCCCCTCACATCCCTGGTCCTGAAGATATCATCCACCCTGGATTCCCTGTGCCTCCAGCTCCCATATGCACCAGTGTGCAACCTCTGCCCTACCCAGTCCTGCAAGGTAGAATTCAGATCATGGTAGTTGGGGGGAGGAAGCATCCAGCATCTGGAGGAAAGCTGCGTTCTTCATCGGTACTATATCGCACCCTGACTCACCCATCTCCTCTCCTTAACCCATTCTGTGAGGGGATCTCCAGTGGCCGACAAATGGGCTTTGGGTATCCACTCTGCACTTCCCCCTTCATTGACTATGGTATATATATATATTTTTTGCATGATGCCTTATACCTGGTCCATTTGACACCTCGTGATCGCACAGGCAGGTGTGCTTCTTCCATGTGGGCTTTGTTGCTTCTGAGCTAGATGGCCGCTTGTTCACCTTCAAGCCTTTAAGACCTCAGACACTATCTCTTTTGATAACTGGGCACCATCATCTTTCTTCACCACATTTGCTTATGCACCCGTTTGTCTTTGGCGATCGTATCATGGAGATGTGCAGCCAATGATATGATTTTTTGTTCTTTGATGCCTGATAACTGATCCCTTCGGGACCACGTGATCACACAGGCTGGTGTGTTCTTCCATGTGGGCTTTGTTGCTTCTGATCTAGATGGTCACTTGTTTATCTTCAAGCCTTTAAGACCCCAGTAACTATCTCTTTTGATAGCCGGGCACAACTGATGGAAATCTGTGGGTACAGCAACATTTCAAATTACACTTTAAAATATTGAAAAGGAAAAGTGATTTTCATATAATTCAGAGCCTTGAAATATGAACAGTATTATCAATGGAATAAGTGAAGTCTATATTCAATATATTATTTGTTTAATTGCACTAAAATCACTCTTAAAACAAGAGTACTAGCCATACATTATTATATAATTATAGCATATGAAAAAATGAAGAGATTAACCAAAGGACAAGGGATGTGAAAGTAGAATTGGAAATTCTACTATTATTTTAGGACCAAATGTGGGATCCTGGCTACTTGAACGTGAAGATCTTGCAGATTGACTACCTTTCCCAGGGCTTCTGGACCCAAAACCATCCTTTAGCAACTGTTGTCCTACAACATACTCTCTGTTCTGCAATAAAACAAGTATTGTCGTAAGTCTGTGCTTCTGGGAGATCCTATTGACTTTGACACAAGAGGCTTTAAACTATTAAATATTTTAGAAAAATCTTTATGCAGTTCCAATGTCATCTAAGACATCTTCTCTAGCAAAGTTAAGACTTTGGTGTGTTTCTGTCCTAATGGGAACGCTCTCACTAAAAATATGATATTTATTGTTAATATTACAATTGTGTTGAAGAAAAGTTTACTGTAAGGCCATGTCTGTTACTGTGATTTCTTGTAATATTAATGTGAATGCTTTTTTCTCTTCTCTTTTATTTCAAACCAAATAGTAACTTTCATTATAAAACCAGAAATGAGAAATAACCTAAATGTCTAAAAAGAGATAAATTGTAGTATATGCGTGTTCCTTCTCTAAGATGTTAAGCATTAAAATCAATTCATGCTGACTAGATATAAACTTATGGGTCTATTGCCACATAAATGAAATAAATTGAGTGAAATATGTTAAGCAAATGAGCATACATACTGTCTTAAATCAGCTATATATAAATCGCTTATTGTGTATGAAACAATATGAACAGGACTGTATTCTGTGTATCGCAATCACATAATAAGGAACCATTTCCAAGTAATAATCCATATGAATCCTTCTGGGAGACTCATTTACGTTTAAGGTGGAACCGTGAGCATTTTGAAAATATTCAGCCATAGTTGCCACTGTATATTAGGAAGATATGCAAATACCGCCCCCCACCCTTCTGCTAATAAAATCCACACCATTCCCAACCATACAGCTCTGGGAAAAGATCCTCAGTACCAGAGTCCCCAGGTAAGCCCATTCAGTAGTTTGTATGAACACAGACTTGTCTCACTCAGGTATTTTAACAAGTCATTTTATTGAGAGCTAGTGTGTGGAGCAGGAGACTGGAAATATGTCATGGTTTTCATGACCAGCATATTCTGTGTTTGCAAGTGTCAACACTAATGTCCAACCGGCTGGGTCTGAAGGAGACTTGAGGGAGCTTAAGATGTCTTTGAGATTCTTTTGTGCAATCTCTGGATTCACTTTCAGTAGCACTGCTGTGACCTGTATCAGTCATGCTCCAGGCCTACAGTGGGTTTCACATATTAGTACTGTTGCTATCGCATATTATGTAGATTCCGTGAAGGCTGGTGTACCATCTCTAGAAACATTGCCAAGAACACACTGTATCAGCGAATGGACAGTCTAAAAGTCAATCACAATTCCATGTATTACGGTGGGTAAGACACACGGAAGGAAGTCAGTGTGAGTACAGATACGAACCGCCCATGCAGGGAGGGAGCTGTGTATTGTAGGGTGCTGTAAGGGCCTGAAAAGAAGGAAGCATTCTGACTCTGGAGCATTTGGAGAGGGAGTTTCAAGTCAGGTTTCTTACTTTGATCCAGGGTTCTTCATCTCATGGTTTTCCACTTGGAATCTATATTGTTTATGATTCAGTGCCTACCCTTAATATTTGTGGATTCAAAGTTGTAAGAAGAGAAAACATTCTGTTGGAGAGGAAAACAAACAAATGAGCTTGTTCTACAGGGAGTGTATATTACTCTGTCAGGGGTGATCAGCATATGTCTTGAGGTCAGTATGTTAGTCTGGGTGGATTGTAGAAATCAATTCATAGGCACTTCTATGTGTATAGAAAGAGCTTTATAGAAGCAGCAATTGTAAATTGAGAAAGCATACCAGCCCAGGACAGATCAAACTTATAAGTCCAATAGTAGTCCATATGTCTGACACCAATCTGTAAATTCCTCTCGATTCATGCAACATATGCAACAACGCTGAGTACAGGCAGATCACAGGCTAGTTAGTGGGTGGAAGGTCTTGTGGATCCAGTGGCCTTGAAAGCATCTTAGTGCTAACATGGGTTTCCATGGGACTCCTCCAGCTCCAAGGCTCTGGCTGCTATTTGCGTAGCTCCATGTGACTTGTGAACAGGAATGCCTCGCATGGAGAGAATGTATGTGGCCTCTAGTGAGATGTTTATCTTATTTGCACCTCCAAATTAGGTCATTTAGCTGCAAACTGATTGACAGGCTAGAGTTCATTCCTTTGCAAGTTGACAGGAAATCACTTAACTGCCACAGTCGAATAGCTTTCAGGCAGACTCAGTGAAGTTCCTGGGTAGTGCTAACTGTTAAGGACTCAACTAATGGCTGTAAAGTTGGTGGTTTGAAAATTGGTGTCATTTATTCAAGTATAATATATTGAAAAAAGTTGCTTTTCACCCAAACTAAAAGTCTGCTAAAACTGATCATTTCCAACTCCTAGTAATCCTATAGGACAGATGAGAACTTCTCATATAAGAATACCAAGCCTGTAGTTCCTTATGAGGTTATTCTACCAAAAATTTCTCCCACAGAGCAGTTGCTGGGTCTGAATGATTGACTTTTCATTTAACTACTGGGCAAGTCACCACTGTACAACCATGGTAGGTAGTTCTTACCTATCCATTCAAGTGAAAATTTTAAAATATTATATTCTGTCAAATAATCATTATAGTTTAAAATTATATATTTCCGAAAGTCTTGCTGTTTTTCTTCCTGACTCTTCCCCTAGATCAAGGATCAGCAAATTTCTTTTTTGAAAAAGGCCTGAAAATCATACTTTATGATTCCACTGGTCATATACTCTTGGAGACTATTACTGAACCCAACTGATGGAGTGTGAAAATAGCAGCAAGCAGTAGAGAAGGACATAGCCATGTGCTGATAGAATTTTATTCACAAAGAGAGACTCTTGGCCATGAGCCTGTTAACCAAAGCCCTATCTGAAGGTCTGCATAAGTAACAGACAACATTCTTCCTTAAAACAATTTTATTGGAACTTCATGTACATATGCTTCAATTCAATAATTCAGTCATATCAAGAATAGGTGTAGAGCTGTCTATCTTCTCTGCACCAAGAGCAACTTCCCTGACACTACTCCTCATCCCCTGAAAATGTATGCCTGCACCAAATTCATCTCCACCCTTTCCCTGGTCAGGAACACCTCCCAGTTGTTGACTCGACCCTTGTCTGTGTAGGTGCCGAAATAACTGGAGACACTGACAGATGAGCACTTCATCAGCTCGAGAGTCCCACATTCCCTGACCTCACTGATCCCTTGTCGAAGCTTCTAGTCAGCACCATCTCAAGGGACATTGACATAGCAGCCAAGCTCATTGGAGCCGGGACTGGAACAGTTGGAGTGGTGTCTCTGGAGCCGGCATTGGGACTGGGTTTGGGAGCCTCATCCTCGGTTATGCAGGAACCCCTCTCTGAAGCAGCAGCTATTCTACATCATCCTGGGCCTTGCCTTCTTGATGGCTTTTAATGTAGGGGTTTTTAATATAATATTCACATGTAATACACTTGCATAGTTAAATCACTTTTTAAAAGAATTGTAAATATATATATACCTATATCATAACAAATTCTTATGTTCCCTCCCCCTCTTGCATTCATTGCTTGCTCCCCAAATCCCCTCACCCTCCTGACTCCTTTGCTCCCCACATGCCCCAGACCAATGTATCAGTTATTGTCTCTAAGTATCCACTCCTTCTGTGCTTAACACACTTGGAAACCCAATAGAAACAATAAAACACATAGAAACAATAAAACACAAAAACAAAACAGCAGGAAGAGAATAAAAACATTATAAAAATGAAAGTAAAGAGTAAGAAAGGAAAGTTCACCTTCAGTATTTTAAAGTCCAGAGGTGGGTGGGGATCTGTTGTAGAACAAGTGAGAAATACTTGACCCTAGAGCAAATTCAGGTTGGGTCAAGAGGTAGGTCAACTGACCAAGTATCATATTATGCCATGGTCTGATCCACTATGATCAAGTTTGCAGTCATCTCTGTCTGATAATAAAGCTTGTCAAGAGGATCTGCCAAATGCCTAATATGACTAGATATTCTCCAGATGGACTTTGAGTTCCCACTGTCCACTTAGCCTTTAACAAATTGGAGGTTCACAATTGTAGCTCTGAAACTTTTCCCTTCATCATATTTGTATTTTGTTGTCACCATCTTTGGATCACACAGGCTGATGTGCTTCTTCAGTGTGGACTTACTTGATGCCTCACTTAGACTGGTGCTTGTTTGATGACAAGACCTTTAAGACCCCAGATAATCGATAGCCTTGCGCCATTTGCTTTCTTTACCACACTTTGCTCTAATGCCCTTATCTTTAGTGATCTCCCCATGAAGGCGAGGATTGTGCAGAGCCATGTTATAAGATCCTGTCCTCAGAATAAGATCACCTAGAGCACTGATCTAGCTAAATCTTGTCACAAACCATGGGCACTTCTATCGAGTACCTGGAAAGTGACAGGTGAGACTCCACAACCACCAAGGTAGATGAGGAGGACGAAATGAGAAGAGAAGTGGGTGCTCCCCCCTTTTTTGTATGCTTTATTTATTTATTTTTAAAATATTTTATTAGGGGCTCATACAACTCTTATCACAATCCATGCATATACATACATCAATTGTATAAAGTACATCTGTATATTCTTTGCCCTAATCATTTTCTTTCTTTTTTGTACATTTTATTAGGGGCTCATACAACTCTTATCTCAATCCACACATATACATGCATCAATTGTATAAAGCACATCCGTACATTCTTTTCCCTGATCACTCTCAAAGCATTTGCTCTCCACTTAAGCCCTCTGCATCAGGTCCTCTTTTTCTTCCCCTCCGTCCCTGCTTCCCCCTCCCTCATGAGCCCTTGATAATCCACAGATTGTTATTTTGTTATATCTTGCCCTATCCGGAGTCTCCCTTCCCCGCCTTCTCTGCAGTCCATCTCTCAGGGAGGAGGTCACATGTGGATCCTTTTAATCAGTTCCCCCTTTCCAACCCACTCACCCTCCACTCTCCCAGCCTCGCCCCTCACGCCCCTGGTCCTGAAGGTATCGTCCACCCTGGATTCCCTGAGCCTCCAGCGCTATTATTCTATCTTTCTGTATTTGTTTATAGTTTCTGTTATTTGTTTCCTGTTTGGAGCACAGAAGAAGTGGATACATAAAGACAACCACTGAGGCAATTGTTTATCTGGAAGGGGAGGGAGAAGGTAATTGGGGAGTGATCAGAGGGTGCGGGAGGCAGGAGGAAACATTAGAGCTGATTGTGATGATGCATACGGAACTCTTTTTAGGTCTGGTTTAACAAGGGAAGTGTGAAAATTATATCAAGAAAATTATTTTTAAAAAGAAACCAAACTTTTTACTGTGCGTGAAGGAGGAAGAATTTTTGCTTAGGGGACAGTGAATTCATTTTAATGGGTGTGTAGCAATTCACAGAAGAATAAAAATAATAGTTGTACAACATAAAAAGAATGGTCAGTGGCACCGAAGCACACATGTAGAAGTTGTTGAATTGGTAACTGCTTTCTTGTGTATATTTTTGCAAAATAAAAAGTTACATAAATGATAATGATTATGGGGGAGAAAATAATGTACAATTGATTGTGGTAAGGATTATACAACCCTTTTGATATGGTTGAATTACTGAATTGTATATTATGTGGATAAATTATCAATAAAATGTCATTTTGTTATTTTTTAAGAGAAGTGGATGCTCAGAAATAGTCATCATTTTACCCTCACTTTACCCAATAGCCTGAATCTCTCATAGACTAACCTTGTCCTTAGGATAGGATGGAGCTACCAAGAAAGAAGGTCACCAAGGAAAATGGCATCCTCGGGAATTTCCTTCATTGTGGCTCACAGCTCAGACCAACCACGTGCATTTCTACCAAACTGCCCATGGTTTTCAGGGAGGACTTCTTTGTCCACAGTCAGTGTGAATGATGAAGAGGAGAGATTGAATCACAGAACGCGGGTCAGGAACATCCCCTCCAGGGGCCATTGCTCAGCCTTTCCTACTCGGAGCCAACCTTCTGCTTCCACAAACACAGCACACGTGGATCACCTGCAGTGTAAAATATGGCAGCACAACTCAAACTCATATTCTTCCCATGTTGATCAGAGATACCTGTGGCGGTGACACCCTTCTGGATTCTTCTTGGTGACATGGATGTCTTACCCTGTGAGCACCTTGAACATCAAACACAGTGTTTTTCATCTTAGAACTCTTTTAAATTAGATCTCCTCTGTACTCCTAGGTGTAATAGTGCAGGTAGAGCTGCTACAGACCAGTGATGGGCTCAGAAAGCTTTCTCAGAGGGCTATGTCTCACTGCCATGTCTGCAGATAGCAAGTTTCTAGATCTATCAGGCTCTGGGAAACAAAGCGTGTGTTATGTGGCAAAGAAGCCTAGTGATGACAATTTTAGCAACAGCCCCGTCTTCAAAATCAACACACTGCAACCATGATAGCTCAGCCAGCTAAGCATGTTTTAGCAATAATCTGAAACCTGGAGACACTGGCATGTATTATGTGGGAAAAGTACCAGGAGGCACGGTGAAAGGAACGTGGACAAACATCTCAAGCGTCAGGAGACCAAGAGGGCAGCAGAGGGAGCTCAGGGTACAGGGGACACAGTTTTTGCCATGGGAGCAAGGACAGGGGTGCTGAGTGCTTGTTTCCTCTTGTGTCTAGACTTTCCCAATTTACCCAAGCCGAGAGCCTCTCTGGGAACTCCTCCGGAAGGGCAGTTCAAATATCTCTTATTTTCCTGCCCTGAAAATGAAAATCCATCGTTCTTCCTGAGAAGACAGGGAGAAACACATCAAACTTGGGATAAGTTGAAATCAATCCCAGAAGGCCCAGTTTTCTCTCAATGTCATTAAATTCTGCCCTCAATGTGCTTCTTTCAACACATTCCGTTTCTCTCCACTGTTGTATTTTTCCCCAAATGCCAGTTGGTTGAAACTGTATGTGTGCACATCTGACGCCAAATATCTTTTGAAGAGAAAACAACTCAAAACAAAGCATGATTTTACAATTCCTGAAATAATTTATACTTAAATTATTAAGTGCCGGGAGGCACTGAACTGCATAGTGTCTGCTGGGAGAGAGGCGTAGTCTCAAAGTTTTTGGCATTTTCAGGGCCCCAGTTGGGAGGCGTGGTCGACCATACTGGTTAAACCCATTGGCTGAATCAAGCCCATCTGACCTAGATGGCGTCTCAACCAGGTGTGCCGGCTTCCTCTCACAAAGACCTGAATGTGAGCATGCCCTTTAGCCTTAAGCAGCTTCCAACTTCCTGTAAGGGTCGAGAGAGGCTTTGGCACGTAGAGTGACAGCCCATAGTTCTGCCTCACAGCATCAGTGTCTAAAGAAGACATGGGTGTTGGAGAGTGTGGGGCAATGATGATACTCTCGGGTGGACCTGATGGTTTCAAGGAACTCCATACTGCCCAGTCCTCGACACACAGGATAATTCCATACTGTCCAGTCCTCGACACACAGGATATACGGGAGCCTCAGTCAGGGCAGGAGCAATGAAGGCTGGAGGGAGAGAACACTGGGCTCAGAAATGCTGGGTTTTCCTTTGGCCATTCACACACACCTCTTAGGAAAAGAGATCTCTCATTGCAGCCTAACACACAAATAAGTTCAAAAGAAGAATTACCCTACAATGGCCTCAGAAGAAACAAAAGAACCTCTATTGATAAACACAGGGTTCCCTCCTATGCAAATCATTCTGCAGGCACTAGGTTAAAATCCCAGCCTTGGGTACTGAAAGCTATCAGTTCTCTTCTGACAGGGCTGTGGGTCCCTTGGGAAAGCAGAACTGTGGTCTAAAGATGCCATTTCTGTGAGTTCTGTGCCTGGTGACAGTTCCCCAACCTGAGGGTCTCATATATCAGTGTTGATTCTATGGGGATGGTTGTAACTGCAAGTGACTGACATATTCCAATTATTTTTATTTACAGGCGTCCTGTCCCAGGTGCCGCCTCAGGAGTCAGGGCCAGCACTGGTGAAACTCTCCCAGAAGCTGTCCCTCACCTGCACTGTCTCTGGTGTCTCCATCACCAGCATTGGTTACGACTGGAACTGGATCTGCCAGACCTGAGAGAAAGGACTGTGGTGGATGAGATACAGAGATTATGATGGTGGTACAGATTATAACCCGTCATTCCTGAGCCGACTTTCCATCACCAGAGACACATGGAGGAATCAGTTCTCCCTGCAGCTGAGCTCCGTGACTGCTAAGGACACCGCCATGTATTCCTGTGCAAGGAACAGTGAGGGAAGTCAATGTGAGCCGACACAAGCCTCCCCTGCAGGGAACACATTGGGCAGCAGGGGGCGTGCAGGACCCACTGAACACACACACCCAGTCCTAGACAGACACATGAATGACAGGGAGGATTTCCTGTTGAATGAGGGTTTCCTCTCTTACCTCTCAGCCACACCAGGGACAATTTTTTTTCTCTCCACTCACCTCTAAATTTACAGGCTTTTTAATTTCCTCCCTGCATACTTGAACGGAGGAACAAATATTAAAGTTACTCTGATCCTTCATACTCATCTTGTATGACCGATTTTCCTTCTCTACAAACTGATTATCATGGTCATTCTCATCCTATCTGTTACTCAAAATCTGTTGACAATGAAATACAGGCATGCACAGATTCATGAGTGCAAAGCATGATTTCAAATGTCCTGAGCTCGCTGATCTATTACAGCCCGGGCAGGCCTCTGGAGTTCTTTCTACAATGCTCCCTGTGCACTGTGTGTGATAATTGACTAAAGATCTCTAAGTCTGAGAAAATAAATGGGTGACTTCTGGGGCTAAACTTGTGGCATATCCTTCATAATGCTTGCTCTCCACTGTCTCCCTTGATGCAAAAACAAGTGTTCCAGGCACAGAGGGGAACAGGTGAACTGGAATGAGCTGTCTGGTTCGCGGACTCCTTTGTAAGATTACTCATTGGAGTCCCAAGGAAGTGAACGCTTGTTGGAATGAAAACTTTGATTTCCAAAAGAAAGCAAATGTGTCATAAGAGGAGGACATTCCACACTCATATCTCAGAATGCTTTTTAGAACTGAGAATAGTGTGACTGCACACGTATTTTGAATCTGTGATCAGGGGAACTGGTTCCTACAGAAAGGACATCCTGTTTGGTAGAGTGTCAGCAAAACAGAGGAAAACGCTCAGTTAGAAGCACAGACAGAGTGGCTGCAAAAATGGTATCAAACTTAAGAGCAAGTGAGGATGGTTCAGGACTTGGAAGTTTACTTATTTGCTGTAAGTCTTCATGAGTAAAAGTGACTCAAAAACACCCAGCATCTTTGATGGCCTGAGGTGCAGAATGGTCAGCTAAGTGTAATTACCTAAAATAATCTGAAACCGTTTTTTAAAATTTTAAATGTTAAATAATTTTAAAATTATTTAACATTTAAAATTTAATAAATGTACCAGTCCTAATTAAATTACAGCTATATGTTTTTCAATCAGGAGAACAAAGTATAATAAATAACTAATATATAATATATGCAAATAAAGGTTATTTACAACTCCACTACCCTGGTGGCATAGTGGATTTCACATTGGGATGCTAAGTACAAGGTAAGCAGTTCAAAAGCATCAGCCACTCCAAGGGAGACAGATGAGGCTTTAAAAAGATTTACAAGGAATGTAAATTATATAATCCAAATCCAAAGAAGCCAATAGTATCAGAGCTTAAAAAACAAAAATTTTTAAATAGTATCAGAGCTTAACTTGTGAGATTCTGGCATGCAGAAGGCCATGGATGACAGTGGAAGCTCAAAATACATTTGCAGGATCTCCACAGGGAATACACCTCCTGTGATTTCCCTCTGACCGTAACTGAGGAGTGGAAAAAGCTGGTGATCAGAGAGTATTGGAGAGATGACTATAGAATTTCAGAGTGACACATCTGACTTTGATGGTTAAAACTTTTCACTTGATCTCTCCTTTTATGAATTTTGTGCTGAATCTGGGTTTTAACATTTTATGTGATTTTTACAAATTTAAGGGATTATTTCTGCTGTGTTTTGTTATTGTTGGTAGCACTTTTGATCCTCATATATTTTTATATGTTTCTTAATGTATGAAGCACAGGGTGGGTGACTCTACAGAATAAGGGTTCCTGGGGGTTTCAGCAAGAGAGATGGGGGAGTTAATAGGAGTTGAAGAAGGAAAAAACATGTTTTCTAACTCTAAAACACTGCTGGATACAATTTAACTGTAGAATGGGATGATGTCTGGATTAGGTCTTAATAAAAGGGTTTTTGTTTGAAAGAAATAAAATGTTAAAACATATTAGTTTTGAAAAAATGTTTTAAAATATTTTTATTTTGAATACTTTCAAAAATTATTTTAACAAAATAATATTGAAAATTAAATAAGAAATCTAACATCGATATAATATTATCTATTATATATTTCATAATAAAATTGCCAATTTCTCAATTAAAAAAGTTTTACAGTGCCTAAAACTCTAAGAGGCAGATTTACTCTACTCTAGACAGTCACTATGAGTCAGTGCCAGTGAGTTACGTTAATTGTGTTTCCAATTTGAATCTTATTTTGGTTGCTTATGTCCATTAGTTTATTTTCTGTATTTTGTTTAAACATATTTAATACTATTGTCAGGAATTGTTTTTTTCCCATTACCATGGTCTTCATAGAATTTCCTACATTGTGTTTTTAGGTTAATAATCTCATCTTTTCTGTGACATCATTTATGATATTGTTTATATTTATTAACATGTTAATGGTTTTCCTTTTAAAGATATTTTTTTCTGGTTGTGCTTCAATTTACAAAGTAGCTTGATAAAAATAACCTTATTCTTCCATCCATTTGCATTTTCCCCTTCTTTTATAGTGTAAGGACGACTTAACAGAATATTTCTGTTCAACCAATGTCTGAGGTCACCAGAAAAAGCACACCTTATTCACAGGCATTGGATGCAATAGTTTTCTCACAGAGAGAAGAGACAGAGCCGGCCCATCATCAGGAATGGGCACCAGTCTCCACAGCCAGTGGTTTCACACTGTGGCCAGTGCAGGAATGGAGGTTTGCAAGCATCCCTCCTTTGTGCTGAAAGTGAAGAACAGTGTTCCCTCCTCAACAGCAGAGATAGAGAAATAAGGTTGTGCTATAAGGTGGAATCTACTGGAAGGCTGTGCTATAAGATGGAATCTACTGGAAGGCAGTGATATGGTTTTGTTGTTGTTGTTTTGTATATTCCATGTAATGTATGTAACAATCAGTTTGGGGAATGTTGGCTTATGTTCAGAAGAAGGTAGGTGTGCTGTAGGATGCCAGCTACTAAAGAGTATTTTTAGATCCAGAAGCCTTGGGAAAGGCAGTCAGACAGCAAGGTCATCACATTCCAGTAGCCAGCCTGACACATTTGGTCCTAAGCACACCTGGGTCTGTGATGGACTCTGGGGAAGGGCAGCAGACTGCACTTGGACTGCCTGCTTCTTCAATTTCCAATTCCTATTTGGGTTTATCTCAGATGTATTTTTGTCATGG
Source organism: Tenrec ecaudatus (assembly GCF_050624435.1). NCBI lineage: Eukaryota > Metazoa > Chordata > Mammalia > Afrosoricida > Tenrecidae > Tenrec > Tenrec ecaudatus. The sequence goes on along the minus strand of NW_027459048.1, from coordinate 170,475 downwards.
GCGGTAACATTCTTGAATTTTTGTTCTTTGTTTATCTGTTTTACATTAGATGACACCCAGAATTGATGAACACATCGAGATAGCAAAGAGAATAAGAGATTCTGGGGCCTACAGTAGGGGGTGGAGGGGATAAAAGGGAGCTAATGCCAAGGAGTTCAAGAAGGAAGGGGGTGTTTTGAAACTGATTCTGGTAACAATTGTTCAATGCTGCTTGATGCACTTAAACTAAGAATTGATGTGATTATAAGCACCAAATAAAATGGTTTTGGAGAAAAAAATGAGAAAATAATTAAATATTAAATAAAGACTATTCCATTGCTAACAATTTTTTAATTTCAAATTTCTGGCTTATATCATAATCTCTTTTCCAGCTCAATATTTTAGCTAGTGTTTTGAAGTGTTGTACCAGCAAGACTTTCCATCAGTTTCTGATTATGCATGAAGAAATTATCTTTCATTTTTAATTTATTTTTCTCATGGTACATGTATAGGCAACAAAATAAATTTTCAACAATTCTTTTAATGAATGATTCAGTGGCCTTAGATTATCATCAAGTTCAACAATTGCCAACAGCTGTAAGCTTTCCTATCACACACATCACAGACACCCATCAAAAATAATTGACTTGACAATTCCCTCCTTTACATGGGACAAATAACTTTTACTTTCTTGCTTCAATTATTTTGAATAGAAGTCTGCTTTAAGTATCTTTCTCTTCATGTGGAAAGAGTGAAGCCGACACTCTGTTCAATACCTTCATTGTCTTTCAGGCAGATTTCTTTCTTAATCAGTATTTTATTGCGGAATATATCTCAATATAATATCTATATAATTATCTATATCTATAGATCATACTTCCTTCCACTGTACCCAATTCAGATTGTCTTCAAGTTGTAGCACTCTCTACCTCCAAAGTTTTTCACAGTGAGGGAGAGTCATTGTGAGTCCAGACATAAAACTAACCTCAGGGAGAAAGCTGACCTGCAGGAATGCTAAGGACCCATCAGCTCTGGACCAAATGAAGAAAGAAGTGAGGACAGGAGCCTGGATAAGGACTGCAGTGCCTGGTCAGCGAGAACTGCTGTGCTGACCACTGTGGTAGCTCTACTGCCCATGGCAGGAAACCTGCTGAGACAACTCCAGGTAACACTCCTGACCAATATCAAGAATACTTGGGACCAGATGACGGAAGGGAGGTTCACTCCGCTATGGGAATGTGCTAATCTGTGCACTGAAATGTTGAAATCCACAGACACACGTGTATAAAAGAGAGTTGTAATTAAATATTAAATGCACATCAAGAAAACTTCCCTAAAAGATCTTTTTAATCTCATAAGCCCACCATTATGCCATAGGCCCCCCAGAATCCACAACCATCTACAAAAGAGATGGAATGAGGCTGACTGCTATTAAGAGCAAAGTCAGAGAAAGCAAAATAATCTCATATTTGGTGGGCATATGCATATAGCTGGGGAGCACCCAAAGCTGTTTCACGTAGATAATGTGGCTTCTGCTCAGATATGTCTGAGTGTACGTGAAGTTTGGAAGGAGTAACATTTAACTGGCTAAGGCATCGTCTCACTTTACTGAATTTCAAAATCAAGATGCTCAAGAACTTGCAATGCTAAAGTGACCAATGCATGAATCATTCCGCCCTTCAATTAACACCACCTGTGCATTTTGGACATTTGGCATGATAAGCTAACAATATGAGTGAGCATAACCTGTTGTGAAAAACAGGAAGATACAGAAAGCTCCATTGTTTAATGTAATTATTGTATACGGGAACATGCAGGATGTAAAATTTCCCATATGTATCTGAAGATGGAAAATGACAATGCCCCTTGACCAAAAAAAACAAAACAAAAAAAACCATGTTGAGGCACTCTCAAAATGAAAAACGTAAATCTGGGTGACGCAACACAGAAGGCAGCCAGTGAAACGCGGCATGTTAAGATTTCCTTCCCATTCAAATAGTTGAAAATCTAAGGCATGAGCTGAGAATAGTAAAACTGTTTGATGCTCCATAATCGGTGCAGAGAAAACACCAGAATAATTGCCTCTTCCTTAATATACTTGAATCTGCTGGAGTTACATTTGGAGGTGAGATATGGGAAACTGTTTGAATTACAATAGTATAGAAGTAAAAGCAATTTTACACTGTGAGAAGCTCAAGTGTTTTCATTGGAATTGGTTGTCTGAATGACACCCACCTGGAGCTTTTTTTTTTTTTTTTTCAGTTGTAGCTTTTGATTCTGTGTCTTCTCTTCTGCAGGCTAGGTTTTCAGGGTATTGACTGCTCTTTCTAGACTTTTGACAAACCTTTAGTCTGCAGGTTTAAGGTCTGGTGCTGGCTGCACTTTTGTCTATGGGAAGGAGAGGGACACAGAATCAAAGGGTTTATTCAGATGGTCTATGTGTCCTAACGTGGAAGTCAGACAGAACAGTGTGGTTACTGTAGTTGCCATCCGCCTGGGACTGAGTTTTGGCTGCATGAGAAGAATGATAGGGATAAAAGTGATGCAAACAGAAGCAAGTATCTTTAATATATTGATGCGTTCAGACTCCAGCCTAGACACTGATCCATTCTGGGGACATTATATGCAGTCTCCCCTGACTCCAAAACAGTTCTGAGGAGTCGGTGATTGTGACTGAGTAGGAGGGCTCACTGCCTAGATATCACACGTCGTAGGTCCACATGAGGGCTATTCCACGTCAAGCGGTGTCTTAGTGTGCCTCAATCAGTGTTTCCACCCAAATCCCTAGGCTTCTGAATTTCCTAATACCCTGTGTCCTGCAGTCCCTTTTACCCAATAACCCTGGTGTTTATACTTTATAACCACATTTTCATTTGTGGAGATTAAAAATTGAAATTAAATAATGTGGTTTATGGAAATTGAAAAAATAAGCCACTAGAAGCTTACTTGGCTAAAAAAATATGCCAGTTTGCAAGGAAATGGCTGGAGAGGCTGCGTAGGCAGTAATAGAGCCGGCTCAAAGTTGGCAGTCAAGCACTTGCTTCATTGGATGTGTGTCACTATCCACAGTGTTGGAAGTAAATTGGCGTCATGAAACAGGTTCCTGAAAGGTCCCCAAATCACTATTCCAAGGATTTAAACCATACTTTCCCCCATTCCATTTAACCTCCAGATCATTCAAGCTTTTAAAAAACAGGTCAATTTCACATTCAGTTCATCAGCCCACATCTCAATTGGCTCATATCAGTTCAAAGACCCAGAAAACACAATCTCTGAGTTGTGCTGTATTACACTTATGATGAGCTGCATTATGACCGTCTGCTTCACTTTCTGTTTTTAGAAAGTTTATCATAAGTAGCATGCACTCATGCTATACCACACACCTCTAATGCCATTGTAGCTGTAAGTTTATATCCATAGTATTCAAGCCCCACAGACTGATGAAGGTGAGATATATAAAGCTAGGGGGTGGGAGTCCCCCATCCAGAGATTTTTCACTTTTTTTAATATTAACAAATACACACATTAGTTTCTCTTGTTAGTTTTTTACAGTTTTTAAAAAGATGCCCAGTTACTGTTTTGTTGGGGATTTTATATTTTGTGTTTGTTTTTATTTTTTACCTCTTTTGTATAAGTAGGGAATTTATAGGGAAATATGTACTTTATGGAATAAAGTTTAAGAACTAATATATATTTTATCTTAAATAAATTAACGTATCTTTGATCTTACAGCTAAATCACTGATTATATATTTGCAGAGCCGACTTAAAGGATGAAAGAAAATTCTATCAAGAGTGTTACTTTTGACTTCAAAGCCTTCCTAATAAAGTCTTTTAACTACCTGTGGAAAAAAATAAGAAAAGAAAAGCTAGTATCATGAGGTATTTGGCTTCGGTCAGAACTGCCTCATGACAGAATCGTCAGGATGGGGCCGGTCATAACTCAGGACTGAGTATACTTGCATCCAAACTGTTCCTGTTGGGTAGCTTCCAAGTCATGGAACTACCAGGTGTGCAGAGCCAAACTGAACCTTGTGAGATAGGGGCTGCAAGGCTCTGTGAGGGTTCAAAAGCAAACCACCAGGTCTGCCTTCTGAGGTACCACGGTATGGGTTCAGATGATCGTTTAAGTTATGAATTGAGCACTTAACTGTTTGTGTCACCCAGAGATGGCATTGAGGAAAATAGCTTTTCACTGTTTAGTGTCTTTCCTAAACGGAAACGGGTGCTTATTTGTGTCCTGCCTTTTCTTATATTACTTGGGTTAGTCTGAGTACATTAGAGTACATGGAGAAAAAATCCCAAACCAGTGCAGCCCAAGTCTACAAGTCCAACATCAGCGCATTTGTCACACCTCAATCCACTGTGTCCTCCAACATCTTAACAAACACATGCAGTGAGGTTGGCTACAGGCGGAATGAACTGCCCATCTGGGTTTCTGAGGTTGTTACCTCTTTACTGGAATTAAAAGCGCCTTTTTTGCACCTGGAGCGGTTGGTGTTTGTAACCACTCAGCCACGAGGGCTCCATCTCCTTGTGCAGGACTACTCGTGATTTATTATCTACCCTAATGCTGCTCCCAGGGTGGTACATGGGCCGGTGATAAACTGTGAACTGTTTAAAATCTGTCCATTTGTAGCTAGGTACAGAAAAGAAGGTCAGAGGGCAGGTCACTGCTATTTCCAATTCCAGCAATGTCATGTAAAGGGCAAAGCGCGTAGCAGGGATTCTAGACTAAGGACACACTGAGGATGACGAAATACATCGGGGAAAATTACTTGTGATAAATCAGAGCTCCTGAGAGGCTGGGTCAAAAGTCGGGGAGGGCCAGACTCCAGAGTGGGTGGCCTGGGTTCCCACCCTGGCTTTGCCAGTCGTTCACTGTATATCCTTGGCAAGGCATCTCACCTCTCTGGGTTCCACTTTCCTCAGCCATGAAACAAATCAGCCAACGAATCTAAAAACAAATAACCTCACTGCTGTTGAATCCCTTTAGACTCACAGTGACCCTATAGGACAGGGTAACACTCCCCATGTGGGTTTTAGAGACTGGAACTCTTTATAGGACTAAAACTGCACCTTCTGCCCTCACCCCAAACTTAACATGTTTCTAATCCACACAATGTTTACAGCTTTAGGTTCTCATCCCTCTACTTCTTCCAAGACACCGAGGAGAATGGAGTGTTCGAGCAATATCCAGGTCACATGACCGTCTTTCTCAGTTCTTATCCCGCCTTTTCCTCTCCTGAGCACAACTGTCATGTTTTCATGAGCATCCGTGGCTATGATAAAGAATACACGTTTATGGGAGGTAATCAGGGCCTGGGTCTTCCATAAACCAGTTGCCAAAGACTTTTTACAGATAGGTAATAGTAGACCCATATGTTTTACTTACCTACTGCTGCCTAGTGACTTTCAATCCCACTCAGTGTGTTATTTGCTCACAATTCTGTAATTTGAGGAAGGTTTGACCAGGGCAGCTCAACTCCGCTCCACATGGCATTGACCAAAGCTGCTAAGGCAGCAAGACCGGGCAAGACGGGTTTGCTTTGGTTCATAGGTCTAGGGCCTTGGTTCTTGCTGTTGCATAGGCTCCCCAATTTTCCTCCATGTGATCGTACCATATTCTTACCTTTAACTTCCTCACTGCAGGGTGATTTTCAAGATAGATTTTTTGTCAGGATAGTTGGGGTGACGGCCCATGAATAAATCCCTTAAAGGGATTAAATTGAATACACAATTTTATATGTGACTGCCGAATATCCCCCAGAGCACACAAGTTGAAGCCACAGGACATTCTCCCTGAGAGAGGTTCCTTGTAGCTTTTGATTGTCTTCTAAGTCTCTTTTCCTTTTCCACAATAATGTCTGGGTTGCTTTATCAATTGTCTTCCTTCTTTTTATGTGGCACAATCTCTGGCTGTTTAGTCCAAGCCAATGCAGTTCCTTCCCAAACTTACTGGGTTTCCCTTGCACTGGATTACATGATGCACTCCATTTTATGAAAGCCTATCCCCACATCTCTTTGAGATGGATCTCTCTCTGTTTTAGGCTGCAATTCAGCCTACTTAGGCTGTAGCACAGCCTCCTGAAGACTCTTAGAAAATATTTTGTGTATGTACATGAGACTGTCTACAAGGCACTGCATTACATTCTTTTGTGATCTCAATACAGGGTATTATAGCTATCTTGATCTGATCCAACACAGAAGCCATGCTTTCTTGGCAGTGCAGAGGCCATTCCTATTGTGAGACATTATTTTTTGGCAAGAAAGACTTGGGGTTGCAAAATAGGTTTATATTTAATTTCAGCAAGTCCCTTCATATTTCATATTTTTTTGCTAAAAACACAACTAAACCTCAAACAGAAGTAACTTCGTTAGCTTTTCTTTATCTTTCTGTAGTTTATTATTATTTGTCTGTTGTCTAAATTGTTAATGACGCTGAGAGTTCAGATTCTAGATAAAGGAGAAGAATGGCACTGCCGCCCAAAATAGTTGTTCTTGGTGTTAGTTGGTGTAAATCAATTCCAGCCCATCCACTCACTTACTGCCATTGAGTCAATTCTGACTCATGGCAACGGAGTATAATTGCCCTGGTAGGTTTCTGAGACTATACATCTTTACAGTAGAAAGCCTCAGCTCTCTCTCTCAGAGCAGCTGGTAGTTTTGAACTGCTGGCCTTATGGGTAGCAGGACAATATGTCACCAGGGATCCTTTTCAAGACTGTGACCTTTCAGTATCAGATTGTCAGGCCTGCTTTCTTAGGAACCTGTGGGTGGGTTTGAAGCATCAACCTTTTGGTTTTAATATGCAAGTGCTTAGCAAATGGGCTTTATCCTGGTTTGGAAAGCCTAAGTCACTGGTCTTTTGCCTAAAGATTCACTTTCAATGGCCCTGGCTTGTTTCATGGGAAGGGCCAGTTCAGGGGCTCCCGGACAGATGGTGGGGTAGGATCCTTATTTAGTAGGGCCATATTGGGTGGGGGCGGCGGGGCAGTGTGTGTGTGTAATCTGCATCTTTACCAAATGGCCCCCCAGAGACTCAAATGAGAAACACGGGCCACAATTGTCTTCTGCATCTCTTGTTGCTGCCTTTTGGGGATTTTTCTGTCTTTTAGCAGCCCTGGAGGCCCCTCCTATCTAGGCAGGAAAAGGAGCCAATTAATAAATACACACTAAGGTGTTAGACAGTGATAACAGCTAATCGCTTCCAAGGACAATTGCTCTCAGAAAGAAAAAAAAAAAAGAGAGCTCATGGGGAAAAAATAAAAAATTATTTAACTCCAGTGAATAGTGTCTCCTGGATGATTTGTGTGTGTGGGTGTCTGAAGTCCCTCACATCAGGCTCTTCCTCTGCTTTCATGTAAATTGGACTTTAAACACATTCCCCAGGAAGGGTTTGAATGCCTCTGTGTATGGAAGCTTCTTGACAGAAGAGGGATTTTTGTCTCTTTTGTTCACTGAAAGAGTCCCAAGGCCTGGCACTTAATAAGTAAGTAGCAAGCTGTTTGAATGAATGAGTGATTGAGGTAAAGAAGCCTTCTGCAGCCATCCAGGTTGAGACTGCCCTCTCAGAAGCCTGACTCTAGTCTAAAGTGAGGTACACCTCTCCCTCTCCCCATTCATGCTTCCCCGTGGTCTGCCTGGGATTGAGCTGAAAAATGATATTTCATACATGTCGTCCTCATTATAACATCATCCCTCAGAGCGAAGCTCTCTGACCACCCTGAAGACCTGTATTTAATGTGAGGAAAGGTGATTTAATGGAGTGGAGAGTGAAGCATAAAGCAGACAACCCTTTCAGAACAGCTGAGCAGGCTGATCTTCCAAGGGGAAAGGGACAAAAAGGGAAAGGAAAAAAATGGGGGTGGGGGGAAACCCTAACTCTCACTCTCCTAATAGACTGAAATTAGAAGTCCTTTTGGTCAGCTCCATAAGAAGACAAAACTGAAAGGGGGTTCATCCCACCCTCTTCCCCACCCCGCCAGCACATAGCTGACTTACCATGCATTTACCTTGGAGCTGATTATGTGCTGAGTTGAGGCAGACAGGGAGAATTTATTGGCATTTGGTCTCCCTTCACACATTTTGTTACAGCCAGACATCAGGGACTGAGCTGCGGGATATTAAAGGATTTGGAAGAGTTATCAGGGAATGTGACATATTTATCAAAACCAGGGAGATATTAGAAAGCTGGGTTGCTGCTACACCTGGGTGTGTTACATGATTAAAAAAGTAATGACAATGCATCCTCTTGATGGATTTTGCACCTGGGTGAATACTGAGCAGGTCTGCTGGACCACCGTGGGTCGAGAATTCACACCTAACAACCCCGTTGGTCTCGGAAGAAAACTGTGGCTGCTAGGTCACACTTGGAATCCAGGTAGGGTCTTGGTTAAGCATGACTGCTAATCAATAGGACGGCACTTGGAATTCACCAGCTATCCCAAGTGAGAAAGATTACAGTCTTGGAAACCTTCCGTGAGGTTCTTCCCTGGCCTACAGGGTTGCTGTAGTCAGAATTGACCTGACTTCCATGGCATTGAGCTGTTTTGAGTTTTGAATGGCTGAATTGGAGACTTCAGGATTGGAGGAAGACTTGAGAACAACCTGAGATATGCAGGCGACTCACCTTGCTTGCTGCAAGGGAAGAGGAGTAGAAGCACTTACTGATGAAGTTCAAAGATGATAGTCTTCAGTATGGATTACAACTCGAGGTTAAGAGAACAAGAATCCTCACCACTGAACCAATAAGCAACATGAGAAACAGAGAAAAGATAGAAATGGTGAAGCATTTCATCTTACTTGGACCAATCCACAACCAGCGCTCATGGAAACATCTGTCAAGAAATCACTGGACAAATTGCATTGAGAAAATTTGTCACCTTAAGAACCCAGGAGCATCTTGACTCAAGGCATGATTATTTTCATGTGGAAGCTGGAAAATGCATAAGGAAGTCCCAAGAGAAGAATTGATGCATTTGAAATACGGTCTTTGTGAGGAATATTGAATACACCAAAGAACTTCTAGGAGAACAAACAAATCTATGTTGGAAGAACTACAGCCAGATTGATTCTTAGAAGCGAGGATGGTGACACTTGGCTTCATGTACTTTGGGTGTTATCAGGAGGGACCAGTCCCTGGAGAAGGGCAGCATCTTGGCCAAGCCAAAAGGAGGACAAACCTCCACAAGATGGGTTGACACAGTGGCTCAAATGTAGGAATGGCTGTGAGAATGGCGCAGGGAAGCGTGCTGTTTTGTTCTGCTGCACATAGAGTGGTCATGAATTGGAACCAAATTGACAGCACCTGGTTACGCAATGGACTAACAGCAAGATCAACCATTCAAAACCACCAGCCACTCCTCAAGAGAAAGATGAGGCTTTTTTACTCCCATAAAGAGTCACAGTGTCAGAAACTCACAGGGGGAATTCTACCCTGTCATATAGGCTCACTGTGAATTGGCATTGACTCTATGGACGTGAGCAGCAGCAACAACAACAACAACAACAAAACACTAATGGTGGCTGGGTGCATGCGCAGACACCCATCCACTTGCACTGGGCTAAGTTAGTGGTTTCAGCAGGAAGCTTACCTCGGTGGCTTCCAGAACTCCCCTGGACTGAACCAATTTACACCAGGTCCTTCAAATATTCCTGGTACCCTGGGTATCTTTCATTTCCCGGAGTTAGTTGTGTGACTTAGGCTTGATGATCATGGGGCCACATGAAGGACACCTATGTGTTCCAACAACTGCCTTCTGAGAGAGTGCTGCGGCCCATTGCCTTCAAGTCAGTCAGCTCCTGACTCATGCGGTCTCCATGCGCTACAGAACACAATGCCCACTGGTCCTGCCCCGTTCCTTCAGTGGGTTGTAGATTTGACCCCTTGTCAGCTGGGGGGTTTTCAGTGGCTGATGTCTGAAAGGAGGTCACCAGGCCTTCCCTCCTAGTCTGACTGTAGGCTGAAACCATTGCTGAAATCTGTTCAGCATCATAGTAATATGCCAGCCTCCACTAGCAGATAGGTGGTAGCTGTAACAGGAGGCACACTGGCCAAGAATCAAACCCAAATTTCCTTCATGACTAGTGAGAATTGTGCCATGGAGCCACCATTTCTTCTCTTCTGGTTTCTAGTGTTTATGTATACAAGATCACAGTACCTTCTAACAAGCAGTAAATAAGACTGTACCACGAGTCACCTCTATTTAGCACTCCCCCCATTTTTCCACATGAATTATTCAGTGTATGACAGTTTCAATATGTCTGTCTTTTTAAAAATTGCTGGGTGAACTTAAAACAGCACAAGGAAGTGCCAGCATAGCAAAATGATACCCACCTGCTTATTTATCTTAAGAGAAGAAAAGTCTTGAATGCATTCACTCAGGTGAAAATATCATTAACAGAAAGAACTGACTAATGGTCACCAGGACCCATGGTTAATCCAGGCTTGGTCATCTGATTCCAATCCATCAGACCTAGCTATAAATCACTTATATATCTGGGTAATAAAAAGCAAATATAAATTTTCAAAAAGATTAACATTGCATGGGATATAAAGAGACTCCATAACAACTACAGGCATAAATATGTCTCAAGACAAACTCATTGTGTACATCTGGAATACATATTATCTCTTGCTGAAACACGTTTCCCACTAGACCCTACCCCAAGCCAGTAAAAGTCATTAATTCTACAGTAAACTGTGGATTCTACTACTCTGAAATGGGAGCTGTGTCTCTAGACCTAATTTGGGGCTGTTCATACTGAGGACTCACCAATACCCTTCTGTAGGGACCACAGTCCAGGTGAGAATCAGGAAATCTGGACGACAGGCAGGATATAGGAGCACTGAGACCTCAATATGCTTCTAGGGGCGCATGGCCCAATGGAATTCCATTTCTGCACCCCTGGCAGGAGGAAGTTGATCAGGAAAGTAATGGTTTCTAAGGCAGTATTTCTTAACTTTCACATGCATGCACTTACCCAGGTTCCTGGAAATCAGGGTGGGAGGCAGATTCTGATTTTGTGGGTTCAGGGTGGGACCTGGGATTCTGCAGTTCTAGAGGCCCTGGTACTTTTGGGCTGTTAACCACAAAGACAGTAGTCTTAAACCCCCAGCCACTCCTTGGGAGAAATATGAGGGTGTCGACTCCTGTCAAGAGTGACAGTCTGGGAAACCCACAGGGGCAGTTGTACCCTGTCCTATAGGGTCACTATGAGTCTGCCAGTCCTGGGCCACCCTCATATCTTTCTGATGTTTGAACCCATCTTTGCAGCCCCCGTGGCCATGCGTCTTGCAAACGGCCTGGCTCTTTGTCACTGGCCCTCTCCTTTAATCTGACCAGAAGGGTTCGTCATCTGGCCCTCTCTCTGACAAGGTTCTGCCTTGGTTTACTAGTCCTCCACTACCTGACAGTGGTTCCATGATTAGCATAAGGTTTTCAGTGGTGTATTTCATCATCCTCAGTGTGTCCTTACTCTAGAAACCCTGCTGCGGCTTTGCCCTTTACATGACAGAGCAGTGACCTGCACCCTGACCTTCCTTTCTGTACCTAGCCACAAATGGACAGATTTTAAACAGGTCACAGATTATCACCGACCCATGTACCACCCTTTGATCGGCATTGGAGTAGATAATAAATCACGAGTAGTCCTGCACAAGGAGATGGAGCCCTCGTGGCTGAGTGGTTACAAACAACAGCCGCTCCAGGCGCACTAAAGGCGCTTTTAATTCCAGTAAAGAGTTAACAACCTCAGAAACCCAGATGGGCAGTTCTTTCCACCTGCAGCTACCATCACTGCATGTGTTTGTTAAGATGGAGGAGGACATAGTGGATTGGGGTGTGACATATGCGCTAATGTTAGACTTGTAGACTTGGGCTGCACAGGTTTGGGATTTTTTCTCCATGTGCATTTACCCTTTATCTAAAGCTCTCTTTTATACATTTCAGTTTCAGTGGATTTATTTCTCTAATGTACTCAGACTAACCCAAGTAATATAAGAAAAGGCAGGACACAAGTAAGCACCCGTTTCCGTTTGGGAAAGACACTAAACAGTGAAAAGCTATTTTCCTCCATGCCATCTCTGGGTGGCACAAACAGTTAAGTGCTCAATTCATAACTTAAACGATCATCTGAACCCATATCGTGGTACCTCAGTAGGCAGACCTGGTGGTCTGCTTTTGTAACCTCACACAGCCTAGCAGGCCCTATATCACTCGGTTCAGTTTGGCTCTGCACACCTGGTAGTTTCATGACTTGGAATCTACCCCACAGTAACTGTTTGGATGAAAGGTACTCAGTTCTCAGTTATGTCCGATCCCATCCCGACGATTTTGTCAAGAGGCAGTCCTGACCGAAGTCAAATACCTCATGATTCTAGCTTTTTTTTTCTTATATTTTTTTCCACAGGTAGTTAAAAGACTTTATTTAAAAGGCTTTGAAGTCAAAAGTAACACCCTTGATAGAATTTTCTTTCATCCTTTAAGTCGGCTCTGCAAATATATAATCAGTGATTTAGCTGTAAGATCAAAGATCCGTTAATTTATTTAAAATAAAATATATTTTAGTTCTTAAAATTTATTCCATACAGTACATATTTCCCTATAAATTCCCTACCTATACAAAAGAGGTAAATATAAAAACAAACACAAAATATAAAAACCCCAACAAAACAGTAACTGAGCATCTTTAAAAAAAATTTTAAAAAACTAACAAGAGAAACCAATATTGAGTGTCTTAGTTAATATTAAAAAAAATGAAAAATCTCTGGATGGGTGACTCCCACCCCCTGGTTTTACATATCTCACCGTCATCAGTCTGTGGGTCTTGAATACATTGGATATAAACTTACAGCTACAATGGCATCAGAGGTGTGTGGTATAGCATGAGTGCATGCTACTTATGGTAAACTATCTAAAAAAAGAAAGAGAAGCAGATGTTCATAATGCAGCTCATCATAACTATAATACAGAACAACTCAGAGATTGTGTTTTCTGGGTCTTTGAACTGATATGAGCCAATTGAGTTGTGGGCTGATGAACTGAATGTGAAATTGACCTGTTTTTTAAAAGCTTGAATGATCTGGAGGTTAAATGGAATGGGGGAAAGTATGGTTTAAATCCTTGCAATAGTGATTTGGGGACCTTTCAGGAACCTGTTTCATGACGCCAATTTACTTCCAACACTGGATAGTGACATACATTCAATGAAGCAAGTGCTTGACTGCCAACTTTGAGCCGGCTCTATTATTGCCTACTCAGCCTATCCAGACATTTCCTTGCAAACTGGCATTATTTTTTTCAGACAAATAAGTTTCTAATGGCTTATTTTTTCAATTTCCATAAACCACATTATTTAATAACAATTTTTTTTTAATCTCCACAAATGAAAAGGTGGTTATAAAGTATAAACACCAGGGTTATTGGGTAAAAGGGACTGCAGGACACAGGGTACTAGGAACTTCAGAATCCTAGGGATTTGGGTGGAAAAATTGATTGAGGCACACTAAGACACCGCTTGATGTGGAATAGCCCTCATGTGAACCTACGACGTGTGATATCTAGACAGTGAGCCCTCCTACTCAGTCACAATCACCGACTCCTCAGAACTGTTTTGGAGTCAGGGGAGACTGCATATAATGTCCCCAGAAAGGATCAGTGTCTAGGCTGGAGTCTGAACGCATCAAAATATTAAAGATGCTTGCTTCTGTTTGCATCACTTTTATCCCTATCATTCTTCTGCAGGCAAAACCCAGTCCCAGGCGGATGGCAACTACAGTAACCAGACTGTTCTGTCTGACTTCTACGTTAGGACACATAGACCATCTGAATAAACCCTTTGATTCTGTGTCCCTCTCCTTCCCATAGGCAAAAGTGCAGCCAGCACCAGACCTTAAACCTGCAGACTAAAGGTTTGTCAAAAGTCTAGAAAGAGCAGTCAATACCCTGAAAACCTAGCCTGCAGAAGAGAAGACACAGAATCATAAGCTACAACTGAAAAAAAAAAAAAAAAAAGCTCCAGGTGGGTGTCATTCAGACAACTGATTCCAATGAAAACACTTGAGCTTCTCACAGTGTAAAATTGCTTTTACTTCCATACTATTGTAATTCAAACAGTTTCCCATATCTCACCTCCAAATGTAACTCCAGCAGATTCAAGTATATTAAGGAAGAGGCAATTATTCTGGTGTTTCCCCTGCACCGATTATGGAGCATCAAACAGTTTTACTATTCTCAGCTCATGCCTTAGATTTTCAACTATTTGAATGGGAAGGAAATCTTAACATGCCGCGTTTCATAGGCTGACTTCAGTGTTGCCTCACGCAGATTACGTTTTTCATTTCTAGAGTGCCTCCACATGAGTTTTTTTTTTTGGGGGGGGTGGGTTAAGGAGCATTATCATTTTCCATCATCAGTTGTTGATGGGAAATTTTACATCCTGCAGGTTCCCGTATACAATAATTACATTAAACAGTGGAGCTTTCTGTATCTTCCTGTTTTTCACAACAGGCTATGCTCACTCATATTCTTAGCTTATCACGCCAAAAGTCCAAGTTGCACAGGTGGTGTTAATTGAAGGGCGGAATGATTCATGCATTGGTCACTTTAGCATTGCAAGTTCTTGAGCATCTTGATTTTGAAATTCAGTAAAGTGAGATGATGCCTTAGCCAGTTAAATGCTACTCCTTCCAAACCTCACGTACACTCAGACATATCTGAGCAGAAGCCACATTATCTACGTGAAACAGCTTTGGGTGCTCCACATCTATATGCAGATGCCCACCAAATATGAGATTATTTTGCTTTCTCTGACTTTGCTCTTAATAGCAGTCAGCCTCATTTCCATCTCCTTTGTAGATGGTTGTGAATTCTGGGGGGCCTATGGCATAATGGTGGGCTTATGAGATTAAAAAGATCTCTTAGGGAAGTTTTCTTGATGTGCATTTAATATTTAATTACAACTCTCTTTTATACACGTGTGTCTGTGGATTTCAACATTTCAGTGCACAGATTAGCACATTCCCATAGCGGAGTGAACCTCCCTTCCGTCATGTCTATAGGTATTTCTCCTTCCTATGGGCAGCTGGACAGTAATTTATCTGGGGAACGTCTGGTAAACCAGGACAATGGTGCTTCCCCAGCTTTCTGTGATGAAGGGCCAGGCCATTGGTTACCTTTATAAAAGTCTCCTGACACGTCCTAGTGATGTCTGTTTCTGGGACCATAGTGGCTTCCTCTTCCTCGGTTGGTCTTGTTGGTAGGTGCTGTCCAGTTGGTCTGCTTCAAAGCAACCCCAATGTACAGGACAAGGAAAGGCTTGCCAGTCCTGGGCCACCCTCATTTCTTTCTGATGTTTGAACCCATCGTTGCAGCTCCCATGGCCATGCATCCTGCAAACGGCCTGGCTCTTTGTCACTGATCCTCCCCTTTAATCTGACCAAAAGTGTTCGTCATCTGGTGCTCTCTCTGACAAGGTTCTGCCTAGTTTTACTAGTCCTCCACTACCTGACAGTGTATCAATGATTAGCATAAGGTTTTCAGTGGTGTATTTCATCATCCTCAGTGTGTCCTTATTGGGGGCTCTTACAACTCTTTTTACAATCCATACACCAATTGTATCTGACGTAGTCATACGTATATTTCCATCATTCTTTTCTAGACATTTACTTTCTATTGAGCCCTTGGGATCAGCTCCCCCTTTTTTCCTCCTCCCCCACTCGTGATTCCTTGATAGATTATAGATTGTTATTATTTTCATATCTCACATCGACCATTGTCTCTTTTATCCTCAGCTTTCTGTTGCTCCTCTCCCTGCGAGGGGTGTGCAGTTATATGTCATTCATTGCTTTCGGTTCTCCTTCCTCCCATCCTCTACCCCTCTTCCCCCTACCCTTTTGGTATCTCTATTCCCATTCCTGTTCCTGGGTTCCATGTGTTGTGAGTTTTATCTCTTGCTAATACCTATGCACTCTAGTCCAGAGTGGGAAGCGGCACTGGGGTGATGATAGTGGGGGGTGACGAGGCCTCAAGGGATCAGAGGCAGATTGTGTGATTCATTGGTGCGATCCATGTCTCCTCAGGGGGGCCTCCACCCAGTGGGACACAGCATCTGGGAGGCTTGTGGCTTTCTCCTGAGACAGCATGGTGGCCAAGGGCCCGGGCATTGAAGGTGGGACTCTGGGCCTGGGGTGGCAGCACTTGCCGAAGCCACCCCCTCCCCCAGGCACCCACCTGGATATGGACGAGCACGTGAGACAGTTGGCTGTGAACTTTGAGGGTGGCCTCAGCGTCTCAGAGCAGGTGGGGTCTGGCCTGAGTCAGCTCCCACAGCTCCAACCAGGAAGCCCTGCCCCCAGGCGGGGGTCAGCAGTTATCCCAGCATTCTCATTCCTCCCCCTCAGCTTCTGTCTGGTCAGCCCTTCAGCTTCCTGGCTGGGTTTAGAACTTGTCCTAAGCTCCCAGAGGGCCACCGTCCTGAGATCTTGCTCAGCGCTTCAGGCCTTTCTGCAAACTCTCCTCCCAGGAGCCCATTATCACTAGCAGTTTACCCCTTGCTCTAACGATGCTCCAGGAGGCCTGCTTGGGAAGTGTTGGGCTGTTGCCTGGTTCAGTCCCACTAACTGCTCCTCAGGAGAAAGAAGAGGTTCCCTGCTCTTGGAAAGATTTACTGGCTTGCAAACCCTCTGGAGGATCCCCATGAGTCAGCAGGTGGGGTCATTCTAAAGCCCGGCACTCCGCAGGTAGCCACGTTGTGTGCCACCCAGGCATGCTGTGTGTTTGGAGGAGACTGCACACCCTTCAAAGGTAGAAGCTGCACCCCTCCATGGTTCTTGCATGCAGCAAATGCAGGGCCCCTGAGACTCCGGGCCAGCCTCTGGGCTAGGATCATGGGCAAATCGTTATCTCGCCTAAGCTCCATCTGGGCTGGAAACACAGTAGCTTGTACTGTGACCTGGGTCAGCCTGGGGCTGTGCAGGGCATCCTCAGCCCAGCTCAACTCTTCCCAGAACGCCCTTGCAGTTGTAGGGAGCCCCTGGCTTGGGAAAGTGACCCTGCTAAGTGGGCTTTGTGACCAGGCTCCCTGATCCACCGACCCAGGTTTGCCTCCTCCACAGGCTGCAGACAGCAGGGGCTGCCCTGGGTTTCCTGAACCCGGGTCCTCTCCAGAGACAGTGTGGGCAGGACCTGGAGGGTGTGGAAGTGAGTCGTGCTGGGAAAGTGGATGGAGGAACGGAGGGTAGGGTAGATGCTGGGTGGGCTGAGGGGGCAGGAGATGCCCTGCAGAGTTCTAGAACCAGGGCTGAGGGATGTGGGAGCTGTTGGGGCCAGCTGGCCCTTTCGTGAGTTTTAGGAGCTGCCTGAATTCCATCCACATTGACCCTCTCCAGCCCCACCTTTGGCAGATGCTGGAAGAGAAGTTCAAGGTCTTCCGGGAGAAAGGGCAGAGTGTGGGGCTGCCAGGGTGCAGGCCCTGAGGGAGCTGGCAGGTGCCCTGGAACTCGCCTACCCAGCTCCATGGCCCAGAGTCAAGTCCACAGGAGCGGCGTTGAGGCCACATGGGTGAGGCTGGACAAGGCAATGAAAGCCCGCAGAGAGGTGGGTGCCCAGAGGGACAGGCCAGTGACAGCCAAGGGGTTCGGGACACAGGGGCCTACCCCAGATGTGTGTGCATGTGTGTGCGTGTGTGTGCTCATGTGTAGGGGTGGGCATGTGGGTGTGTGCATGCATACTTCTGTGTGTATTCTCGTGTGCACATGTTTGTATGAAGGGGCATGGCTGACTCCAGCTCCCAGCATCAATCATCCTTCCCCGTCCAACCACGCTCCTTCCTGCCCCCAGTTTGGAGTCGTTCAGCGCAGGTCACTCCTTGTGGCAGGACCACGAAGTGGGCTCTCCCAATGCTCCCTGAGCACGGGCCGCAGTTTCGTTGGGGGCACAGGCCCTGCTGGTCTTCTTGCTGACCGCCACTCTTAGAGCTCCCTGCCGCCCCTCCCCACACCCTCCTTTCGCGGGATCTGGTGTCTCAGTGCACTGAGCACCTGACAGGTCCTGCAACCAAAATCCTGGGGCTGGGTGGTTCCGGGGCCAGCCCTCTCCTCACTGACTGTTGGAGGTGCTACAGGCAGACCCCCTGACAGGCAGCCCACTCGCTCCCTGAGCCGCCGTCTCATGTGCTCAGGGCTCCCCATCTTATTGCCTTCCTCCCAACATGCGTGTCAAGACCCTTTCCTCCCTCCGGCCCTGCCTGTGGCCCCCGGGCCTCATCAGGAACCTGCTGTGATCAGAGGAAACCATCCATCTTCTAACCACCGAAGGGCCAGAAGGCGCGAATGTACAGCGATGATAATAGGTAAAGGTCACGGTAAAGTCACAGAGGACAGGAAAGACAGGGGCGAGAGAATACAATACAGAGTCAGACATGTTTTATTAGGCATGCTCACGTCAGCTCCTCTTGATGGACCACGTGGAACTGGGAGAAGTGGAACCTTTGCTATCTTGGGACGTGTATAGGGAGCCTGGAGACACACCTCTTCAGTAGTGACATGGGTCACAAGGTGGGCGGTATCTATCGTAAGGCCCCTGTACTTGAGCTCACCAAGGTGAGGAAAGCTAATACCTGCACTGGGGGAAGCTACAAGGGGGGCAGGGTGTCACGGTGGGAAGAGAGGGCAAAAGGATCATATCTGCTTCTACACAGAGATACAATCAGCCATGTGCTCACATTAAGGCAGCCTAGCTGTTAACGGAGAATCAGTGGGAATGATTTTTAAAGCAGGATAATGTACTTGGACTTTACCTCTAACTTACCAAAGTAGAGGCTTTCCTACCGTGGAATACCAGCTTTCCAGATTCTCCCTGTTATAAGTTAGGGAATAGAGTCTTCGTCCTATTTCCCTCCGTGTTAAAGCCCCACAAATCCCCAAGCCACAGTCTTTGCTCAAAAGGAGGTGGCCCTGTTCTAAGGGAGAAAGTTGCTGGCCCTCCTTCCCGCTGTGCCCTCGACTTCCACAAGGTGGCGCTCGAGCTGTGGGGCCACATGCAGAAGGTGGTCCTGGTGGAGGGTGCTGTCCTTGGCCACGACCTGGTGTCTGTGGAGGTCCTGCAGCGCCAGCACCGCCTCCTGCAGGGGAGGGCCCCAGTCCCTCCCCCCCGCAAGAACCCCTCTTCTGTAGGCAATGGATGGATGAGGAACCCTCACCCCCAGCTGACCCCAGGCAGGACTGCAGCCCGCCCCTTCCCCCTCTAGGATTGGGGGTGACGGGCCTGGGTTTGACCTAGGCTGGGGTACAGCCAGGATGGCCTGCAGAGTCCTGGGTGGAGGAGCATTCAGCCTGCTCTCTGCCAGCTGCAGAGGGAGCTGGTGGCTGTGGACGAGGTGGTGGTTCAGATGCGGATGGAGGCCATCCAGGTACACCCTGCGGTCCAGGAGGGCCTGGCCGAGCAGCTGGCTGAGGTGCTGGAGGCCTGGGCCACCTGAACATGAAGGCCTGGGAGCAGGGCCAGCAGCTGGAGTGGGTAGCCCATGGCCACGCCTTCCTCAGGCACTGCCAGGAACTGCTGTATGTGCCACCCTACCTGGATGCGGGCTCGCTCTGTTCCATGCGGGTGGGGGCACCCAGCTCTTCCCTGCCTCCTCCCTGTTCTGCCCTCTGGCCCTGAGACCTGTTCCCATGCCCTGTCCCCCACCCAGCACTCAGGCTCAAGAGAAGCAGGCGCTAGTCTATATCCTCAGAAGGGCCAGCTGGGGCCAAGAAGACACTGGGGCAGGAGCTCTGCCTGAGAGCCCAGGCAGTGCGGCCGGCGGGGTAGCAGCTGCTGGACACCAGCTACGTCATGGCCCCAGAGATGTGCGCGCTGAGGTCTAGGGCCAGGGTGGTGCGTGGCCAGAGCTCCCTTTCCTGCTGCTCCCTGCTCCACGGTAACCCAGCCCTATCCCACCCAGGCGACACCCTGCGCCCCTCCCAACAGCCCTCTGCCCCCCAGGTCACAGTGTCTCCGGGAACTGGACAGGAAGCTGCAGGAGCTCCGGACGGCCTGGGCCCTTCACCAGGAGCACTGCCAGGTGAGCCAGGACTAGGAGGAGCTGCGTGGAATGCTGGGTCAGGCCGAGGTCTGGCTGGCCTCCTGAGAGGACCTCCTGCTAGACCCTGACTGTGGGGTGAGCAGGGATCTGCCCCTTAGAGGGCCACATGCCTGGCACCAGGACTTGGAAAGGCAGCTGGTGGCCCAGGAGGAGAAGCTCACCCAGCTCCAAATGTAGGTGAGGGTGTGGAGTGCGGGACTGAGGAGGGGTCGAGGGGCCTCCACCTGCGGTGGGGTCTCCAGAGCATTGATCTGCCCTGAGGGGCTCACCTTCGGGGAAACAGCCACAGGTTTCTGTCCTCCATGGGCAGTCTGGCTCTGTGGGGTCCATCACAGCTTCTTCTGCCCAACTGCTCCCTCCCCTCCTCTTCCTGGTTTCGCCCTGTGAGAGTTGCCCCCAGAGCAAGCCCTGTGGGACACACAGGGTCA
This sequence comes from Tenrec ecaudatus, assembly GCF_050624435.1. Taxonomy (NCBI): domain Eukaryota; kingdom Metazoa; phylum Chordata; class Mammalia; order Afrosoricida; family Tenrecidae; genus Tenrec; species Tenrec ecaudatus. The sequence goes on along the minus strand of NW_027459048.1, from coordinate 149,981 downwards.
CTATGGGTGGAAACCAATCAATAATCTCATGGGTGCAGAGCACACTCTGAGGAACACAGGGTGGTGACACTAGCTACAGGGAATCTGAGTGGAGCAAGGGTTTGTAATCCTTGTGTAGGCTGGGGGTGGGGCTGATAGGGGGGGATTGATACCACAGGATCCTGTGGGACTGAAAGTGAGGACCTGAGGGTGGACGGGCAGAGGGAGTGCCCCATCCTCTGAGGCAGGAAGGTGGTCAGCTAGGGTGAGTACGGAGGAAGATGAGCAGGGGCTGCTGCAGTCACGCAAATGTCACGTAAGAATCTCACTTTAGTATAAAATGTTTGTCTCCATTGCAAAGCCACCTCTAGCAACTAGGATCCCCTCTCTCCCCATCTGGAGTTGACCAGTGAAGAAAATCAAAAACTGAAGCAAAGCAGTCCACAGGACTAACGGACCACCAACACCACAGCCCTCCATCCTTGTCCTGGAGACCAGGAGAGTTAGATGGTGCCCAGCCACCGCCTCAAACTGCTCTGGTTGAGCTCAAACTGGCAACTTGTGCACAGCTTGAAAGCCAATGGAAGGTGACTTCATGAAGAGGGCATTACAAGTTTGACAGGGACTGCTGGAACCCCGAGACCAAGGCCCTTCAAATCCAAAACAGAGCGCAGCTCCGGGAATCACCCCTGCCCAAGCAACAGTCGAGCTGATAAAGTGAACACATGGCACCTCTGATACAAGTGCTTCCCAGAGCAAAGGGGAGCATTTGCCCTCAAAGTTCAGGAGGGAGGGAGGGGCCAGGGAGCAGGCAAGAAGAGTGCTGTGTTATATTATGAGAGCTGCAAACAAAATGTGTAGAAATTGTTAAACTGCTCTGCATGTTTCCACTTAAAACAAAACCCTCTATATTAAAATTCATATATATATGTGCATTATATGTATATATTAGTCAAACCTAAGGTCAGAAAAAGGCATGCCCCGGGCTGCTGCTCATGGCAAGGTCAGTGGTCTGAAACCCATCAGAAAGACGCGGCTCGGCTGTCTGCTCCCGTAGTGACAGCCTCAGAGACGCAGGGGCCGTCGTGTGCTGTCCTACAGGGCCTCGATGATAGAAATCGACTCGATGGCAATGATTTGAGTGCTTTGAAGGTCAGAAACTGTAGACAGTGATCTATAAACGTCCTTCTCTCCTGTAAGGTGTCTGTAACACAATCAAAGGAAAACAATCGGTCTGCTTTCCAGATCTTCAATGGGATCATTTCCAGGTAGCCTGGTCACACAGTGCCAGACTGTGCCTTCTCAGATCCGCTGGCACTGCTAGGAAGGTTGTGGGGCCTGCAGGCGTGGGGGACTCTCCAGCCTGCTCCCCAGCAATAGAGGCACTAGGCCAAGACTGGAAGAGCCCCGGCAGGGGAGAGTGGGGAGGTTGAGGCAGTCACTGTGCCCTGCTTCTGACACTCTTCATGTGGCTGCTATGGTCACCCTTGACCTCAGGGAAGGCCAAGGGTCACCAGGGCAGAAAACACTTCCTTTTTATGGTGAGGGCCATATCGCGTCTCAACTTCACTGCTAATTAGCTGTGGTCTCTAGCAAGTAACCCAGCCTCTCGGTGCACCCAGTTTCCCCAGTGCTATCTGGAGTCCCCAGAAGGGCCAGGTACAGCCAGGCTGCTTGCAGCTGGGCCAGAACCAGCAGCTGCCCTCACCGTGCCCTGAAGCCAGAAGCCCAGAACTCAAAGGCTGAGCTTTGCTGAAGGTCGTCTGACATGGCCTCTCAGCTTAAGTAAGGGGTCCCAACTCCAGGCTGCACAAGTTGCTTCCTGGAACACGTGGCCCGGGCCCCCAATGTGGGCACACAGAAAGCCAGTTCACTTCTCAGGGGTTTGGCAGAGCCGCAGCACAGCAAGGGTCTCCCTGGAAGCCCGTCCAGCCCATGCCCAGCACCTCCCCCAAACTCACCCCTGCTCCAGGCTGCTGGTACTCACTGTAGGTCCTGTCACCACTGCTGGGCCCTGGGGGCAGTGCTGGGCCGCCACTCCAGCAGGCTCTCCGCTAGTGGGGCAGGCTGCCCCCTGGTGGCCACCCATCTTCACTTGGTGCTGAAACATTGCAAACTTGGTTAAGAGGAGCTGAGAAGAGAGGAGAAGGGTCCCAGGGGGCACTGGCTGGTGTGGTTGTGAGACACCTCAGTGAGTGACTGGGCAGGGCAAGACTGGACATCCACAGAACTTGCCCCTCTACGCAGAGAGGGGAATAGGAAGCCACAGCTGTCCTCAGTCCAGACTGATGTTCCCCATCAGTCCCTTGTGCATGCAGCCCCCCCTCCACCACCCGTCTTCCTTCGGCTCCAGGGCACCTTCCTTGCCCCTAGCCCCTTCCTCACTAGGGTGTGCTCATAGTCCTCTCTCCTCTGGCCACCAGCTGCTGGCTGCTCAGCCAGCTCTGCAAGTCCTCGGCTTCCCTCAGGAAGCCCTGCAGTGCCAGCATCCTCTTCAGATCCTGGCCCCTGTGGTGACAGCTGAGTCCCCCAACAGTTAGTGTGCATGTGTCCACACTCTGCAGGACAAGGGACCCAATCAAAGGGGCTGCCTGAAGGACAAGGTTCTTCATGGTCTTTGCCCAGGCTGCTCCTCTGGATTCAAGAAGCAAACCCAGGGCAGGGGGAGTTGGGGCTGGCGAGGGTGTGGCTGTGGGGAAGGGCAGGTGACTGGATCCAGGGAGCCGAGCCCCTGCCCTGCAGGCTCTCCTCAAAGGTTTGTGGGAAGAGGAAACAGTGAAGGACTCATCTTTTCCTGACACATGTCTACAGGCCTCTGTCACGGTTCTCTTCAAGGCAGGGGTAGCATCTAGGGGAATAAGCAACCCCAGCCAGTTTTCTCGTACCCCCGGAAGCAGTGACCCTCACTGTTGGGCTGCCAACTCCCACAGTGTCTTCAGCTGCTTCCAGAGCCTCCCCTGCATCACACCCAGCTGCTCTGAGACCTCAGTTACAAGGATCTACATATAACTTCCTCCCTGGGGGATGGACAACAGAAAAGTGGGTGAAGGGAGACAAAATATGTAAGATCTGACAAATTATCAAGGGTTCATGAGTGAGGGGGGAACAGGGAGGGCGGAGAAAAATGAGGACATGATGCCAAGGCCTTAAGTGGAGAGCAAATGTTTTGAGAATGATGAGGGCAATGAATGTACGGATGTGCTTTACACAACTGATGTATGTATGGATTGTGATAAGAGTTGTATGTGCCCCTAATAAAATGATTTTAAAAAATTAACTCATTTATATTTCTTAGGACAATGCCATTTGTATTTCAAAGCAACATTCACGAAAGCTATTTTTTCACCTTCACTATCTTCTATTTAGTTTTAAACAGTGCAAAAACAATTCTTATGCCTTTTTATGAGATGTAATGCAAGTAGACATAAATTTATGCATAATTAAAAATGTGAATGAAGAAAATATTTTGTTAAAGAATTTGAACTTTTGTGAAAATCATAGAAAGCATATAGCATTTTATTGAAGGGTTGGGATTTTTTTCCTCTATTTTATTCTAGTATTTGGTCTGAGGTTCTTACGGCATATTCTGATTGTTGTCATGTAAGAGAATGTACATTCCACATAAGAGAAAACTTTCCTTATAATATTTTCCTATCCATTGCTTCCTGCTGAATCTCTCATTTGTTCTTTTATCATTTTTTCCTATAAAAAACCCAGGCTGCTTAATTTTATTCTTATTAATCATTTATATAAGTTAGGAAAATATTTATTATATATACATTTTTATTAAAAATCTTTTATTGGAGACTCTTACAACTTTTGTTGCAATCCATATTGATTGCATCAGGCATTTTGTACATATGTTGCCTTCATTCATTGATAGACATTTCTTTCTTTTTCTTTTTTAAAATCATTTATTGGGGCTCATACAACTCATCACAATCCATACATACACACACTTATACATTCGTTGCCTTCATCATTCTCAAAATTTGCTTTCTGCTTGGGTTCCTGGAATCAGCTCATTTCCCCTTTCCCCTATCCCCTTCTCACCCTGCTCCTCTTCCCTCATGAACCCTTAATAATTTATACATTATTATTTTCTCTTATCTTACACTGCGCGGCGTCTCCCATCACCCAATTTTCTGTTGCCCATCTCCCAGGGGGGAAGTTATATGTAGATCCTTGTGATCGGTTTCCCATTTCTATACCCACTTCCCTCCCAGTATCGCCACTCTCACCGCTGGTCCTGGGGGGTTCATCTGTCCTGGATTCCTTGTGTTTCCAGTTCCCGTCTGTACCGCTGTGTATCTTCTGGTCTAACCAGGTTTGCAAGGTAGAATTGGGATCATGAGATGTGAGGGGAGGAAGCGTTTAATAACTAGAGGAAGGTTGTGAGTTTCATTATTGCTACACTGAACCCTGAGTGACTCATCTCCTTCCCACTACCCCTCCGCAAGGGATGTCCAGTTGTCTACAGGTGGGCATTGGTCCCCCGTCATGCACTCCCCTCATTCACGATGATATAATCCCACCTCCCGCCTTTGTTGCTTGAAAACTGGTCCCCTCAGCCCTTCATGATCACACATTTTGGTGTGATGCTTCCATGTGGGCTTTGTTGCTTCTGGGCCAGCTTGTTTACTTTCAAGCCTCTAAGACCCGGGACGCTATATCGCTTGATAGCCGGCCACCATCAGCCTTCTTCACCACACATACTTATGCACACATTCATCTTCAGCGTTTATGTGGGGAAGGTGATCACACAATGATGGTTTTTGTTCTTTGGTGTCTGCTACCTGATCCCTTCAACACCTCGTGCTCACTTCGGCTTGTGTGCTTCTTCTCTGTGGGCTTTGTTGCTTCTGAGCTAGATTTCAGCCTGTTTGCCTTCAAGCCTTTAAGACCCCCAGAGTTTCATTATATTGTGCAGAGAGTGGCTATGAGCCAAACCCACTAGACTGCACCCAACAACAGTAACAACAGGACTTGTGCTTCTAACAATATGCTGAAGAAGACCTTAAGAGAATCTCCCCTTCGTTTAGAGCAGCGGCTCTCGACCTGTGGGTCGTGTCTACTTAGGGGGTCAAATAGCCCTTTCATGGGGTGGCCTGAATTATAGCAGTAGCAAAATTACAGCTATGATGTAGCAACAAAAATAATTGTATGGTTGGTTGGTCACGACTACATGAGGAACTGGATGAAAGGGTCGTGAGTAAGAATGTTGAAAACCACTGTCCAAGAGGAAGACTCAATTCTTGATACAGTTGAAGGGCAACAAAATAGACTCAGCCCCAATATAGATGGGATAGCACAGTGGCTGCAACAATAAACACAAGCCAAAGAAACACTGCAAGTATGGCACAAGACAGGACAGTGTTTCATTATATTGACATAGAGTTGCTATGAGCAAAACCCACAAGAAATAAAACAGGACTTGTTTTTCTAACAATGTACCTAAGTAGACCTTAAGAGAATCTCCTATTAGTTTAGCGCAGCGGGCCTCAAACTGAGGGTCGTGACCCCTTTTGGGGGATGAATGACGCTTTCACGGCAGTGGACCGTTCATTAAAGTGGAAAAATTAGAGTTATGATGTAGCAATGAAAATAATTTCATGATTTGGCAATCACCACTACATGAGGAATGGTATGAAAGAGTCGTGGCATTAGGAAGGTTGAGAACCACTTCCCTAGGGCAAGACACAAATCTGGTACAGAAGGGAAGGAAGAGAGCGGCAGTCTCCAACAAGTTGGATTAGCACAGTGGCTGCAACACTGAGGCCAAGCACACAAGCACGGTGAGGGTGGCACAGGTCAGGGCAGCTAAGAGTCAAAACCCACTCGACAGAACTTAATGACAATAACTACAGGACGTGTACTTCTAACAATATGCTGAACTAGATCTTAAGAGAAACTCCTCTAAATTTAGAGCAGTGGTTCTTAACTTGTGGGTCGCGACCCCCTCTCACAGGTGTTGCCCAATTCATAACAGTAGTGAAATCACAGTAATGGAGTAACAATGAAAAAAAAATTACTGTTGGAGGATCACCACAACATTAAGAATTGTATAAAGGAGCCAAGCCATTAAGAAGGTTCAGAAACACTGCCCGAGAGGAATACACAAAACGTGGTACTGCAGAAGGGCAGCAAGTGAGAGGCAGACCCTACAAGATGGAATAGCTCAGTGGCTGCAACAATGAGTGCCATCAACGAACCACTGTGAGGACGGCACAGGACGGGGCAGCGTTTCATTATCTTGTGCTTAGAGTTGCTGAGAGTCAAAACCCACTCGACGGCAACTAACAGCAACACAAAAAGTACTTGAGCTTCTAACAATATGCTGACGTAGATCTTAAGAGAAACTCCTCTTAGTTTAGTGCAGGGTTCTCAGCCTATGAATCACGAACCCTTTTGGGGAGTGAGTGGGTTGAATGACCCTTTCACAAGGGTTGCCTGATTCATAAGATTAGCAAAATTACAGTTATGAAATATCAGAGAAAATTTTGTATGACTGGGGGTCCACCACTATTTTGGGAACTGCATGAAAGGGTCGTGAATTTAGGAAGATTGAGAACCACTGTCCGAGAGGAAGACACAAATGTTGGTAGAGTAGAAGGGCAGCAAAGGAGAGGCAGCCCCTCCAAGTTGGAATAGCTCAGTGGCTGCAACAACCAGCGCAAGCAAAGAACCACTGTGAGCAATGCACAGGATGGGGGAGCATTTCGTTATATTTTGCATAGAGTTGCTATGAGCCAAAACCCACTTGAAGGCACCTAAATAAAATAACAACAGGACTTTTGCTTCTAACAATGTGCTGAAATATATCTTATGAGACATTCTTCATAGTTTGGAGCAGAGATTCTCAACCTGTGGGTCATGACTCCATTAGGGTGATGAACTACCCTTGCACAGGGGTGTCCCACTTCATAGCAGTAGCTACATTACAGTTATGAAGTAGCAATGACGATAAATTTATGACTGGGATTGTACCCACTACATGAGCAGTGGTATAAAAGGCCTGTGGCATTATAAGAAGGTTGAGAGCCACTGTCCTTGAGCAAGACAGAAATCTTGGCAGAGCAGAAAGGCAGCAAATGAGAGGCAGACCCCCAGATGATAGATTAGCGCAGTGGCTGCAACAATGAGTGCAGACAAGAAACCACTGTGAGGATGGCACAGGACGGGGCAGCGTTTCATTATCTTGTGCGTAGAGTTGCTGAGAATCGAAACCCACTGGGCAACACCTAACAACAATCACTGTAGGACTCATGCTTTTCACAATATGGTGCTGTAGATCCTAAGAGAAACTCCTCTTAGTTTAGAGCAGTGGTTCTCAACTTGTGGGTCACGAGCCCTTTGGGGGGGTCAAATGACCCTTTCACAGTGGAGGCCTGATTCATAACTGTAGCAAAATTAAAGTTACAATGTAGCAATGAAAATAATTTTATGATTGGGGGGTTCATCACTACATGAGTTAATGAATGAAAGGGCAGTAGAGGGGCAGCAAAAGAGAGGCAGCCCCCCAAAAGTTGGATTAGCCCATGGTTGCAACAATGACAACAAGCAAAATAACCACTGTGAGGGTGGCACGACACGGGGTCACGTTTCATTATATTGTATATAGAGTTGCTATGAGCCAGCACACACTCAAAGGCACCAAACAATAACAACAGGACTGTGCGTCTATGAATATGCGGAAGTAGACCTTAAGAGAAACTCCCCTTAGTTTAGACCAGTGGTTCTCAAACTGTGTCACAGTGCCTTTAGAAGACTAATGAACCTTTCACATGGGTGGCCTGATCCATAACAGAAGCGAAATTACAGTTATGATGTAGCAATGAAAATATTTTATGGTTGGGGAGTCACCACTACATGAGGACTGGTATGAAATAGTAGTGGCATTCAGAAAGTTGAGAACCACTATTCTTGAGGAAGACACAAATCTTGGTACGGAAGGGCAGGAAAAGAGAGTTAGTCCCTAACAAGATGGATTACCACAGTGGCTGCAACAATGAGCGCAAACAGAAGAACCACCGTGAGGATGCACAGGGCAGGACAACGTTTCATTACATTGTGCATAGGGTTGTTATGAGCCAAAACCCACTCGAAGGCAGCCAAAAACAAGAACAGGATTTGTGCTTCTAACAATATGCTGAAACATACCTTAAAAATAAACTCCACTTAGTGTAGAATAGCAGTTCTCAAACTGTGGGTCGTGATGCCTTTTGGGGGGTGGGGGGGAGAATGACTATATCACATGGTGGCCTGATTCATAACAGTAGCATAATTTTAGTCATAAAGTAACAAGGAAAGTAATTTTATGATTGGGGGGGGGAGGTCACCAATACATGAGGAATGGTGTGAAAGAGTCGTGCATTAGGAAGTTTGAGAACCACTGCCCTAGAGGAAGACACAAATCTGGGTACAGTTGAAGGTCAGCAAATGAGAGGCAGTCCCCCAAAAGATGGATTAGCACAGAGACTGCAACAATGAGTGAAAACAAAAGAAAAGTGTGAGTGTGTTAGAGGATGGAACAGTGTTTCATGATACTGTGAAGAGTTGTTATGAGCCAACTATGAGCCAAACCCACTCGACAGCCCCCGAACAACAATAAGAACAGGACTCTTGCGTGTAATAATATACAGAGCTAGACCACAGGAGAAACTCCTCTTAATTTAGAACGGCAGTTCTCAACCTGTGATTTGTGACCACTTTGGTTGGTTGAACAACCCTTTCACAGGGTGACTAGATTCATAAGACTTGCAAAACTACAGTTATGGAATAACAGTTGAAAAAAAAACTTTATGCTTTGGGGACCACCACTACACATTGGGAAGTGTATGGAAAGGTCGTAGAAATAGGAAGGGTGAGAAACACTGTCCTAGAGGAAGACGCAAGTACAGTAGAAGGGCAGCAGAAGAGAGGAAGTCCCTACAAGACAGATTTGCACGGTGGCTGCAACAATGAGCGCAAGCAAAGAACCACCGTGAGGATGATGCAAGACTGGGCAGGCCTTTATTATATTGTGCACAGGGTTGCTATCAGCCCAAACCCTCTCCACGGCCCGAACAACAATAACAGGAGGAATCATACATCTAACAGTATGCTCAACTAAACCTTGAGAGAAACTGCTCTTAGTTTAGAGTAGCCGTTCTCAACTTGTGAGTTGAGTGGTATATCCTTTGGGGGTGTTCAAATGACCCTCCCATAGGCGTGGCCAGATACGTAACAGTAGCAAAATTACAGTTATGAAGTAGCAACAGTACAATTTTTTTGGTTGGGGGGTCATTACTACACGAGGCACTGTATGAAAGGGTCGTGGCATTAGAATTGCTGAAAACCACAGTCCTACAGGAAGACACAAGTCTTGATACAGTTGAAGGGCCGCAATATAGAGTCAGCCCCCAAATAGATGGAATAGCATAGTGGCTGCAGCAATGAGCTCAAGCTAAGGGAACACTGTGAGGATGGCACAAGATGGGGCAGCGTTACATTATATGGAGCATAGAGTTGCTATGAGTCAAAACCCACTCGACTGCACCTGACAACAAAACAACAGGACTTGTGTTTCTTATAATGTGCTGAAGTAGACCTTAAGAGAAACTCCTATTAGTTTAGTGCAGCGGTTCTTAACTTTTGGGTCACGAGCCCTGTTGGGGGATGAAAGAACCTTTCATAGTGGTCGCCTAGTCATAACAGTAGAAAAATTAGAGTTACAAAGTTGCAATGAAAATAATTTTATGATTTGGCAGTCAGCACTATATGAGGAACGGTATGAAAATGTTGTGGCATTAGGAAGGTTGAGAACCACTGCCCTAAAGGAAGACACAAGTCTTGGTAGAGTAGAAGGGCAACAAAAAATAGCCAGCCCCCCCAAATATGGCTCCAACAATGAGCACTAGCAAACAACCACTGACAGGATGGCACAGGTCTGGGAAGCATTTCATGATATTGTGCATAGAGATGCGATGAGCCAAAACCCCCTCCGCAGAACTTAACAACAATAACAACAGGGCTTGTGTGTTTAACAATATGCTGAAGTAAATCTTAAGAGCAACTCTTCTTAGTTTACAGCAGGGTTCTCAACATTGGGTCGTGAACACTTTCAGGTGGGGGGTGTTTCGAAACACCCCTTCACAGTGATGGCCTGATTCATAACAGTGGCAAAAGTACAGTTATGAAATATCAATGAATATAATTTTATGATTGGGGTCCACCACTACATTGGGAACTGTACGAAAGGGCCGCAGAATTAGGATGTATGAGAAACATTGTCCTAGAGGAAGACACAAATGTTGGTACAGTAGAAGGGCTGCAAAAGTCAGGCAGCCCCTACAAGATGGAATAGATGCAGCTTGAGTGCAAGCAAAGGACCACAGTGAAGATGGAACGAGATGGGGCCGAGTTTCATTATATTGTGCATACAGTTGGTATGAGCCAACACACACTCAAAGGCACCAAACAATAATAAAAAGAACTTGGGCTTCTAAGAATATTCTGAAGTAGACCTTAAGAGAAACTCCTATTAGTTTAGACCATTGGTTCTCAAACTGTGTGTCGAGACACCTTTGAGGAGACTAACGAACCTTTCACATGGGTGGCCTGATCCATAACAGAAGCAAAATTACAATTATGATGTAGCAATGCAAATATTTTATGGTTGGATGTCACCACTACACGAGGAATGGTGTGAAGTGGTTGTGGCATTTGGAAAGTTGAGAACCACTGCTCTAGAGGAAGACAGATATCTTGGTACAGAAGGGCAGGAAAAGAGAGGCAGTGCCCAACAAGATGGATTAGCACAGTGGCTGCAAAAATGAGTGTGAGCAAAAGAACCACTGTATGGAAGGCACAGGACGGGAAAGCATTTCATTACATGGTGCATAGAGTTGGTATGAGCCTAAACCCATTCGAAGGCACCAAACAACAGGATTTGTGCCTCTAACAATATGCTGAGGGAGACTTTAAAAGAAACTCTTAGTGTAGAGTAACAGTTCCCTAACTGTGGGTCACAACGTCTTAGGAGGGAACAATGAGCATTTCACATGGGTGACCTGATTCATAACAATAGCAAATTTATAGTTATGGAGTAACAAGGAAAATTATTTTTTGATTGGGGGGGTTCCTAGTACGTGAGGAATGGTGTGAAAGAGTCATGACATTAGGAAGGTTGAGAACCACTACCCTAGAGGGAGACATAGATCTGGGTACAGTAGAAGGGCAGCAAAAAGAGGCAGCCCACAGCACAATGGAATACAACAGTGGCTGCAACAATCCGCGCAAGCAAAAGAACCACTGGGAGGATGGCGCAGGACAGGACACCTTTCCATCATATTGTGCTTAGAGTTGCTAGGCGTCAAAAGCTACACAACAGAATCTAACAATAACTATAGGATTTGTGCTCCTGACAATAGGGTGAAGTAGATATTAAGAAAAACTCCTCTTAGTTTAGACCAGCGGTTTTTAACCTGTGGTTCGCGACCACTTTTGGTGATCGAATGACCCTTTCACATGTGTGAAATGATTCATAACTGTAGGAAAATTACAGTTACGAAGTAACAATAATATTATGATGGGGGTCACCACTACATGAGGAACTGTATGAAAGGGTCATGGCATTAGGAAATTTGACAACCATTGCCCTAGAGGAAGACACAAGTCTTGGTACAGTAGAAAGGCCACAAAAAAGAGGCAGCTACCCAAAAGTTGGATTAGCACAGTGGCTGCAACAATGCGCACAAGCAAAAGAAGCACTGTGAGGATGGCATAGGATGGGAAAGCGTTTCATTATATTGTGCATAGAGTTACTATGAGCCAAAACCCACTCGATGGTACCTAACACCAATAACAACAGAACTTGTGCATCTACCAGTATGCTGAATTCTATCTTAAGAGAATCTCCTCTTAGTTTAGATCAGGGGATCTTCAGCTGTGTGTCGCGACCCCTTTGTGGATATGGAATGAAAATTTCACAGGGGTGTCGTGACTCATAACAGTAACAAAATTACAGTTATGAAGCTGCAATGAAATCATTTTATGGTTGGGGGGGGTCACCACTAAATGAGAATCGGTATGAAAATATCATGGCATTAGGAAAGTTAAGAGCCACTGCTCTAGAGGAAGTCCCAAATCTTGGTATGAAAGGGCAGGAAAAGAGAGGCGGTCCCCAACAAGATGCATTAGCACAGTGGCTGCAACAATGAGCGCAAGCAGAGAACCACTGGGCGGCGTTTCATTATATTGTGCGTAGAGTTGCTATGAGACATACCCATTCGACGGCACCTAACAACAACAACAAATGGACTTGAGCTTCTAACAGTATGGTGAAATAGACCTTAAGAGAAACTCCTCTCAATTTAGAGCAGGGGTTCTCACCATGTGGGTCGTGACCCCTTTGGGGCTTAGACGAACCCTTTACAGGGTTGCACTATTCATAACTTGTAACAAAACGAGAGTTACGAAGTAGCAAAGAATATAATTTTATGATTGGGGTCTACCACTACAAAGGAAACTATGAAAGTGTCGTGAATTTAGGAAGGTTGAGAAGCACTGTCCTAGAGGAAGATACAGATATTGGTAGAGTAGAAGGGCAGCAAAGGAGAGGCAGCCCCTACAATTTGGAATAGCTCAGTGGCTGCAACAATGAGCGCAAGCAAAGAACTACTGTGAGGAATGCACTAATGGGGCAGCGTTTCGGTACATTGTACATAGAGTTGCTGTGAGCCAAAATCCACTCGACGGCACTTAACAACAACAACAACAGGAATTGGGCGTCTAACAATATACTGAACTACATCTTAAAGAAACACCTCTTAGTTTAGAGCAGCGGTTCTCAACCTGTGGATCGGGACCTCTTTGGGGGTTGAGCTACCCATTCACAGGGGTCGGTCTCTTCTTCATAGTAGCAAAATTACAGTTATGAAGTAGCAACGAAAATAATTTTACGAATGGATGTTCACCACAACATCAGGAACTTCATTATAGTGCCAAGGAATTAGGAAGGTTGAGAACTACTGGTTTAGAGCATAGGAAATCTGATGCAATACTGCATATTTTAACACACATGAAGGTGGAAAATAAAGGAAATTGGGAGAGGACAGTAGTATCAAATTCCTATGAGTCAGAATTGTTCTATATCATAGAGTAGCTAAGACAATGAGAAGAAATGACAAAGTCAAAGAGCTGAATAGAAAATTCCATAGGACACGTGGCAACAGCTTTATGCTCTTGTTAGACCCTCGGGACCTCCTTATCTTTTGCTGGTGCACCTCCAAGATCCCAGAATCCCTAGTTGACAGTGGAATTTGCATAGCGAACTGGCTCATTGAGCCAAGCCGGAGGCCTCTGTCTGCAGAAGAGACCAAGCCCTGTGCTGCAGCTCCTGCTCCCATATGCAAGCAGTGGGGTCCAGATGCGGGTCCTGTGTCTGCTTCCTGTTGTAAAAGACAGTGTTGGGACAAGTAGACTTCTACTGAGTCTCTCCTCCGTCTACCTGGGGGAGCAGGCTCCTGGCTTGCTGTGGCCAGCTAATAGCAATTAGTAGGCATAGTGCTAATGAAGAGAGGGGACAGCTGGGCAGAGGGCCTAAACCTGCTGAGCGCCATGGCCCCTGAGACACTGGCGAGCTGTTGGCTCCCAGCTCCTTGTCCCTGACTCTTACCTGCCTCCCTCTCTCGAGTTCACTCTTGAATTTCAGTCTCCATGCAATCTCACCCAGCCTTGCTGCCTGACTGGAGAGGGAGCCTGGAGGCTGTTAGAATAGCGCTGCTCAGGCTCTTTGGGCTAAAGAGTCTGACGTGGGCCAGGAGCTCCATGAAGTTCCCTCCCTCAGGCAGTTTTCTGCCTCTCCATCCCCCTTAGTCTCCCTGCAGGCCTGGCCCTGGGCCCTGACCTTCCACTTGCTTCCTCATCCAACATGTGGAGGGCTGGCTCTTGCCAAGTACACACATGGGTGCAGACATGAGAGATCCCACTCTCTCCTGGAAACCAGGAGGTCTGTAAACAAGGGCACAGCTGAGGCCTGTTCTTACGCAAATCATGTGCATCCTTCTCTCTGCCCTCTGCCCTGGGGTAGGGACAAGGGCTCTGGGAAGACCGGCCACCCCATCACTATGGGGCATGGCCCGATGGTGCTGGTGCACAGAGCACTGGGCAGGCAGGGCTCCCTACAGGCCCTTGCACCGTGTGGGGCTACAGAAGGGGAGAAAGGCAGAAGAGTGCTGCCAGGAGCCAGCTGCACTCTGGCAACGTGGGGTCCTCTGGGCTGGGCCAATGAGGGAGGGTGCTAATGCTGTGCTCCCCTCTCCCTCTCCCCAGGTGTGTGGTTGTGCTCTTCAATCCCCGGAAACACAAGCAGCACCACATCCTCAACAGCTCCAGGTAAATGGGCTCTGGGGCTTTGGGGAGTGCCACCTTTCCCCAGGGACGGCCAGAGGGGTGCCACCTGCTTCTCTGTGGCATTGGGACCTGTTGGGCCCCAGGCCTGCAAGGGAAGCAGCACAAGGAGGGCGAGTTTGCTGCCCTTGTTTTGAGAGGGGACTGTGAGAGGCCAGACCTGGGCCAGGCTGCCAGTGCCTCTCTTGAGCCTGCCCCCATTCCTTTCAGGAAAACCATCACTGCCCTTGCCTTCTCTCCTGATGGCAAGTACCTGGTCACCGGCGAGGTGAGTGAGGAAGGAAGCTCAGGCACTGCAGAGGGGGTGGCCTGGCCTTAGCAGAGAGTGACAGCCTGCAGCCCGCATAGGACTGGTGCCAAGTTTGACTTTCTGTACTGGTGTCAACTTTGGGTGTTTGGTCTGCCCTAGAGCAGTGTTCTTAGGCTGTAGCCTGCATCAGAAGTGCTATGGTGGCCCCGTAGTACAGACTGCTGGCTCTCGGGCTCAGCAGGTGTGGGGTGGCTCTCTTCAGTTTGCAATGCTAACAAGTAGTTCCAGATGAGGCTGAAGCTGCCAATTTGGGAACCACATTTTGGAAAACACCTCCTTAAAACATTCCTTATCCTGGAATCCTCCTGTTGGTCACAGTGTGGAACAGGGCTGCCCTCCCATAGACTTGCCCTGTGAGGCTGTGGGAGCCAACCGCAGTAGTGGTGGTTCTTGCCCATCCAAATCACGCCAGGAGCCCATCCCTGAGAGTCCCTGTTCCCCAACACTGATCACATTCCCTCCGGGGGTGTCCTTGATTCATGTGCAGGCACATTAGGTTAGGTGTCCTTCATTTATGTGCAGGCTCTTGTCCAGTGGCTGGGAGAGCCAGGCCTCCTTGGATGGGGAGGGAGCTGGCTGCCTCTGGCCTTTACTTTGGGGTCTTCGTCCCCGCAGAGTGGACACATGCCTGCTGTGCGGGTGTGGGACATGTCGGAGCGCAGCCAGGTGGCAGAGCTTCAGGAGCATAATTATGACGTGGCGTGTGTGGCCTTCTCACCCAGCGCCAAGTACATTGTCTCAGTGGGCTACCAGCATGATATGATCGTCAATGTCTGGGCCTGGAAAGTGAGTGGGCTGCTGGCCTCAGGACAGGCAGGGCCGGGAGGGGAGCCAAGAAACTGCTGACAGGTGGCCTTCACTTCCACCTGCTGGCCTCAGTCCCTTTCTAGAGAACTCTGAGCAGAAAGGAGCAACTGTGTATCTAGGATGCTGAAGAAGGGGCAGAAGGAGAGGTCAAGTTCACAGCTTGTCTAACCTCCTTCAGTGTGTAAGTTTCTTTTCCCTCAGCTCCTAGAAGCAGAGCTTTGATTTCCCTTGACTTTCTCTCCAGAAAAACATTGTAGTGGCTTCCAACCAGGTGACCAGTCGGGTGAAAGCAGTATCCTTCTCTGAGGACTGCAGCTACTTTGTCATTGCAGGCAACCGGCACATCAAATTCTGGTTCCTTGATGACAGCAAGACCTCAACGGTGAGGCAGCAAGTAGCCACCAGGGTGGGGTCTGCCCAGATCTGTTCCACCTGCGCCCCCTTCTGCATGCTCAAAAGCCCTTTGGAAGTCTCAGCTGGGCCAGGTGCTATGTCAATCTGCAAGGGAAGCCTTTTCCCTCTCTCCCCAGGGCCTGCTTTCCAGGGGGTAGCCTGCAGGGTGGGTGTGTGGGTGGTACCTGTGGTGTGCCTCCACAGGTGAATGCCACTGTGCCCCTGCTGGGCCGCTCCGGGCTGCTGGGGGACATGAAGAACTACCTGTTCACTGATGTAGCCTGTGGCCGCGGGAAGAAGGCTGACAGCACCTTCTGTATCACATCCTCGGGGCAGCTGTGCGAGTTCAGTGACCAGAGACTGTTGGACAAGTGGGTGGAGCTGAGGGTAAGTGAATGCTTTGTCGGCACCCTCCCGTCTGTCACCTCCAGGCTCCGGGGGTCCTGGGGTTAGCAGCGGGGACTGCATGCACGCTGGGGGAGGCCCCAGGCGGAGGAAGGTGTTTGGGAACCTCTCTGCTCGCTCGCGCTCTCTGTCTCTGCCGCTTCCTCTGCTTTCCTCTTCTGCTCAGCACAAAGACAGCATCACAGTAAGTGTGCTGGCTCTGTCCGCTGCCTCTGCTGCCTTTCTCTTGGCCGGCCTTTTCTGAGTGTGTGTTTGCCTAAAACTCAGGTGGCTTATAAGGCTTGCTGACTCCTTCTTCCTAATTGCATGGGGCTGTGGGCCCTCTGGCTAGCTGCTGTTAGAGGGAGGGGCATTGAGGGGCTCTGGCCAGGGCAGCTGTCCTACCTTGCACTTGTCCTTGCCTCTTGGCTCATGGCTGTTGAGGTGGGGTGAAGGAGTGCGCAGACGCCCTTCTGAATGGGGTTTCTGTGCTCACAGACCACAGTGGCCCACTGCATCTTGGTGAGCCAGGACTACATCTTCTGTGGCTGTGCTGACAGCACCGTGCGTCTTTTCAACCCCTCCAACCTGCACTTCCTCAGCACGCTGCCCCGGCCCCATGCCCTGGGAACAGACATTGCCAGCATCACAGAGGCCAGGTGAGCGGTGTGGGTGGGCCCCTGAGTCCTGTCAGAGCCCCACTCTGTGCCAGGCCATCCTTGGCATGCTGCAAGGAGAGAAGGGCACACATAGGCCTCTGGGAAGACCCTTGCAGTCAAGCACAGGTGGGTCTTTTAGCATTTCTTGCTCACTGTGGGCAACCGTGGTAATCTGAGTCTGCCGTGTGGTAATGCATTGTCCTGTAAAGACCACAGCTAGGACAGATGGGCAGTTCCTTAGGGTTTCTGAGAGAGACTGGAAACCTGATGGAGCAGGCCTTTCTCCCTCAGGGTGGTCCTGGGTTGCAGCTGCGGTAGGAGGGGCTTATTGTAGCCTCGGGCCTTGGGTTGGGTGATTGCAGGAAGTGAAGTTTTGCTCTGGTTTCAGTGCTGTCAGGAAGCGGGGCAGTTCTGCAGTTGGGTATATTAATTTCTCTTTCAGGGCAGGACGGGACTAAATCTGCAATTGGTAGGAAATGATATATGACCATGGTTGTGGCTTGCACAGTGTCCTTCCTTGTCCTCTGATGTGAGTCTAGAAGGGCCTGACATCCTCTTGGCTGCATCACGGTCACACACTGTCCCTGCCTGACGTTGGGGGCTATGAAATAACTTGTGTTCTTTTGGAGAGCCCCAGGGCAAGGAATGCCAGGCCAGCTGCTGCGTTCTTTCTCCAGTGACTGCTGGCCAACCTGCTGCTCCTCCATTGAGTGCCCCATTTCATTTGCGCTCACTCACTAGTTTGCCCTGTCTGCCCTGGACACCCTGCCCCCCTCTTTCCTCAGTCGCCTTTTCGCTGGAGTGGCCAATGCGTAGTATCCGGACACCATCTCCTTGGCCTTTGATCCTGCAAATCAGTGGCTGTCTTGTGTGTACAATGACCATAGTATTTATGTCTGGGATGTGAGGGACCCCAAGAAAGTGGGCAAGGTGTATTCAGCTCTCTATCATTCCTCCTGCTTCTGGAGTGTAGAGGTACGTGGGCCAGGTCTGCTGAGACTGACCGTGTTTCCTGGGCTACTATTAGGAGCTGGAGTTCCTCAAGTGTGGAATTTGTTTCCTCTAGCACCCTTGCTCCCCCAGCAGTGCCCCTGGGTCCCTTCGTATCTGTTAATTGGCTCTGAGGATGGGAGGGGATTTTAGTGCTGACTCATCTGAGACGTGTTTCAGTATGCCCTGTGCAGTCTGAGCTTTGCCTCTTTGGACATGTTCCTGAACTTGACCAAACCTTAGTTTCTGCAATTGTGAAATGACATACCTGATGCATTTGATTTTTACGAGAAGGAGACAATGAAAGTTGGAGATTTAGAATGCCTAGTACTTACTAGGTGCTTGGTTAATGTATATTCCTTTACTTGTTAAAGACAAGAGCTAATCATTATGACTTGCTTGCTCTGGGAAAAGCCTGGGGTTAAGTCTTGACCAACCTTTTCTCTACTCTCATCCCGTCCCATCTCTGTGGGCAGCCAAGGTCTGACCCAGGTCCCTCTGGTCCTTGTGCTCCTCCAGGTCTACCCTGAGGTGAAGGACAGTCAACAGGCCTGCTTGCCCCCGAGCTCCTTTATC
The DNA here is from genome assembly GCF_050624435.1 of Tenrec ecaudatus. Taxonomy (NCBI): domain Eukaryota; kingdom Metazoa; phylum Chordata; class Mammalia; order Afrosoricida; family Tenrecidae; genus Tenrec; species Tenrec ecaudatus. The sequence goes on along the minus strand of NW_027459048.1, from coordinate 131,492 downwards.
ACCTGCTCTTCTGACAGCACCATCCGCCTGTGGAATACAGAGAGCTCTGGGGTGCATGGCTCCACCCTGCACCGAAACATCCTCAGCCACGTGAGCCTGGTGCCCCCACACCACAGTCTCAGGATCTGAGTCTCCAGACCAGACTCTTCCAGATGTTTCTGCAAGTGTATGAGTGTGAGTGTGTGTGTGTGTAAAAAGGACCCGAAGTCAGAAGCACTCTAGACATTCTGCAAGGTTGTGTTAGTGTGTGTGTGTGCGTGTGTGTATGTAAAAACGACCCGAAGTCAGAAGACCTTTACATTTTCTGCAAGTGTGTGTGTTTGAGTGTTTGTGTTTGTAAAAAGGACATTAAGTCAGACACCCAACAGAGATTCAGAAAGCGTTTGTGTGTGTGTGTGTGTGTAAAAAGGGCACGAGTCAGAAGCCCTCTAGAGATTCTGCCATGGTGTGTGTGTGTTTGTGTAAAAAGAACAAGAAGTCAGAAGCCCTCTAGATGTTCTGCAAGGGTCTGAGTGTGAGTGTGTGTGTGTTTGTAAAAAGACACGAAGTCAGAAGCCCTCCAGAGATTCTCCAAGGGTGCGTGTATATGTCTTGTGTGTAAAAATGAAACAAAATCAGAAGCCCTCTAGTGATTCTGGAAGGGTGTGTGTGTGTGTCCCCTAAAAAGGACACGAACTCAGAAGCCCTCCAGAGATTCTGTAGGGGCATGTGTGTGTGTGTGTGTGTGTGTGTGTGTAAGTAAAACCTACACAGTCAGAAGCCCTCCAGAGATTTTGCAAGTGTTTTTGTGTGTATGTGTGTGTAAAAAGGACATGAAATCAGACGCCCTACAGAGATTCTGCAAGGGTGCGTGTATGTTTGTGTGTGTAAAAAGGACACGAAACCAGAAGCCTTATAGAGATTCTGGAAGTGTGTGTGTGTGTGGTTTTGTGTTGGTAAAAAGTACATTAAGTCAGAAACCCTCCAGAGATTCTGAAAGTGTGTGTGTGTGTAAAAAGGACACGAAGTCAGAAGCCCTCTAGAGATTCTACCATGGTGTGTGTGTGTGTGTGTGTTTGTATAAAGAGTACAAGAATTTCGAAGCCCACTAGGGACTCTGCAAGGGTCTGAGTGTGAGTGTGTTTGTGTGAGTGTGTGTGTGTGTAAAAAGGCCATGAAGTCAGAAGCCCTCCAGAGATTCTGCAAGGGTATGAGTGTGAGTATGTGTGTGAGTGTGTGATTGTGTGTATGAAAAGGACACGAAGTCAGAAGCCCTCCAGAGATTATGCAAGGGTGTGAGTGTTTTTCTGTGTGTGACTAAAAAGGACACGAAGTCAGAAGCCCTCGAGAGTTTCTGCAGGGGTATGAGAGTGAGTGTGTGTTTTGTGTGTGTAAAAAAGTACACGAAGTCAGTTGCCCTCCAGAGAAACTGCAAGGGTGCGTGTGTGTGTGTGTAAAAAGGACACGACATCAGAAGGCCTTCAGAGATTGTGCAAGGGTATTAGTGTGAGTTTGCGTGTGTGAGTGTGTAAAACGGACAAAGTCAGAAGCCCTCCAGAGATTCTGCAATGGTTTTCTCTGTGTGTGTGTGTGTTTGTGTGTGTGTAAAAAGACATGAAATCAGATGCCCTACAGAGATTCTGCAAGGGTGCGTGTATGTTTGTGTGTGTAAAAAGGACACGAAACCAGAAGCCTTATAGAGATTCTGGAAGTGTGTGTGTGTGTGGTTTTGTGTTGGTAAAAAGGACATTAAGTCAGAAACCCTCCAGAGATTCTGAAAGTGTGTGTGTGTGTAAAAAGGACACGAAGTCAGAAGCCCTCTAGAGATTCTACCATGGTGTGTGTGTGTGTGTTTGTATAAAGAGTACAAGAATTTCGAAGCCCACTAGGGACTCTGCAAGGGTCTGAGTGTGAGTGTGTTTGTGTGAGTGTGTGTGTGTGTAAAAAGGCCATGAAGTCAGAAGCCCTCCAGAGATTCTGCAAGGGTATGAGTGTGAGTATGTGTGTGAGTGTGTGATTGTGTGTATGAAAAGGACACGAAGTCAGAAGCCCTCCAGAGATTATGCAAGGGTGTGAGTGTTTTTCTGTGTGTGACTAAAAAGGACACGAAGTCAGAAGCCCTCGAGAGTTTCTGCAGGGGTATGAGAGTGAGTGTGTGTTTTGTGTGTGTAAAAAAGTACACGAAGTCAGTTGCCCTCCAGAGAAACTGCAAGGGTGCGTGTGTGTGTGTGTAAAAAGGACACGACATCAGAAGGCCTTCAGAGATTGTGCAAGGGTATTAGTGTGAGTTTGCGTGTGTGAGTGTGTAAAACGGACAAAGTCAGAAGCCCTCCAGAGATTCTGCAATGGTTTTCTCTGTGTGTGTGTGTGTTTGTGTGTGTGTAAAAAGACATGAAATCAGACGCCCTACAGAGATTCTGCAAAGATGCGTGCGTGCGTGTGTGTGTGCGTGTGTGTGTGCGTGTGTGTGCGTGGAAAAAGGACAGGAAACCAGAAGCTTTTTAGAGATTCTGCAAGAGAGTGTGTGTGTGTGTGTGTTTGTGCTTGCAAAAAGGAAATTAATTCAGAAACCCTCCAGAGATTCTGCAACCGTGTGTGTGTGTGTGTGTGTGTGTGTGTGTGTAAAAAGGACACGAAGTCAGAAGACCTCTAGGGAATCTGCCATGGTGTGTGTGTGTGTTTGTAAAAAGGACACGGAATCAGAAGCTCTCTTGAGATTCTGCAAGGGTCTGAGTGTGAGTGTGTGTGTAAAAAGGACATGTAGTCAGAAGCCCTGCAGAGTTTCTGCAAGTGTATGAGTGTGAGTTTGTGTGTGTGTGTAAAAAGGACACGAAGTCAGAAGACCTCCAGAGATTGTGCAAGGGTGTGTGTGTGTGTGTGAGTGTGTAAAAAGGAAAGGAAGTCAGAAGCCCTACAGATATTCTTCAAAGTTTGTGTGTGTGTGAGTGTCTAAAAAGGACACAAAATCAGAAGCCCTCCAGAGATTCTGCAAGTGTCTGTGTGTGTAAAAAGGACACAAAGTGAGAATACCTCAAGAGATTCTGCAAGGGTGCGTGCATGTGTGCATGTGTGTGTGTAAAATGGAAACGAAGTCAGAAGCCCTCCAGAGATTCTGCCAGTGTGCATTTGGGTGTGTAAAAAGGACAGGAACTCAGAAGCCCTCCAGAGATTCTTCAAGTGTGAGTGCTTGTGTGTGTGTGTGCGTGTGTATAAAAAGGACACGCAGTCAGAAGACCTGCAGATATTCTGCAAGAGTGTGAGTGTGTGTGTGTGTGTGTGTGTAAATTGGACACGAAATCAGAAGCCCTCCAGAGATTCTGCAAGTGTATGAGTGCGTGTGTGTGTGTGTGTTTAAAAAGGACATGAAATCAGACGCCCTTCAGAGATTCTGCAAGGGTGCATGTATGTGTGTGTGTGTGTGTGTGTGTGTGTAAAAAAACACGAAGTCAAAAGCCCTCTAGATATTCTGCAAGGGTCTGAGTGTGTGTGTGTGTGTGTGTGTGTGTTTGTGTGTTTGTAAAAAGGACACGAAGTCAGAAGCAATCCAGAAATTCTGCAAGATTGTGTGTGTGTTTGTGTAAAAAGTAACTAAATCAGTAGCCTTCTAGAGATTTGCAAGGATGTGTGTGGGTGTGAGTGTAAAGGACACGATATCAGAAGCTCTCAAGGGATTCTGCAAGTGAATGAGTGTGTGTCAAAAGGGCACGAAGTCAGAAGCCCTCCAGAGATTCTTCAAAGTTGTGAGTGCTTGTGTGTGTGTGTGTGTCAAAAAAGGACATGAATTCAGAAACCCTCCAGAGATACAGGAAGGGTGCGTGATAGTGTGTGTGTGTGTGTGTGTGTGTAAAAAGGACAGTAATTCAGAAGCCTTCTAGAGATTCTGCAATGGTCTGTATGTGTATGTGTAAAAAGGAGAAGTCAGAAGCCCTCCAGAGATTCTGCAAGAGTGCGTGCATGTGTGCATCTGTGTGTTATTGTTCAAAAAGGACACGAAGTCAGAAGACCTGCAGATATTCTGCAAGGGTGTGTGTGCGTGTATGTGTACAAAGGACACGAGGTCAGAAGACTTGAAGATATTCTGCAAGGGTGTGTGTGTGTGTGTGTGTGTGTGTGTGTGTGTGTAAAAAGGACACGAAGTCAGAAGCCCTCCAGAGATTTTGCAAATGTATGAGTGTCAGTGTGTGTGTTTGTGAGTGTAAAAAGGACACTAAGTCAGAAGCACTCTAGAGATTCTGCAAGGGTGTGTGAGTGTGTGTGTAAAAAGGACACGAAGTCAGAAGCCCTCTAGAGTTTCTGCAAGAGTGTGAGTGTGTTTGTAAAAAAGACATTAATTCAGACACCGTCCAGAGATTCAGAAAGGGTGTGTGTGTGTGTGTGTGTGTGTGTGTGTGTGTGTGTGTGTGTGTGTGTAAAAAGGGCATGAAGTCAGAAGCCCTCTAGAGATTCTGCCATGGTGTGTGTGTGTGTTTGTGTTAAAAGAACAAGAAGTCAGAAGCTCTCTAGAGATACTCCAAGGGTCTGAGTGAGAGTGTGTATGAGTGTGTGTGTGTATGTGTAATAAGGACACGAAGTCAGAAGCCCTCCAGCGATTCTGCAAAATTGTGTGTGTGTTTGTGTAAAAAGGAAATCAAATCAGTAGCCTTTTAGAGATTTGCAAGGATGTGTGTGGGTGTGAGTGTAAAGGACATAAAGTCAGAAGCTCTCCTGAGATTCTGCAAGGGTGTGTGAGTGTGTGTGTGTGAAAAGGGCACGAAGTCAGAAGCCCTCCAGAGATTCTTCAAAGGTGTGAGTGTTTGTGAGTGAGTGTCAAAAAAGACATGAATTCAGAAGCCCTCCAGAGATTCAGCAAGGGTGCGTGATAGTGTGTGTGTGTGTGTGTATGTGTAAAAAGGTGAAGTCAGAAGCCCTCCAGAGATTCTGCAAGGGTGCGTGTATGTGTGCATGTGTGTGTGCAAGTGTGTAAAAAGGACACGAAGTCAGAAGACCTGCAGATATTCGGCAAGTGTATGAGTGTGAGTGTGCGGGTGTGTGTGTGTGTAAAAAGGACACGAAGCCAGAAACCCTCCATAGATTCTGCAAGTGTATGAGTGTGAGTGTGTGTGGGTGTGTAAAAAGGGCACGAAGTCAGAAGCCCTCTAGAGATTCTGCAATGGTGTGTGTATGTGTTTGTGTAAAAAGAACCAGAAGTCTGAAGCCCTCTAGGGAGTTTGCGAGGGTCTGTATGTGAGTGTGTGTGTGTGTAAAAAGGAAACAAAGTCAGAAGACTTGCAGATATTCTGCAAGGGTGTGTGTGCGTGTGTGTGTACAAAAGATACGAGGTCAGAAGCCCTCCATAGGTTCTGCAAGAGTGTGAGTGTGTGTGTGTGTGTGTGTGTGTAAAAAGGGCACGAAGTCAGAAGCCCTCTAGAGATTCTGCAAGGGTCTGTGTGTGAGTGTCTGTGTGTTTGTAAAAAGACACAAAGTCAGAAGCCCTCCAGCGATTCTGCAAGATTGTTTGTGTGTTTGTGTAAAAAGGAAACCAATTCAGAAGCCTTCTAGAGATTCAGCAACGGTGTGTATGTGTGTGTGTCTGTAAAAAGGAGATGTCAGAAGCTCTCCTGAGATTCTGCAAGGGTATGAGTGTGAGTATGTGTGTGTGTGTGTGTGTGTGTGTGTTTAAAAAGGACACCATATCTGAAGCCCTCTAGAGATTCTTGAAGGTTGTGTGTGCATGTGAGTGTAAAGGACACAAAGTCAGAAGCCCTCCAGAGATTAGGAAAGGGTGTGAGTGTTTGTGTGTGTGTGACTAAAAAAGACACAAATTCATTAGACCTCCAGAGATTCTGCCAGGGTGCGTCATAGTGTGTGTGTGTGTGTAAAAAGAACACTAAATCAGAAGCCTTCCAGAGATTCTGCAATGGTGTGTATGTATATGTGTGTGTGTGTGTGTGTGTGTGTGTGTGTGTGTGAAAAGGAGAAGAATCAGAAGACCTCCAGAGATTCTGCAAGGGTATGAGTGTGAGTATGTGTGTGTGTATAAAAATGACACGATGTCAGAAGCCCTCTAGATATTCTGCAAGGGTGTGTGTGTAAAGGACACGAAGTCAGAAGCACTCAAGAGATTCTGCAAATGTATGAGTGTGTGTGTGTAAAAAAAGAACGAAGTCAGAGCCCTCCAGCGATTCTACAAGGGTGTGAGTGTTTGTTTGTTTGTGTGTGTGTGTGTGTGTGTGTAAACAGGACACAAAGTCAGAAGCTCTCCAGAGATTCTCCAAGGGTGCGTCTTTGTGTCTGTGTGTGTAAAAATGAAACAAAATCAGAAGCCCTCTAGTGATTCTGGAAGGGTATGTGTGTGTGTGTCCTAAAAAGGACACGAAGTCAGAAGTACTCCAGAGATTCTGTAGGGGCATGAGTGTGTGTGTGTGTGTGTGTGTGTGTAAGTAAAGCGTACAAAGTCAGAAGCCCTTTAGAGATTTTGCAAGTGTTTTTGTGTGTATGTGTGTGTAAAAAAGATATGAAATCAGACGCCCTACAGAGATTCTGCAAGGGTGCGTGTTTGTTTGTGTGTGTAAAAAGGACACGAAACCAGAAGCCTTATAGAGATTCTGTAAGTGTGTGTGTGTGTGTGTTTGTGTTTGTAAAAAGGACATTAAATCAGAAATCCTCCAGAGATTCTGAAAGTGTGTGTGTGTGTGTGTGTAAAAAGGACACGAAGTCAGAAGCTCTCTAGAGATTCTACCATGGTGTGTGTGTGTGTTTGTAAAAAAGTACACGAATTTAGAAGCCCACTAGGGATTCTGCAAGGGTATGAGTGTGAGTATGTGTGTGTGTGTGTGTGTGTGTGTGTTTGTGTGTATAAAAAGTACACGATGTCAGAAGCCCTCAAGAGATTCTGGAAGGTTGTGTGTGAGTGTGAGTGAAAAGGACACGAAGTCAGAAGCCCTCCAGGGATTCTGCATGGGTGTGAGTGCTTTTTTTGTGTGTGACTAAAAAGGACACGAAGTCAGAAGCCCTCTAGAGTTTCTGCAGGGGTATGAGAGTGGGTGTGTGTTTGTGTGTGTGTAAAAAGGATACGAAGTCAGTTACCCTCCAGAGATACTGCAAGTGTGTGTGTGTGTGTGTGTGTGTGTGTAAAAAGGACACGACATCAGAAGCCCTCCAGAGATTTTGAAAGAGTATGAGTGTGAGTTTGTGTGTAAAATGGACAAAGACTTTGCATTTAGTAGCTCTGTGAGTAGCCCGCCATGTCACCAGAGGTTCTTTGCGTTTGATGGCAGTGGGGTGGAATGTTTACAATGGAAAGACCTTTTTCAAATGTATTGCTACTGACCGCGGTCTAAAGCCCAAGTGCTTAGCCATTGGGCCACCAGGATTCTTCGTGGTACGGATGTGTTCCTGCCAAAGTTTATGAACACTACACAGCAGTGGGGTTTTGGAACTGCTAGGTAGTTTAGCTTAGGGACTGAGGCATCCATTACGCAGGGTCAGCAGTCTGAGCCTTTGTCCCATGAACGAGTGGTACACTGCGCATGCTCAAAGGCTCAGGTTCCCAGCCAGGAAGGGGAGGTACACCTGGGTGTGTTCTGCACCTGAATTGGCCCACCAAGGCCAGGTGAATTCAGTTCAGCCAATGAGTTCAACCAGGGTCACCAGCACGCCCCACCTCTTGGAGTAATTTAAAAGGCAGGAGCAGAGAGCAGACCTCGTGACTTTCAGGGAAGCTTCTAAGGAGAAGCACATTTCTGAAGAGCCCTGCAGGTGCCTTTATAAACCTGAAACTTCTTCTAATTCTCATAAAACTCACTTGGATCACAAACTAGGCTTGGAGGTGAATGCTTTCTCGTGTGTAGCCAAGGAGCAAGGTATATCTCTATCCTGAGAGATCTCACAGAACCATTGATTGCCCTGGCATGTTTTGGGGTCCTGATGGTGTCATGGTTATGCTTTGTGCAACAGTTTAAAACCACTAGCCACGCCACAAGGGAAAGATGGGGCTTTCTATTCCTATAAAGAGATACATCCTCAGTAACTCACAGGGGAATTCTACCCTTTCCTATAGGGTTGTTATGAGTCAGCATTGACTCAATGGCAGTGAGTGAGTGCCCTGGCAAGTAAGCCTTGGGTATCTACATTGACTCTCAGTTTCTGGTTAGCGTTTCACCACTTCACCCCATGAACGTGAACTGCAGTGGATGAGGGTTGGGAGCTCTGGCTCTGGGGCTTCTTGCTTGAATTTTCACATCATGGCCCTGCCCCTGATGGGACCTTTGCCATTTGGGCAAATGAGCACAAGCCCGAGTTTCCTTTTCTGCAGTATAGGCTGAGGAAGGAGATGTCTCCTCTCTTGTGTGCTAACTGACTTTTACCAGTTAGTGTGAATTAGATCTTTCAAAGAGGAAGATCAGGGAGAAGGGGGAAGGATGAAGCAACATGGATAGAGGTGAAGGCAGTGTGAGGGGTCAGAGAGAGATGAAAGGACCATCATGTCACCTTTGACTACTCTTAGTGAGGCTGGCTTGGAGTGCAGGAGACGGGGAGAGTGAGGACACGGGCTAAAGGCAGTGCTCATTCATTACTTCCGGGCAGAGTTCAGCCTTTGGCATGTTTGTTGGATGCTGGCGCTGTGTTCATCCAATGAAACTTCAAACTTCTGTCCTCTCATTAACCCTTTGTCTCCCCTTTGTTCACGATTTAAAACTTCTATTCTCGGGTTCTCTTTAGAGCCCCAGGAAATCAGAAGTCACAAGTCACTTCTGTTTACAGAGAGGCCCCCAGTATGCAAAGGCAGGAGGGTGTGTTAACAGCACACCGGTCTAGTGGCTGGTCACGCCTATGCAGTACATTCTCCATCCCTTAGCTCAACAAAAGGAAAATCACCAAAGAAAAAAAATTTTCTTTTTCATGGATAATTACTTTTTCAGTTCCCTCCCCCACCCATACTCTGTGTGAATTACAATAGAACACGCACACACACACACACATACACACAATTTTCTGCCAGAATGTGTTATTCCAGTACATTCTACCCTCCTCCCTCACTGCCTCCTACCCTTTTTTCTCCTATCTACTTTCTTCCCATGACACCCAATGGACAGGTAGGGGAATTCAAAATAGACCCCAGTCTCAAATGTAGTTTAAAGCTCACTCACGCACTGCTATTGTGCCAGTTCTGACTCATAGTTACAGGATACAACTGTCCTTGTGGATTTCTGAAACAACAATTCTTTGTGGGAGTTGAAAGCTGCCCTTTCTACAGGAATGCAGTAGGTGCGTTTGAACTGCCAACCCTGCAGTTAGCAGGCCAACGTGAAGGGATTTTGCCACTTTGCCACCAAGGATCCTAAAGGTAGCATGAGGAGAACATTTATTAAATCTTCCATGGTACACAGGCAAGGGGGAGACCTGAACCACAGCTCTCGGGATTCTTGGTGCCTCGCAGTGGACAGTTCCAGCCACATCGGATCCAGGCTTCCCAAGATTTGCAGAGCCACCAGCATAGTCTTTGCTCCTCTCCAGGATTCACAATTGCTTCCTGGTTGCTCAGGTATGTAGGAGTTTAGTGGTTCTCTAATGCAATCATCCCATTTTGCAAAGAAGATGCTGATGCCCAGACCGGGGAGAAGATTATCTGAGGCCACTGAGAAGGACACCATCACCTCAAGTCCTTCTGACCCCCCACAAGTTTCTGCCAACAGCACTGAGCCCTGGGTTACCTACTCAGTCTTTTGAAGCCTTAGCCAGCTGATGCAGCTGCCAGTTGGATTGATCAGGGTATGTGACCCAGAGCTCCTTAGAACGCGCCCCCCCAAATGCAAATTTACTGCCATAGAGTTGATACTGATTCATAATGACCCTATAAGACAGGGTAGAACTTCCCCTGTAGGTTTCTGAGACTAACTTTCAGCCTTTCTCCTGAGAAGTGGTTGGTTGTGTGGTGGTTTAGACCTTGCAGTTAGCAGCCTTTTAGCATGAGAGGTAGGGTCTCATTTCTGTTCTGATTATGCTCCATTCTCTGAGATGCCAGTGCCGAGGCTCCCACCCCTGCAGGTAGCAGTGAGATTTTTCTCACTAAACTGCGCTGGATGGAAAACTTGGGGCAAGTAGTGCATCACAGCCAAGGAAGATCTCATTGACAGTGCAGAACTTGAATAAGGCAGGAAGATACAGGAGTGGCCATCTGGCGGTGGGGAAAGTGTTCCAGGTAGGAGACAGTCAGTGCAAAAGGCCTTGTGATTGGATTCTCCAAGCTTCTTCCTGGAACAGCAAGGAGACCAATGTGAGTGGGGCATGACACTCTGCAGTGAGGAAAGATGATCACTGTGTGGGCCTCCTGTATGATTGAGAAGCCAAGGGGAATTTTTAAACCCTAAGCCAGATCAATGCTCAAGGAAGCATTAGTCAAGACATCAAATGACACGCTGCATTGGCTAAATGTGCTACAACAGATCTTTTAAAAAGACTGAAGATCAAGGATGTTACTTTGAGGACACTGCCTGATCTTGTGCCAAATCTTGCCATGGTTGTTAGGTTGGAGTCCATTGTTGCAGCCATGGTGTCAGCCCATCTCCTTGATGGTCAGTCTCTTTTCTTGTGGACCTTCAGTTTTACCGAGCATGATGTCCCTTTCCATGGACTGGTCTTTCCTGATAAAATGTAGTAACTACCAGATTGGATGTCATGCCTTTAGAACAGTGGTTTTCAACCTTCCTAATGTTGTGACACTTTCATATAGTTCCTCATGTGTGGTGCTACCCCCAACTATAAAATTATTTTTGTTGCTACTTCATAACTATAATATTGCTACTGTGATGAATCGGATGACCCCTGTGAAAGCATTGTTCGACCCTCCCCCATGGGGGTCGCGACCCACAGGTTGAGGATCACTGCTCTGGAACATTTTCATCATAGAAGAGAGTTTGGTTGAACAGCTCTGAGTTAGAGGGTGAGACGGGTTATTTGACATTCATTTGCTGATGTGTTTGCGAACCCAGTGGAAACACTCGGGAATGAGCATCTTCTTAGCCATATTCCCGGATCATTCAAATGCCATCTCCCCTGTGAATGCCTCACTCCATCCTTGGCTTTCCATACTTGCCATATGAAAATGGGATAATATTCAATACTTAGCATTATATATAACCCAGTATTTGGTAGTCTGCCTCAAACAGATGCGAGTCTCTCTTTTATTTCTACTAATATTTAATTTTGATATGTGAAAACATACAAAGCAAAATCTGTTCCATTTCAACCCTTTCTGGACACAATGTTCAGTGACATTGGTCACACTCTTCATATTGAATTAACATTCTTGTTCTTTCTATTCTAGGTGTTTCCTTTCTTTTTACTTAATCTCTCTGCCACAACCCTCTCACATATATTTTGAATTATCTGTAACCCATTTAGTTTTGTGCTGATTTTTTAAAGACTGCAATACTCAAGGATGCAATCCTTTAAGAGCTAAATTGTTATTTAGTTTAAAGATGACTTCAGGGGACAGTTTCAATTCAAGGTTTGAAGAGTAACTCAGGGTCATAGTCTCTGGAACTCTTCCAGTTAAGTAAGTCTAGATAATTAAAGAATTTTAAATTACATTCCACAAGGTTCTCCCTTTCTATCAGCATCCTTAGGAATCATGGTGCTATGGTGCCTGCTAACCTCAAAGTCAGTAGTTGAAACCACAAGCCACTCTGCAGGGGAAAGCAAAGGCTTTCTGTTTCCTTAAAGATTAGCAAGCGAGGAAACCGCAGGGGGTGTTCTATACTGAGTCAAAATTGACTCCATGGCAGTGAGTTTATGTTGTTATCGAAAAAAGAACACATTTTAATGGGGGCTCTGACAGATACCAGCAACCAATTGCCATTGAGTCAACTCGGACTCATGGAGAGCCCAAGTGTGTTAGAGAAGTCCAGTCCCTAGAATTTTCCATGGCTGGGGTGGGTTTTTTTTCCAGAGGCATATCACCAGGCCCTTCTTGGAAGGCACCTCTGGGTGAACTCAAACCTTTAACCCGTAGTTCGCAGCCTAGCTCATGAACAATACCATCCAAGGACGGTACAGTTCCTTGCAAATGGTCACCTGCAGTAGATGAACCAAGGTCAAGTAACTGCCTGAGAAACATCAACCAGAGGAAAGCAGAGTGAACCCCAGGGTTCTTGGGAAGAGGGCCAGAGAGAGAAAAAGGAGAAAACAGCTTTCTCGGGACATCAGAAAGGAGAGGACTCCACTTTGTGGATGCCATAGAACACTCCCAAGCCAAGCATGGGTGAGAAACAGACCCCACCCAAACCCAGCGGGCTGGATTCTGTCGCCAAGTGTTGAACACCAGACATGGATATGACAGAGCCGCTAGTCGTCCGTGGAAAGAAACTGCCCATTGTCTGGTAGTTTTGCAGCATTTGAACAACCAGGCCTCTGCTGCCTCTTCTGGCCTGAAATATAATTGCAGCCATAACCGCCCAGCGGTTCAATGGGTAGAACTCCCTGGGGAGGGCTAACTACCCAAATCATTTGGGAGATCATTTTAGGATTGTCCAGGAGATCTTTGGCTGTGTCTATTATATGAACGATGGTGTCTTTTTTTTTTAAAAAAAGAAACTTTTTATTGTAAGGTGGGTTAAGATTTACAGAGAAAATCAGCTTTGCATGTAACAATTTATACACGTTTTGTTATGTGACATTGATGACAATCTCCTGCAATGTAATATCACTCATGCCATTGAAACTCTGCTTCCTGTTTTCATTCACCCTTCTCCCCTAACCTTGCCTGCCTTTTGAATTTGGCCTTGGGCAAATACTGCCTATTTGCTTTTGAATGGTTGATGGTTCTGAGGAATGTGTGCTCCTCAGTGCTATGATTCATTTTGGTGTAGTTGTTCTTATCAGGTGCCATTGAGCCAGTTGCAACCCACATTGACCCTATGCCAAACAGAAAGAAACACTACCTAGCCCTGAATAATTCTCCTAATTGTTCCCAAGCTTGAGCCCCTTGTTTCAGTCACTGTCAATCCATCTCCTTAAGGGGCTTCCTCTCTTTCACTGTCCCTCTACTTCACCTGGCATGATGTCCTTCTCCAGGGACGAGTCTCTCTTAATAACATGACCAAAGTATGTGAGAGGAAGTCTCACCATCCTTGCCTTTAAGGAGCCCTCTGACCATACTTCTTCTAAGACAGATCTGTTTGTTCCCTTGGCAGTCCATGTTACTTTCAATATTCTTCACCAGCACCACAATTCAAACATATCAATTCTTCTTCAGCCTTCCTTATTCAATGTCTGACTTTCACATACTTATGAAGCAATTTAAATTACTATGGTTTGGGTAAGGTGCACCTTAGTCCTCAAAGTAACATCCTTGCTTTTTAGCACTCTACAGACGTATTGTGCACCAAATGTATCCATATGGAATGCGTCATTTGATCTCATGATTGCAGCTTCCAAGAGCATTGATTATAGACCTCATCAAGACAAAAATCCGTGACAACTTCAACAAATAACAACAAATAAAACAACAACAACAAACTTCTCCATTTATCATGGTACCTATTGATCAAGTTGTGAGCATGTGTGTCTTCTTGACATTGAGTTGTAATCCATACTGAGGGCTGCAATCTTTGATTCTCATAAGGTTCACTTTATAAACCTGTTTATTTTTCAGGGGGTTGAATTCAGTTCCAGACCTGAAGGGTGATGAAGGACCATAGTAGTGGGGATCTCACTAGTCTATCTAACCAATAAACCTCATCTTTTATCATTATTATTATTACTATTGGTAGTAGTAGTATGACTTTCAGTTTTCTTACACATTACTCCCCACTCTATCTAGCATCATGTACCATGATCCCTTTCAGAGCAGCTGTTTGTGATAGGCAGGCACCATTTAGTTCTTCTGACCTTAGCATCATAGAGGCTGAGGTACGCATAGTCCATTACTGATTTGGACTAATTGTTGCCAGGCATCTTGATTTTCTTCACTGTTATTTGCTCCAGACAGGGTGCAATAGTTTATTGTGCCAGCCTGGCCGATAAACACAAGTAGGATTAATCGAAGGGCAGAGGGATAAATGGCTTCGTGAGCCTCACCTTGCTTGTTCTGTGCCTCAATTTAAAGGGGTACACTGTCTGTGGGATGCCTAGCTTGTGGACTGTGTCGCTGTAAGTTGAGGTCCATTTAATCCCACAGGATTGGAATGTTCGTCTCTGGAGCTGGGGACCGACAGTTGGTGACAGTTGGTGACTTGCCTTGCTGTTTGCTGCCTGGGTATATATAGCCCAGCTCTCTCTACAGAAAGGGACTGGCAACTGGCGGCTCTCAAGCCTTAAAGGACTGCTAGTGTCTCACTGTTTTATAATTTAACTGTTAGTTTCTTGTGTTATCTATCTGTATATAATTTAGTGGTTCATTTCTTGTATTGTATATCTAGCTTTATAGATATATTTATATATAATTACTAGCAATATGGTTTTGTCTCTCTAGAGAACCCTGTCCAACACATAGGGTGAGACCAAGAACTGACTTTTAGTTTGCTACTCACTAGCTTTTGAAGACCCCAGTCACTTCCCTGATGGATACAGAACATTGTCTTTGTGAGCTAGTTTGTACCAATTGATCTTGAGGTCTCTCAGAGCTATGTTCCTGATCCCCCATATTTAGGACACGCTCCCTCAAGGGGTTTTGTTATAGCTAAGACATTTTCATAACTATGCCTCCTGGATGCACTATTATATTCATGGTCATATTTGTAGTATATGCTAATATGTATATAGAACTATTCTCTGGCAAACCTATATTTATTCATGGGGCTAGTCCCATTCTCCTTCCCACAACTGCTAAGATTTTGTGGTTTTTCTATCTATCTATTTATCTCTTTAGCTATCCTTGTATGTTATTGTTATTATTGGAGTATTTATCTCTGTTGCCTTTAATGCTTGTAGTCTACTGAGAAAGGATAGTGTTTTGATGTTCCAAATGTTTCCCATTTTCTGGGTTACATGACACAAACCAATAGAAGAAGAGAAAAGAAAAAAAAAATTAACCCAAGTAATAACACCAACAATAAAACCAATTTAGTCTTTTGGTTAAGAATTAGTCAGACTTTCCCACTCCTAGGCTAACCCTTGAAAGAAAAAGAATGAGATAAAAGACCATAGGGAGGAAGAAAGGAGAGTGGGAGGCAAGGGAATAAAGAAAGAAGGTGGCAGGGTTGTGTGAACAATTAATGTGGACCTTCTTTGATGTGTATTAAAAATAATATTGACTGGTTTTTTCAATACTCACCAAAAATTATTTATGTCAATCAAGAAAACCTCACTACCCTGGAATCAATTCTGACATATAGCAACCCTTTGGACAGAGTATAGAACTGCCCCTGTGGGTTTCCAAGGCTGTAAATCTTTATAGGAGTAGAACATCTCATCTTTCTCTTGTGGAGTGGGGGTGGGGGGAGTTTCGAACTTCTGATCTTGCCGTTAGAAGTCCAACTCATAATCTACTTCACCAACAGGGCTCCTCCTTTCATCATTAATCTAGACTGTTTGACCTTCTTGGCTTACTGGGTTTTATTTTCTTGCTTTGGAAGACATGGTACCAAAATACACACCATTTCCTAGCCCCCCAAAAATCAAAAGTAAGCAAAAACAAAACAGGAAAAACTAGCAACCCAATCCAAACCAACTAACCTTTTTAGCCATATAGATAAAGGATACTTGTAGCCAACCTCTGTGTTGGGGGCAATAGGGATGGATGGGGACTGTGGTTAACAGGCACGTGTCAGCTCATCCACAGGGGACATTCAAATTCTAGCTCCAGACTGTTGTTGCCTTGGGGAAATGCAAGGATTTTAAGGCCTGATTTTCTGTTTGTAACTGAGATGCTGAGAATATAAAATTCGATGTGAAATCGTCAACTTTTCAAATACTGGATCACATTAGTTAAAACCACTTTTCAGGCTGCTCATCATCATACTAGCACGTCATTAGGCTAAAATCATATAAAAGACATCTGGTTTATCCCCTGTGCCCTTTAAGGACAGCTGAAACATGAGGACGGGAATTTGACATTCATTCTTCCTCTAGACCCTCACCCTTTGCCTCCATCGGCTGGCGTTCATAGAAGAGGCAGACGGTTTTGTTCAACTTCAGCATAATCAGAGTCCTGAGAGTTAAACACAATACATATATCATTTCATACTAGTCATTTTAATATTAGCCCAAACAAAACCAACAAAAACCCAACCCGTTGCTGTTATGTTGGTTCTGGCTCCCGAGGACCCCCTGGGTGCCAGGGAGAAACTACAAATCACAGGATTCTCAAGCCTGTGGGCTTCTAGAAGCAGGCCATTAGTTATTTGTTCTGAGGGGTGCAACTGCCCACCTCCTGATACGTTGAGTCCTTAACCATTTGTGCCACCCAGGGTCTCCCAGTCTTCGTATGTGACCCCCAAATTCCTTGACAGGCTACCTATAGGAAGGTAGAGTCTATGTCCTTTCCCCTTAAATTGGGATGTTTCATGATCTCTGTGACCAATAGATTATGGAGAAGATGACACTGTGACATCTAGTTTGGGCAACCTCCTTTCCTCCCCCAAAGTGATTCACGGCTTCTGAAAAATCCCTTCAAAGACTTCTTCTTGAGTGCTCACCCTTAGAATGTCTAGCCTCCACGTGCTACCTCTCAGGACACTTCTCAGCACCCGAACACTATGCTGAAAGAAGCCTGAGCCACCTGGAAAGGCCACGTGGAGACACTCCAAACAACAACCTAGCTAAGCACCCAGCTAACGGCCAGCTTCTGCTGCCAGCCCTCTGAGTGCACGTGTAGGCACTGGAGTCACCAGAGGCCCCTGCCCCAGCTCCCATGTGACTGCCAACTCATGGGAGACTCCAAGCACGACCCAGTGGCCTCCCAGCAACCACACGATGATGGTCCTTGTTTGAAGCCACTGCGTTTGGAGAGGAGGCGTTTCTTGCCCAGCCACAGGGATGAGAACCTGCATCTCAACAACATGCAGGTGGGTGAGGGGGCCGTCTTTCGAGCAAGGCAGCCTCCCTTCTTGTCAACTCCTGGGGATTTTTGTTGTTCTTGCCACTGCTGCCCCAATTCCCCAGGAGCTAGAGGAAGGCAGGCAGCAGGCCTCATGTGGCCAGGAGGCAGGAGCCTTTGTGGGATGCAGTTACAATGGGAGAGATAACCTTAAAGGCAGGAGCCTGACTTTACCTTTGCCTCCTGAACATTTGGGATGCAGAACACCTGTCAAATCCCATCTTCTGTCCAACCCTGATCATATGTCTGTCTTATGTTTGCACACAGGACGCAGACTTGTGAACACCCAAAGAACAGGGTCTGGCGCCAAGAAACCAGCGCCACAAGGAGCTGATGTTTCTCCAGCAATGGGGAGGGGTGGGATGAGAGGAAGAAAGGAGTACAAATCACTGGATCAAAACAAGGTGGGGAAAGGAAGGAGGAAAGGGAGAGAGTGAAGGAGGGAGACTGGGAGGCTGAAGGGAAAAGGCAGGAAAGTAAAGGAGAAAGGTGGGGGTGGGGGAGAGGAGCGGTGAAGAAATGGAGGAGTGCGGGAGGGAAGATGGAAGGTGAAGGCAGGCAGGAAGACGTGAGCAAAGGGAGGGAAGGAAGAAAAGAGAAAGAGAAGGGCAAGAAGAAGAAAGGAAGGTAGGGAAGAAAGGAAGAAAACGAGAAACCTAATGTCAATGGCACCCTCTATGTTTTTATTTCCTGTTTTTCTGAGGTAGCCTCTTCAGCAGAAGCAAATGGGCTGTATCGCCTCAAACTCCACCTAGGTAGAAAGCACGGGTTTCATTTCGCCAGGGCCTGTGTAAATGTTTGAACTGAGCAGCATTAACAGTGAGACAGTGATTACTCCACGTGGCTGTTGCGCTCTGATGATGCCAAGGCAACGGGAAAGGGGGCTCATTATTCCTCCAGGTGACAAAAAAATTGTATTTTGACATTTCACCCTGAATGTGGGGAAGGGGGGCGTGGTGGAGGAAGCAGGGGCCCTTTGTGGAGTCTCCTCTTGCCATTGTGATGCCCCTTGGCCTGCCAACAACCTGAGATCCTGCACGCTGCCAGTGAGGGGCTTGGCTGCAGGCCCTAGCCCAGCATTTCTTATCAGATTTACTGTGACAAGTGATGGGAGAAAAGCAAGATGCTGTTAACAGCGCATCCATTCAGACCCTGCTATTTAGAAATTTGGATTTATATTTTTTCAGCTAGAAGTAGCACTGATGTTAATCTTTGCACTACCCTTGGAAAAAAATCATTCATAATCTAATAACAGTAATCCATAGCATTTGTGGAGCTCTGAGAACCAAGGGATGGTCAGAAGCATTTTTAGACAGATGTCTCATTTCATCTTCAAAGCAACCCAGTGAGGAATAAGAAAAGTTGGCTTATGACTTCCCTTCTGGAAAGTGAGTCTTTGGAAGCACAGAGAGGTCCAGGTTTGCCCAAGGTCACATAGTCAATAAGTTAGAGAGCCTGGATTTGAACCTGAGCGGTCTGCTGCCAGAGGTACTTTTTTGCTCGTGTTTATTAAGGCAACTTGCAGCTCTGGCAAGGATTCAGATAGAATTGAGGATCACTTTTTTAAACAATTTATTAGGGGCTTATACAACTCTTATCACAGTTCATACATATACATACATCAATTGTATAAAGCACATCTGTACAGTCTTTGCCCTAATCATTTTTTTCTCCTCTTTTCTTTTTTTACATTTTATTAGGGACTCATACAACTCTTATCACAATCCATACATATTCATACATCAATTGTATAAAGCACATCCATACATTCCCTACCCCAATCATTCTCAAAGCATTTGCTCTCCACTTAAGCCCTTTCCATCAGGTCCTCTTTTTTCCCCCTCCCTCCCCTTTCCCCCCTCCCTCATGTGCCCTTGGTAATTTATACATCGTTATTTTGTCATATCTTGCCCTATCCAGAGTTTCCCTTCCCCGATTCTCTGCTGTCCCTCTCCCAGGGAAGAGGTCACATGTGGATCCTTGTAATCAGTTCCCCCTTTCCAGCCCACTCACCCTCCACTCTCCCTGCATCGCCCCTCACACCCTTGGTCCTGAAGGTATCGTCCACCCTGGATTCCCTGTACCTCCAGCCCTCATATATACCAGTGTACAGCCTCTGCCCTATCCAGCCCTAACAGTGCTTCTCTCTATCCTTGTGGAGCCCTGGTGATGGGCTGGGCTGCTAAGTAGTAGGTTAAACAGGCTTTCCCCTCCTGTGAAAAGTTACACTCTCGGGAAACTCACGGGTTGCTCTGAATCAAGGTCAACTCAATGGCAGTGAGTTTGGCTTTTTAATGTCTCTCCCTGTTGTTGTTGTTGTTAGTTTGCCATCCAGTTGGTTCTGGTCCATGGC
The DNA here is from genome assembly GCF_050624435.1 of Tenrec ecaudatus. Classification (NCBI taxonomy): domain Eukaryota; kingdom Metazoa; phylum Chordata; class Mammalia; order Afrosoricida; family Tenrecidae; genus Tenrec; species Tenrec ecaudatus. The sequence goes on along the minus strand of NW_027459048.1, from coordinate 112,143 downwards.
AAACCTATTCACAGCAGAATGTAACAATAACAGCTCCTCCTCCATCCACCCAAGTGTTCCTATGCTCAGTCCTCTTGTTGTAGTCACTGTGTCAATCCAGCTCTTCAAGGGCCTTCAACCTTTTTTCACAGCCCTTCCATTTTTCTAAGCATGATGCCTCTCCAGGGACTGGTCTCCACTGACAACATGTCCAAAGTCTCACCATCCTTACTTCTAATGAGAATTCTGGCCGTACTTCCAAGACAGATTTTGTTTGTTCTTTTGGCAGTCCATGGTACTGTCAATATTCTTTGCCAGTACCATGGTTCAAATTCATACAGTTTACCTGGGTCTTCTTCACTCAATGGCAAGCTTTTCACATGCAGATGAGGCCAATGAAAATACCATGGTTTGGATCAGGTGCACTTCCTGCTTAAAGTAACATCCTAACTTTTCAACATTCTAAAGAGCTCTTATGCAGCAGATCTACCCAGTGCAATGTATCTTTTCATCTCTTGACTGCTGCTTCCAGGAGCATTGCTTGTGGATCCAGACAAGACAAAATCCTTGACAACTTCAAGTTTTTCTCGATTTATCATCATGTTACCTATTGGTTCAGTTGTGAGTATTTTGGTTTTCTTTGTGTTGAGTTGTATCCCACATTGAAGGCTGCAATCCTTGATCTTCACCAGCAAGTGCTTCAAGTCCCCCATCCTTGTCACCAAGCCAAACTGTGTCGTCTGCATATAGCAAGTTGTTAATAATATTTCCTCCAAATCTGATTCTGTGTTCTTCTTCATATAATTTGGCTTCTCTGATTATTTGCTCACCATACAGATTGAAAAAGTATAATAGGTGGGTGCAACCTGGATGCACACCTTTCTTGATTCTTAAACCGTGCAATCTACCCTTGTTCTATTTGTGCTACTGCTTCTTAATCCATGTACAAGTTTCACATGAGCAAGACAAAGTGTTCTGGAATTCCCTTCTCAAAACTATCCATGTTTTGTTATGATCCACACAGTCAGATACCTTGGGTGTTAATAAAACATAAGTAAACATCTTTTGGGTATTCACTGCTTTCAGGCAAGATCCATCTGATATCTGATATCCTTTGTTCCACATCCTCTTCTGAATCTGGCTTAAATCTCTGGGAAACCAAACTCACTGCCTTGTAGTTGATGACAACTCATCCTGACCCTATAGTATAGGGTAGAACTAACTGCCCCTGTGAGTTTCTGAGACTGTAACTCATTATGGGAGTAGAAAACCTTGCCTTTCTCCCACGGAGTGACTGGTGGTTTTGAACTTCTGACCTTGGGGTTTGCAATCCAACCTGTAACCACTGTGCCACGATGGCTCTTGAATGCTGAATATGGTAACTTTCTGTCAATGAATTAATGCAACTGTTGTTGTATTAGCTTCAGTACAATTTGACTCACATGTGATGCCAATGATAGTGTTACATAATTTGACCATTCGGTTGGTCTCCCTTCTTTGGTATGTATACACATATGGATCTCTTCCAGTCTGTTAGCCAAGTAGCTGTATTCCAAATTTCCTGACATAGATGTGTGAGTGCTGCCAGTGCTTTATCAGCTTGTGGAAACATTTCAATAGATATTCCAGCAATTCCTGGCATCTTGTTTTGGGCTAGTGCTTTCCATGCATCTTGAATTTCTTCTTTCCTGACCATTGGTTCTTGCTCATATGTTACCTCCTGAAATGGTTGAATGTTGGTCTATTCTTTGTGATACAGTGACTCCATATTGTTTCCATCTTCCTCAGATGTTTCCTTCATCATTCAATATTTTGCCCATAGAATTTTTTAATATTGCACCTCGAGACTTGACATTTTTCTTCAGTTCTTTCAGTTTAAGATATGCTGAATATGATCTGCTTTGGTTTTCTAACTCTAGGCCTTTGCACATTTTGTGATAATATTTTACTTTGTATTCTCGAGTTGTCCTTTGAAATTTTCTATTTAGCTCTTTACTTCATCATTTCTTCCATTTGCCTTAGCTACTCTCTGATTAAGAGTAAGTTTCAGAGTCTCTTCTGACATGCACTTGTATCTTTTCTTTATTTCCATTTTTTTAAATGACACTGTGCTTTATTCAGAGATGTTCTCAAAATTTGGTGGGTTATTATCAAGGTTGTATATTGACTCTCGTGTACTTGTTTGCATTTTCTTGAACTTCAACTTGAGCTCACATATGAACAATTGCTGATCTGTTCCACAATCAGTCCCTGGACTGGTTTCAGTTGCTGATATTGAGCTTCTTTTATTGTCTCTTCCCACAGGTGTAGTCAATTTGATTTCCATGTATTCCATCTGGAGAAGTCCACATTTATGGTCACCTTTTTTGTTGTTGATCAAATGTTTGAAGAAATCATTAATCATGCCAAATTCTAACATACAATCAAGATAAATTGGTAATTATTGGTGATTGGAGTGCAAATGTTGGAACCAAAGAGGAAAGAACAGAAGTTGGAAAATATAGTATATGCTATCAGCAATTTATTGGTCTTGCAAACTCTGTCATGCGATCTCCAGCTTGGTTTCTATCACCAAGACCATATTTTTCAACTACTGATCCTTCCTCTTTGTTTTCAACTTTTGCATTCCAATAGCATTTTGATAGCAAGTCTGACAAATTTGGGACTGAATATGGTGGTAGAATTATTCAATTTCTGCATCACCGGCTTTGGGTGGTTGGTGCATAAATTTGAACAATAGTTGTATTGATTGGTTCTCCTTGAAGGGGGCTAGATAGCATCCTATCAAAGATAACATTGTACATTAAAATAGATCTTAAAATGTCCTTTTGATGATGAATGCAATGTTGTTTCTCTTGATTGTGTCATTTCCAGCAGAGTAAACCGTAAGATTTTCTGTTTCAAAATGGTCAATATCAGTCCATTTCAGCTAACTAATGCTTACAATATCAATCTTTATGTATTCCATTTCATTTTTAATGACTTCCAATGTCCCTAGATTCATATTTCATACACCCCAAGTTTGAATTATTAATGACGAGTTGAACTGTTTCTCCTCATTTTGAGTTGTGGCCCATCAGCAAATGAAGGTCCTGATGGCTATCCTCGATTTGCATCATTATGGTCGACTTGCCTATGAAAAGTCAGCTCTTCCTCTTCCTCAGCCAGTATTTTGAGTACTTTCCAAGTTGAGGAGCTCATCTTCTGGCACACGTTCTGACAATGTTCTTCTGTTGTTCATGGGGGGTCTAGTAACTGACAGTATTGCTGCTATCCATAGGGTTTTCAATGGCTCATTCTTCCCATGCAGGTAGCCAATTCCTTCTTCATTGTCTGTTCTTTGTCTGGAAGCTCTTTGGGTGACCCTGCTGGTATATGAAATGCCAATCACATAGCTCCCAGTATCTCACAAAACAAAAGTCACCACAGTACCACAAAATGCCAGACAAGTGATGGACCTCTATTTTTAGTGAGGCGTGGCCTGGTGGGAGGAGTGGGCCCTTAGGTGGTTCTGATCCACTTACTGGAACAAATACTGTTAGTTCTTATTTCATAAATGTGAAATGCATAAAAGAGACCCCCCCCCCAAAATATCCTCCAATTCAGACTTTCTGCCTTTTAAAAGAGGATAACCCACTCTGATTCAAAGTCATTGAGGTGTTTTGTTTTTCCCTCCCTCTGAGGCTACAGAGACTAGACTAATCACAGCTGAAGTGGAGCGACTGAAATGACTTAAAGCACCAGCTAGACTGGCTGTCAGAAGCAGCTACAGTCAACAGCTACAGACTGACAGAGCTGCTCAGCCAAGAGCTGAGGGTTCTCAACTCCCACTTCTACTGATGGGCACAGCCAGTGGCCTCTGGGAGTTGACTGGAACCCAGCAGCCAGCTGTGAGGAGCAAGCTAATTCATCTCAGCCTGGCCCAGGTCATCAAGTCACTGAAGGAGTATCGGGAAAGAGGGAAGAAATTTGGGGTCCCACATTTGGCCACAGACAAAAGTTGTTCTGTGTTTAGACAGTAGTTCTGGGCCTGAGTTTGGGGCAGGTGTGATGAAGGAAAGTCGGCTCCCTCCCTGCATCTGGGAACAGATGGTGGGGCTGCCCTGGAAACAGCAGGCCAGTCAGCTGGAGCAAAAAAGGCTTGGCCTCTAAAGCCCTGGCAGGGCAGACTGAAGCTACCTGGACTGTTTTTTCTTAACCCAATGGCTCCTGCTACCCTCACCACCCCCAACTAGGTAAAAGGGAAGAAAGATGCATTTTCTTTACAGAGGCAACTTTCTAGAAAGGAGACCAGCCCACCAGCTGTGAAAGGTCCCCTTAAACCATTTTACTTTGAGCAGGAGGAAGAAATGTTGAGATTCCCAGAGCCACGTGGAATTGTGGATCCTCTAGTTTAGGTTCCAGTGATGCCAGATCGATTTTTCTAGAGAAAGTAAAAATTCCTGTTTTCTTAAAAACCTCCTGATTTTTTCAAAGGCGATTCAATAACATTGGATAGAAGCCAAGTAGGCCAAAGAGCCCTGATGGCACAGTGGGTTATGTGTTGGGCAGCTAAGTAGAAGGTCAGTAGTTTGAAACTACCAGTCACACTGGGGGAGCAGGGGGTGGGGGATAGGGTGGGGGGCTGTGCAGAGATGAGACCTTCTAGTCCATATAGAATTTCAGCCTCAGAAACCCACAGGGGCAGTTCCGCTCGGTCTTACAGGGTCACTGTGAGTTGGAATCTTCTAGATGGCAGTGAATAAGCAGGCCAACCAGAGTCCACACAGGTCCTCATTTGGCCATGGGAGTCCCCAGTCTGTGACCCTCACAGAATCGACCTTTGTGTATCGATGTTAAAAGTGAGATCCAGAGAGGGGAGCGCCTGTCCCCTTGAGGAGCACCGAGTTGACTTTCCAGTCTCCAATCTGTAGCAGACATTCCCGGTGCTCCTTCTCTTCATTCCCAAATTCCTGATTCCGTGTACTCGCCTCAGTCACCAAGGGCCAGCTCTGAAGGTCCCTTTGCTGGTGCTGGCTGAATGTGCTGAGGAACATATGCCCCTGGGAACAGCCCTGACCAGGCCCCTCACTCCTTGGATGGCAAAACTCTGAGAGGCGTGTGCTACACCTACCCCTGGAGACTTCCTAAGTGATTAAGCAGCAGGTTCCCAGGTTTGTAATTGGATTCACAATCTATTTGTTATCGGTGGCCTTCCCTCCACTGGCTCACAATGCCACATCATTACCTGCATGCTCAGAGTTTCCTAAATAAGCTCATTGCCTTTAAGTCTTTGGCCAGGGTCTGCTTCAGTGAGAACCCAAACTAAGCCCAGGTCTGAATCGTTATGTGTCCTTCCTGCCATCCAGTTGATGCCGACTCATGGCGAATCTATAGGATAGGGTAGAACTGCACCTGAGAGTTTCTCTGACTGGAACTCTTTTTTTTTTTTAAACATTTTATTAGGGGCTCATACAACTCTTATTACAATCCATACATATACATACATCAATTGTATAAAGCATATCCGTACATTCTTTGCCCTAATCACTCTCAAAGCATTTGCTCTCCACTTAAGCCCTTTGCATCTGGTCCTCTTTTTTTACCCTCCCTCCCGCTCCCCACTCCCTCATGAGCCCTTGATAATCCACAGATTGTTATTTTGTCATATCTTGCCCTATCCGGAGTCTCCCTCCCCGCCCCCCTTCTCTGCCGTCTGTCTCCCAGGGAGGAGGTTACATGTGGATCCTTGTAATCTGTTCCCCGTTTCCAACCCACTCACCCTCTACTCTCCCAGTATCGCCCCTCACACTCCTGGTCCTGAAGGTATCATCCACCCTGGATTCCCTGTGCCTCCAGCTCCTATATGCACCAGTGTACAACCTCTGCCCTATCCAGTCCTGCAAGGTAGAATACGGAGCATGGTAGTTGGGGGGAGGAAGCATCCAGGATCTGGGGGAAAGCTGTGTTTTTCATCGGTACTACATCGCACACTGACTGACCCATCTCCTCTCCTAAACCCCTCTGTGAGGGGATCTCCAGTGGCCAGCAAATGGGCTTTGGGTCTCCACTCTGCACTTCCCCCTTCATTCACTATTATGTGTATATATATATATATCATATACCATATATTTTTCATAATGCCTTATACCTGGTCCCTTTGGCACCTTGTGATCGCACAGGCTGGTGTGCTTCTTCCATGTGGGCTTTTTTGCTTCTGAGCTAGATGGCCACTTGTTCACCTTCAAGCCTTTAAGACCCCAGACACTATCTCTTTTGATAGCCGGGCACCATCAGCATTCTTCGCCACATTTGCTTATGCACAAGTTTGTCTTTGGCAATCGTATCATGGAGGTGTGCAGCCAATGCTGTGATTTTTTTGTTTTTTGATGCCTGATAACTGATCCCTTCGGGACCTCGTGATCACACAGGCTGGTGTGCTCTTCCATGTGGGCTTTGTTACTTCTGAGCTAGATGGCCTCTTGTTTATCTTCAAGTCTTTAAGATCCCATACACTATCTCTTTTGATAGCCGGGCACCATCAGCTTTCTTCACCACATTTACTTGTTCACCAGCTTTGGCTTCAGCAGTTGTGTCTGGAGGATGAGCATTGTAGAGTGCCAATTTAATAAAAGAAAGTATTCATGCATTGAGGGAGTGCTTGAGTTAAGGCCCAAGGTCCTGCCGCCACCTTAATACTAAACCTATAAATATAGACACATAGATCTATTTCCCCATCCATATATATATTTGCATGCACATGTCTTTGTCTAGACCTCTATAAATGCACTTTGACTCCTAGCTCTTTCCTCCATCTCCCTTGACTTTCCTCCTGTCCCACTACCATGCTCCGTCCCCACCTGGGTTACAGCTATACCTCTTCTTTACGTAACCTTACCCTTGATCATTCCCTACCAGGCCTGCCACTTCCCCCTCACTACCATTTCGAGTCCCATGTTGTTCCCTTGTCCCTGTGTTTGTTAACACCACTTCCTTACCTCCCGCACCTCCCCCTATCCCAAGTGCCCCCGGAACTGTCGGTCCTGTTGTTTTTCCTCCAGATAGTTCCTCCAGCCTCTCTTATTTAGACAGACCTGTGGAGACACTAACATGCACGAAAACAAGACAGAGGAAAACAAAGCAAAACTATACAACCAGACAACAAAACAACAAAAACTAACCACTGACAAAGAACAAAACAAAACACATCAAGAAAGAAGAGCTTGTAGTTAGTTCAAGGATCATTTGTTGGACCTTAGGAGTGTTTTCCAATCCAGTCTGTTGAGGCACCACAACCTGGCCCCAAAGTCCACTTTCAGCATTCCCTGGGGACCTTGCCACTCCATTCCCTTGCTGTTCCACTGCACTCCACCACACTTTGCCTCGGTGTGGTGGAATCAGGTTAGGTGCAATTCGCACACTGTGTCTCCAGTGCTGTCCCCTGTATCACCCTTGGTAACTGAGGGGCATCTTGTCTCATAGTGGGGCCAGCCATGTTGTTCTCTTTGTGGACTGGCTGCTCTGAGACTGGAACTCTTTAGGGGAGTAGAAAGCCTCATCTTTCTCCCTTGGAGTGGCTTGGGATTTCAAATTTGCCATTTCAGACATTGCGTTTAGCAGCCCAACACATAACCCCTATACCCCACCATAGCTACAGAAAACAATAAAGAAACAAAATCCAACAACACTCATTGCCATTGGGTGCATAACAATCCTATCGAGAGAAAATACTGCGGCCTCCTGGGTTTCCAAGGCTATAACTCTTTGTAAAAATAAAATTGTGTTATGTTTTCAGTGAAAATTTACATAACCGATTAGGTTTTCATTTAACAAATTCTCTACTTGTTTAGTGACATTAGTTAATTTTTCAATAAAAAGGAAAGCAGAAAATTAAAAAAAGAACAAATGAAAAACGTGTTAAGAGTAAAGACAAATGATAAGATGTTAATTTTTAACCTAATCATATCTGCAACAATACACTTTCTGATGTACTGATGTTGAGCAGGGTTTAATCCCATCCCTGGTGAATGGTCCCAGGGGATTTAATGGAGGCTTATTCTCTGTGGAATCTCTGCCAATGCATTTTGAGTTTTTATACTCATCTAAGGTTATAACTCTTTATGGGAGAAGAAAGCCTCATCTTTCTCCAAAGGAGCGACTGGTGAATTCCAACTGCTGACCTTGCAGTTAATAGCCCAACACATAACCCATTATGCCACCAGAAGAGAGATTTGTATCTGGGTGCCTTCCAATTCAAGCACTACAATTATGCAAGGAGGATATTTTTTTCTGTACTGGAGCCAGGTCAAGTCAGAACCAGTGTGTCCATGGTTTGCAGCGAAGTCAGAGGAAGAAGAGGGTAGACTGTCTATAACTTCTCATAGCCCAGGGAAATGCTAGGCCTGGAAGGGGGCATGTGGCTCAACCATATTCAGAAAATCTGCACACTAACCTCCCCGGCTCAAATAATTACCAGCACCATGTCTCTGAATATCACCTGAAAGCAAAATAGTGAAAGCACCATTTCCATTTCATAATACTTTTATTAAAAGTAAAGTTCAATTCAGCGATGTGAAGAAGCTGGGAAAATTATCTTTTCATTTCTTTCTTTTTCTTTCCCTCCCTTTCCCCTTCTTCTCCACAGAACTGAGAGGCAGAAGGAATAAAGGCAGCATGGCACCAGCTGGAGGACACCGTGGGGTCAGGGTCACCATTTAACTCACGCTTCTCCAGTTTGGAGGGGCAACTGGATGTCCTCATTTGTGAATTTGCTTATTAATCTTTTTGAGTTAACAAGGTCATGGTAAAAAATGATTGTTGGTGTTTTTGTTAGGAACCTTCTAGTCCAGTCCAACTCATAGTGACTCAATGCATCAGTGCCGAGCTCTCTAGACCAATGGTTCTCAACCTGTGGGACCCTTGCACAGGGTGACTGTAACAAAATTACAGTTATGAAGCAGCAATGAGAATATTTTTATGGTTGTGGAGGTCACCACAACATGAGAACTGTATGAAAGGGTTGTGGCATTAGGAAGTTTGAGAACCACTGCTCTAGGCTTTTCTATGCTGTAATCTTTACAAGAATGAGTTGCCTGGTTTTTCTTCCAAGAACAGAGCCACTGGTGGGTTCAAACCTTCAACCTTTTGGATAGCAGCTGAGCACTTAACCATTGTGCCTCCAGGGCTCTTTGATAAACTCTATCAGAGGGTCTTAACCATTGCAACCCCATGGATCCTTTTGGCATTTAGGAAAGGCTATGGAACACCTGCCCACTCCCCAGAATAATATTTCCAAATACCTCCAATGAAATACAGAATCACAAGGACACAAATTGTATTGAAATGCAGTGATAAAAATAAGACATTGGATTTGTGGCAAATATACATGTTAATAAATACATTAAATATGATCTGATGGTGGGTCTAATAAACCAAACCCACACCATTGAGTTGATCCTGACTCACTGTGACCCTATATAAAATTCCTCAGGCTAAATCTTGACAGGAGCAGATCATCTCACCTTCCTCTCAGAGAACAACTGGTGCCTTTGAACTGCCAACCTTGAGGTTACCTGCCCAATGGCTCACCCACAGCGTCACCGTGAGTTCTAGATAGTGATGAGCATGAACTGTACTCAACGATGGCTGCAACGACTAGCATGGGGTGTGAAAGCATGTAGAATTTCTCTCGGTGGTAATCGCATGGCTATTCAGAACACAGCTGTGGACATGCTAAACTGCCCTAGGAGCTTAGGGGAACTAACTCAACCAGGATTGTCCCTCATCCAATTTGACATTGCTCCCCAGCCTGCTGGGGCTCAGTGGTTCAGTGTTAGGGTCCCTTGTCTAGATACCAGGGCTGGCATGGAGAAAGTCATTCCTCTGCAGCCTTCTAGTGTGGGGGGGAAGATATTAGTGTTAAGCCTTGGCAGGAAATTGGTGGATTTTCCTGGCAGCCACATTCTTAATAACCATTTACTGGATACTTATTATATTCTGAGGGTAAATTGTGGTTCAGTTGTAGAATTCTCCTTTTCCATGTGGGAGATCTGGGTTTGAGTCCAAGACAATGCAACTCATGTGCATCCAACACTCATTTGTCAGGGGGATGCTTGGTTATTGCTGTGGTACTGAACTGATTTCTGTGTTGCTATGATACTGAAATGGGGAAGCTTGGTTGGGTGCGGCTATGAGACTGAACCTGTTTCTGTGATGTGTCCAGACTAAGATGAGCGATGAAGAAGAGCCTGGTATTCTACTTCTGAAAACCAATTAACGAAAACCCCTGTGAATCACAATCTGATGCACAACCAAAGAGATGGTGCAGGACCAGGGAGAATATTGCCCATGGAGTCACTGGGAGCTGGTTGTCACAGTGAGTTGGACTGGAGGCTGACTCAACAGCAGCTAACAACCATTGTGTTCCAGGCACTCGATTTGCTTTAAAAATCTAGCTCAGCCTTCTGGTACAGGGAAGTGATTAATCATGCCTACTTTATAGCACACAGTGAACCCTGATCAATGTCAGGCCCTGCTTGTGTTTTGTCCCTCCTTTTCCACATTCACATCACTTCCATTCCCCTCTTCAGACAAGTACCCCCTGCTGGGTGCTTGGTGTGTGTGTGTCCTTATAGGCATACAGCCATGTGCACTAGACCATGCTGCTTGGTGAATGGGCTTTCAGCTTCCATGAATGGTACTGCAATATAAATCTCATTCAGTTTCTGACCTTTTCAACTCCTTGCAATGTCATTAAGAGTTGTTGCCATGCTGCATATCAATTGCATGTGCTGCTGCGTGCCACTTGGTCATGAGCAATCATCATCTTTCTTTTTTTTCCTTCTTCAGTTGTCTGTTGATTGGCATCCAATTCGGCTCCAACTCTTCTCTACTGCAGGTATCAGCGTGGTGACCATTCTTTTAAAAATGCCCCAAGGGCCCTGTGAATTGGATAAATAGCTTGGCCTATATACCCAGGAATTATGCGTTGGGCTGCTAACCCCAAGGTGAGCAGTTCCAACCCACCAGCTATTCCATGGAGCAAAGAGAGGCTGTCTGCTGTCGTAAGAATTTAGTTTTGTAAACCTATAGCAGCAATTCTACTGTGCCTTGTAGGGTTGCTAATGAGGAAGAATCAACTGGGGTTTTGTTTGTTTTTATCCATCCAGGAGAGAGCTTTGATGGGGGAGATATTAAGTGCTTGGCTGCTAACCCAAAGGTCAGTAGTTTGAAGCCGTCTTCCACACACTGTGGGATAAAGGCATGGCTGTCTACTTCCCAATAGAAGCCTTGAAAACATCACAGGACCATTCAGCTTTGTTTGATAGGGTCATGAGGAATGAAAGTCAACTCAGTGATTGCGCTTCTTTGGTTGTACGCCCAGGAGGGGCTCACTAGGTCCTAGGGTCCATTCAATGGGCTTTCACTAAGCTCTGCCAGATTGCTGTGCAGCAAACCTGCATCATTAGCAGTGTTTCTCTGCTTTCCCCGGATCTCCAATGACACTTGGTATGTTTGTCTTTCTAACTGTTGCCCGTTTGATGGTTTTAAAAGGTCAAGCACAATAAACTCATCTATCCCAGGCACTTTATGGTTCTGTAGCAGATTCTTAGGGTTGCCATGCCACATTCCTTTGACCCATCTCTGACACCATCTCACTGCCTTCCAGTCAATACCGACTCATAGCGATCCTGTGGGGCAGTGTACAATTGCCCCCTGCGAGTTTCAAACACTACAACTCTTTATTGGAGTAGAAAACCCCATCTTTCTTCCTTGGAGCTAGTAGTTTTGAACTGCTGACCTTGAAGTTAGCAAACCAACTTGTAACCACTGCACTTCCAGGGCTCCTCCTGATATCCATCATAGCAGTGACGAACGGCTCTATGTAAGTGCAGGCTCCTGCTGAAATGGTGTCTTATCACAACTGTGCAGCACGCAGCTCTCCATGTCCTTCTGCCTCGAAGCCTTTTCAAAGGCATGGAAAGCCAAACCCAGGAAGGTAGGAGAGGTCACCTTACTAGGAGGAATGCTCAACACCACTACAGGCGAAGAAGAGCCCAGCCTCCTGTTTCTGGTAGACAATTCTAGGACAGAACCCATGTTGCTCAGAAGTCCTGGGGGAATCAAGCCCCTGTATCCTAAATTAAAAGCCTCAACACCCCGTTCCCATTGTGATTGCTTCTCCCCCTAACTCAGTCTTGCGTCTGCTTTCCTATTCCCACTCCCTGCCATCAGATCTCAAATAGACTCCCTGCACCCAGGCCTGAGGAATAAGCTCGGTATGCAAGGGCACTCAATCCAAGACACACACATTACTCTGAATCTCCAAAACAACCCTGTGGGCTACGTGTGTAATCCCCAGTTCACAGATGAGAAATGGATTGAAAAACAGTGACACACCCAAGATCACACAGGCCAGGGTTCAAGTCTGTGTCTATCAGTTATTCTTTTATTCAAGTATGCCAGAGAAGACTGGGTCTTAACACTTGAGCAATCTTCTTGGAAGAATAAGGAAAACTACAGAAAACACAAAATGAATATCGCTTTTGTTCGTTTATCCATTTGCAAAAGACATAATACCTATAGTGCTAAGAATAGTATTCAAAGTATCTATTACTACCCCCTCAAAGCTTACATACTAGTCACCAAACTCAAACAAATACAATGCTATCAAGTTGATTACAACTTATAGCAACCCCATATAGGGCTTCCAAGACTGTAAATCTTTACAGAAGCAGAGAGCTTCACTTTTCTCCCCCTGAGTGACTGGTGCATTTGAACTACTGACCTTGTGGTTAGCAGCCCATTGCTAAATGATTAGTTCCATAATCATTACGCTTACTTAACTCTACATTCTTTTAATTATTTCTCTATCAGTCCAAATTGCATCTGGCTACATGGGAAAAAACAAACCGACTCTAGTGGTCTAATCACAAAAGCTTCATTTTTCTTATATTAACACCAAAAATACCAAACCAGTTGCCACTGAATTGATTCTGATTTACAGTTACCCCATATGATTCAGGGTAGAACTGTGCCCCATGAGGTTTTCAAGGGCTGAATTTTTAAATGTAGATTGCCAGGTTTTTCTTCCAAGGCATCTTTGTCTTAGCAGTGAATTGTGTTAACCCTTTGCACCACACAGGGGTTTGTCTTATACAATAGTAAGTCTTGAAATAGGTAGCCTAGGTCTGGCGTATTTGCTCAGGGACTCATCTTGGATATAGGAGAATGCATGCTTTTTGGTCTGCCAAACTCATGTAACCTATGTGACTCTCTCATCTTTCAATATTCTGACTAGGGAGCATGACAGCAGAAGAGCCAAGGACAAAAATGAAATGGGTTATGCCAGACAAGTGTTTTGCCTTAAACAACAACAAAAACTTTCTTGGGAGTCCTACTCAGTATCTTTCACCTACACATATTTGGCCCAAACTGGGTCAAATGCTTATGCATAGCTGCAAGGGAGCCTAGGAGGGAGCGATTTAAGTAGGTACATTATCACCCTAAACAAAATTGAGCTTCTATTAGTAGTAAGAATGAGAAAAATGGATACTGTTTAGGCATATAGCAGGATTGGGTAGAATTCTATTTTGTGTCTTAATTTACATTTTGAATGAACTCAGAAAAAGTCATAGAGAGTAGAACAAAGGGATGGATGCGCATCCAACCACCTCAACTACTCATTTCTTTTCATGCTCTCCCTCTAGCTTCCCTGAATAGTTCTTGGTTACACATTGGGCCGCTAATTGCACGGTCGGTATTTTGAAATCACCGGCTGCTCTTCGGGAGAAAGATGGGACTCTACTCTGTAAAGAGGTACAGTCTCAGAACCTCACAGGTACAATTTTACCCATGTCCTGTAGGGTCGATATGAGTTAGCATTGATTCAATGGCAGTGAGCTTGGTTTGGATAGATATGTGGAATCTTAGGATGGAATAGTTTGAATACACAGAAAAAAATTCAGTGGAATCATAACCCTCTAAATAATTACCCTCTAAAGCCACAAAGATCAACTGTGTCCAGCATGGTGACAGTTTAGCATATGCCATGGGCACATTGCTCATATCCCAGTGTTGTTAATCAACAAAAACTCACGCACTGCCACTTATAGTGACCCTATGCACAATAGAATAAAAGCCTTTCTAGTCCTGTGACATCCTCACAATGGTCATATTTTAGCCTATTGTTACAGCCACTGTGTTGATCCATCTCATTCAGGGCTTACCTGTTTTTTGACGATGCTCTACCAAGTATTTTGTCCTTTTCTAGGGACTAATTTCTCCTGATACCATGTTCAAAGTATATGAAATGGAGTTTTACCATCCTCACTTCTAAAATACATTCTGGCTGTACTTCTTCCGGGATAGACCTCTTTGTTCTGCTGGGCATTCATGGTATATTCAATATTATTTGCAACATCATATTTTAAAGGCATCATATTTTCTTCAGTCTTCCCTATTTATGGTCCATCTTTCACATGCATATGTCAAACATTACCATCAAGTCTATTCTTATTCATAGTGACCATATAGGGTTTCCAAGGCTGTAAATCTTTACAGGGTCAAATAGCTTCCTCTTTCTTCTGTGGAGCAGCAAGTGGGTTGAACCACCAACCTTGCTGTTAGTCATTCAACCCATACCAGACACTGAAATTAAGACTCCTTTCACATGCATCTAAGGTGATTAAAAATATCAAGGCTAAAAGCAGGCATAATTTGCTAATCCCCAGAGTAAAACATTTGCTCTTTCACATTTTAAAGAGGTCTTTTACAACAGATTTTTCCAATGAAATACGTTGATTTATTGACTGCTGCTTCTGTGAGTATTGATTGTTGGTCCAAGTAAAATAGAGTTTAGCTACATTTCTCTATTTGTAATGATGTTGTGTGTTTATATTTGTCAAGTTGAGAAGACATTTGTATTCTTAGTGTTGAAGACTAATTCATACTGAAGGTGTACTATATGAGCTTTATCAGTAAGTACTTCAAGGCCTATTGACTTTCAGCCAGCAAGATTGGGTCATCTGCATAATACAGGTTGTTAATGATTCTTCCTCCAAACCAGATGCCTCAACTTCTTCATACAGAGCAACTTCTCAGATTATTTGAATAAGTATAGTGTGATAGATAGGTAGGTTTATAGTGCCAACCTGGCCAATAAGAACATGTGGGATTAATAAGTTAGCAGTTTGTTTCGTGGGCAAAGAGATAAATGGCTCAGCAAGCCACACCTATCTCTCAGTTGCTCTCTGGTGATCAGACCAGTGTGTGGCTGCCTTACCTAGTTCTGCAGTTTGCTGCCTGGCTGTACTGCCATATTTACTGTTGCATGGAAGTGAGTTAAACTGAGTCCTTTGTACTGCTATGTGGACTAATTAGCTGTTATATTCCTTCGTGTTCTATCTATCTATCAAATCATAAATGTCCTGGTTTTGTTTCTCTAGAGAACCCTGTCTAACACATATGGTGAAAGGATATAACCACAACACACACTCTCCTGATTTTAAACCACGCACTATCCACTTGTTCTATTCGAACCACTTCCTGTTGGTTTGTGTACAGGTACCACAGGAGCACAATTAAATGTACGGGAATTCCCATTGTTCTCATATGTATTCATATGCTACCCAAAGTTTGTTATGATACACAGTAAAATCCTCTGCATAGTCAATAGTACGTAAGTAAGCATTTTCCTTGTATCCTGTTTTCAGCCAAGGTCCATCTGAAACGAGCATTGATATACCTTACCCCATGCCCTCTTTTAATACAGCCTGGATTTCTGGCAGCTTCCTGTTGACATATTGCTATAACTACTTTTAAAGGTATCGTCCATAAAATTGTACTTGCATGTCATATTAATGTTATTTTAAATTAATTTGCAGATTTTGTTGCGTCATATTTCTTTAGAATGGACACAAATATTAATCACTTCCAGTTGGTTGGCCAGATAGCTATCTTCCAAATTTCTTGACATGGACTATCACTGCATGAGCATGTTGAAATATTTCCATTCCTATCCCTTCCTTGCTTTTCACTAATGCTTACATTGCAGCTTCAACTTCCTCTTGGCCTTTTGAACTAGTAGAACCTCAACTAATTCTTGGGAACAGAGACTCTGTACACTCCGTCCATATTCTTTGGATTCTCCCTACATCATTCAATAGTTTGATAAATAATCCTTGAACATTGTAATCCGAGGCTTGGATTTTTTCTTCTGTTCTTTCAATTTATGATATGCTGACTGTACCCATTCCTTTTGCTTTCCTAATTCCAGGTCTTTACACGTTACAATATAATTCTTTACTTTATCTTCTCAAGCTGTCCTTTCAAATTTTTCTGTTCAACTCTTTTATTTCATCATTTCTTCCATTTGCTTTAACTGCTTTAGGTTCAAGAGCAAGTTTCCCAGTCTCCTCTGATATCCACTGTAGTATTTTCTTTCTTTCCTGTATTATTAATGATCTTTTTGAGGAGCCCCCAATAAAATGATTTATGATAAATAAATAAATAGCCACAGGTGACATGACAAAAAAAAAAAAGATTGATGACCTTTATGCTATTTCACAAGTCTTCTGGTAGCTGATCATTAATGTTCAATATGTCCGAACCATTCTTGAGATAGGCTCTAAATTCAGGTGAGATATTTGTGATAGTAAGGTTTCGTGTCAATTTAGCTTGACCAGGATCTTCAGAAGGTGCAGCTCACACTATCCTTGGGGGTATGACCTATTTAATAGCTATAAGTAGACTGTGGAGAATGGGCTCACTCTTTTTCTTCCTGATGAAATGACCCTGGACCCTACGTCTGGCTTCTTGGGATGGCAATCACCATGAGACCTGCTGACCCTAAGAGCTGTCTGTGGCCTGCCAACTGCCTGTTGACATTGGATTCTCCCAACTCTGCTTCCACCAACCTGTGGTTTTCCTGTTTCTTGGGCTATTCCTCCAACAGCTTCAGGAGTCTGGAAGGGCCTCTAGTTTGCATCTGATTTATGGGCTGGAGTTGGACTGGGGTTTCTTGTTGTGTGGACTTCTTAATGTAAAATTCTTTATTGATATAAATTTCCTTCTTCTACATGTATCAGTATCACTGGTTTGTTTCTCTAGAAACCCCAGCCGACCACAAATATAATATAGACTGTATTTGGGCTCTTTTGCGTTCTTATTTTAATTTTCTTCAGGTTTGATTTGAACTTGCATATTAGTAATTGATAGTCTTTTACATAGTTGGCCCCCGGTCTTGTTTTGTCTCAATGATATTGAGCTTCTCTATCATGTCTTCCCACAGATTTAATCAATTCCATTCCTGTGTTTTCCACATGTATATATGCCGCTCCTGTTGTTGAATAAAGGTGTTTGCAATGAGGAAGTTATTGCTCTTGCAGAATTCTTTCATGCAGTCTTCAGCTTCTTTTCGATCCCCAAAGCCATAGTTTCTAATTACTCTTCCTTCCTTTTTGTTTCCATGCGTGCATTCCAATTGTTAGCAATTATTAATGCATTTTCAGTACATGTGTGGTCAATTTCAGACTAAAGAAGTTGGTACAATTGTTCATTGGCTTTAGTGGTTTGTGAGAAAATTTGAATAATGGTTCTATTAACCGGCCTTCCTTGTGTATGAAGATAAATATTATTCTGTCACAGGCAGCATTGCACTTCAAGATAGATCTAAAAATGCTCTTTTTGAGGATGAAAGAGACATTCTTTTGAATTTGTCACTGTCAGCATAGTCATTCTTATCATTTTAAGATTCAAAGGGACTATTTCAACTCACCAATGCCTAGGATATTGATCTTTATAGGTCAGATTCCGTTTTTTTATGATTTCCAATTTTCCTAGATTCTTATTTTGCACGTTTCATGTTCTGATTATTAATGAATGGTTGCAATGATTTTTCTCATTTTGAATTATAATCCATTAGCAAATGAAGGTGCCAGAAGAAGCTTTAGTACACTTGGTTGCTAGATGCCTTCAAGTCAGTTCTGTCTCATAATAATGCCTACACAACAGAATGAAACATTGCCTGGTCCTGCCCCATACTCAAAAATTTTGTTATGTTTGAGTCCATTGTTGTAGGAATTGTCTCGATCCATTTGATCGGGTGTCTTCCTCTTTTTGCAACCCCTCCACTGTAATGTGTATGATGTCCTCCAGGGACTGGTCTGTCCTGATAACATCTGCAAAGTACATGAGATGAAGTCTCGCCATCCTATCTGCCAAGGAACATTTAGCTGCACTTCTTCTCAGACAGATTTATTTGTTCTTCTCTCCACCCATGGTACTTTCAGTATTTTTTTTGTCAGTACCTTAATTCAAATGCACCAGTTCTCCTTCAGTCGTTCTCATTCAATGTTCAAATTTCACATGCATAAGGTGTGGCGGAAAATGCCATGCCTTGGGCCAGGCGCAACTTAATCCTAAGTGAAATTCTTGATCTTCAGTACTTTAAAGTGGTTATGTGCAGTAGATTTGCCTAATGCAATATGTTATTTGGTTTTTTGATTGTTGTTTCCATGAGCATTAGCTGTGAATCTAAGCAAGACGAAATCCTTGATAACTTCAATATTTTCTCCATTTATTATGATGTTATCTACAGCTCCTGTTGTGAGGTTTTGAGTTATCATTAAGGTGGACTCTACTTTGAGGAAGCTCTCTTTCTCGGTGATATTTTGATCGTTTTGCAATCTGAGGGACTCATTTTCTGGCATTATAAAAGACAATATTTTACTGCTATGCATAAAGTTTTCAATGGTGAATCCCTCAGAAGTGGACTGATTGTTTTGTCGTCCTGTCAGTTCTTAGTCTGGAAGCTGTGTTGAAATCTGTTCACCGTGGGTGATCCTGCCTGGTATTTGAAGTACTAGTGGACTAACTCCCAGCATCACAGCAAAGCACAAGATACCACAGTGCAGCAAATTGACAGATGGGGCGCGGGAGGGGAGTTGTCATTGTTAGACACTGTTAATTTGGCTCTAACTCATAGCACCCACAGCCTGTTTCCTCACAGTTAATATTGGAGACCATTTTTGCAGCCAGTATGCCAATTCATCCCATTGAGGACCTTTTTTTCACCACTCCACTTTACCAAGTATGATATCCTTCTCTAGGGACTATGCTCAGCTGTTAAGATGTCCAAAGTATGTGATATGAAGTCTTGCCATTCTCACGTCTAGGAAGCATTCTGGCTCTACTTCCGCCAAGAAAGATTTGTTCCTTCTTCTGAAAGTCCATGGAATATTCAATATTCTTCACCAGCATCATAATTCAAAGACATCAACTTTTATTTTACCTTTCATAATTATTGTCCATTTTCAAGTACATATGAGGTGATTGAAAATGCCATAGTATGATAGTTACATAATTTTATGTCAGTTTGAAGATATGTAAAAGTGTAAGGTTGGTATCCAATCTGTCAATCACACCATAGCCTGATGGTGCCTCTTTGTGACCATGGCCTTCTCATAAGGAGGGCCCTGGGAACCTCCCCTTCTTTTTGCATTCACCTGACTGCTTCCTGCCCACGTTGAGAGCTGCCAGAGTCTTGCCATGCTTCCATCGACCTTGGGTCCACACGACATTGCAATCACTGGCCTTTGACATCCCTGCATTCTGCATCATTGCATATAACTGCGTAAGTTGGAAAGGAACTTATGGGCTAGTGTTGGACTTATGGACTTGAGTTGGACTGGCCTGGGATATTTCCTTGAAATAGAAATACTATAATGACTTCTTGATTAAAAACGATTTATTGCACATATATGAGTGTCACTTGATTTGTGTCTCTAGTCAGCCTGGCTTACATCCAGTTCACTGCCATCAAGTTGATTCCAACCCTTAGCAACTCTATAGGACAGGGGAGAGATATCCCTGTGGGTTTCCAATACTGGAACTTTGTATGGGAGCAGAACTGCTGATCTTGTGTTGAGCAACCCAACTTGGTTGGTTCTGACGCATTATGTTTGTAACCACTATACCACTAGGGCTCAGCTGTGCCTTATTCCTCAAAGTGACATCTTTTAACACTGGAAATTGGTCTTCAGCAAGATCTACCAGAGTACTCGGTCATATGACTTATTTTCTTTTTACACTGTTTTGATTGTGATGTGAGGGAAAATCTACAGAGTAAATTGATTTTCTTTACAATTCAAGCAATGTTTTATGATATTGATTGCAATACCTACAATGCAATACTACTTTTCCTATTCCCTCCCTTTGTTTGCCGTTTCCATTGGTCTTTCGTTCCCATGCCTTCCTGCCTTCTGAGTAACTCCCTGACAAATGCTGGGCTCTGAATTGTACATCGTTGACAGTATAGGTCTCCTATTTGGGGGCTGAAAGTTGAGCCATGGAGGTGAGGTCAGGTGTCAAATGGGAATTCCACTAGTGCCTATCACATCCTAAGGTTAGTCTTCTTATTTTGAGTTCTACATTTTCCCCAGTTGATCCAGGGCCTACTACTGTGAGCACTTTCAGAGCAATCTGCAGTGAGAACCCTATGCTATCTTGGTCTTCTGGACTCAGCGCTGTGGAGCCTGGGCTTCATGTGGTCAGTGAATCCCTTTCATCTTCTTTTGATGCTATCTGTGTAATTCTGTATTTTGAATTTCTCTTCAATTTTTTCAGCTAGTGAAATGCACATGCTTTTCATTTTTGCTGTCCTAATTCCAGGTCTTTGCACCTTTTCATATAATTCTTTATTCCATCTTTTTTAATTCCCCTTTGAAATTTTATGTTCAGCTTCTTTATTCAGCGTCTTTACTTCATCAATTATTTCTATATTTCTCTCTCTCTTTTTCGTACTTCATCATTTCTTTCATTGGCTTCAGCTACTCCACATTCAAGGTGACATCGTTTTGTCTTTTCTTTAGTTTCTATCTTTTTAATTATCTTTGAATTTCTTTATTTATGATGTTCTTGATATTATTGCAGAACTCGTATCATCTCAGGTGATTTGTGTTCAATGTGTCAACTTTCTTCTTGAAGTATCCTCTAATTTAGATGAGATATACTCAAATTCATACTTTGACTCTTGGGGACTTGTTTTAATTTTGTTGGAATTCGAGTTGAATTTGCCATTGATGGTTTGTTCCACAGTTCGTCTCCAGTCTCGTGACTGATGATATTGAACTTCTTTATACCGTAAATACTTGAGTATAAGCCGAGGTTTTTTCAGCACATTTTTTATGCTGAAAAAGCACCCCAGCTTTGGGGGATAAAATTAGTTGCCTTGGGTTATACTCGAGTATGTATAGTAGTTTATTTCAACAGATATAGTTGATTTAATTCGTGTGTATTTCTATCGAATATACATGATCCATGTCTATGGTTACTGTTTACATCCCTGAAAAATAAATCTTCAATCAATAAGCCATCCTTATTGGAAAATTCTATCATGAGATCTCCCATGTGGCTTCCATCCCCATGGCCATATTTTCTAACTAGTGATCCTCCTCCTTAGTTTCCAATTTTTGCATTCAAATCATCAGTAATCTTGATTGCATGTTTCATCAATTTCAGACTGAAAAGGTTGGTAAAAATCCTCAATGGCTTTATTGTTAGCATTAGTGGTTGGTGTGTAAATTTGAATAATAACTATTAATTATTCATCCTTGTAGGTGCAATATATCCTACACCTAACAATGGTGAACATTGGAATCGATGTTGAAACATTCTCATTTTTAACATGAAAGTCATCCATTCCTTTCAAATTTGTTACTCTGGTATGTAAACCATATTATTGTGACATTCAAAATGGCCAATACCAGTCTATTTCAGTTCAATAACACCTAGAGTGTTTGATCTTTATGTGTTCCATTTTTTCATGGCTTCCAATTTTTCTAGATCCATATTTCATGCATCCCATCTTCTTGTTAGTGATTATTGCAGTACTGCTGTTTCTTCTCATTTTGAGTCATTGCCACATCAACAAATATAGGTCCTGAAAACTTTATATCACTAAGGTCAACTCTACTTTGAGGAGACAGCTCTTCCCCAATTATATTTTGAGTGTCTTCCAACTTGAGGGGTTCATCATCCTGCACTATATGAAACAATATTCCACTGCTATCAATGTGCTCCACAAACACCACTATTTTTTTCAGATGTAGATTGGCAGGTTATTCTTTCTAGTCTATTTAGCTTGTAAGCTTTTCTGAAAATTTTCCACCACGGGTAACTATGCTTGTGTTTGAAATACCAGTGGTATATCTCACAGGATCATGATGACTTTCAAGTTATGATAGTTCAAGAACCTGACATGTCTGACAAGTTGGCATGCTAGCCTAATTCCGAATGGCCAGCACATCTCTCTTCTTGCTTTCTCTAGTTTCTGTAGACCACTGTACCTGAGCATGCATGGCTTAGGAGGTTGTGGAGTTAATTCTTGCTTCCTGGAGTAACCCTTAACCAATGACCCATAGGAGTTGTTGGACAAATAGCCACACTCCCTCACATTCTGGGCAGAAACTAGTGGATTTTCTACAGTGTCTCCAGTAAGATTAACCTCCAGTTGCTCACAATTTAAAATTGTTTGATAATGTACTTTTCATTGGCTGCCTTCTTTCTCTTTTCTATTTCCCATTTCCTTATTGATATCTCCTCAGAAAATGGCTTAATTAAAACCTTTGTCTCAGGATCTAATCCTATGGGGAACCCAAACTCAATCACACAAGACATTTGTCAAATCATGGACTTAGTGGTTATAGCTATTATATGTGTAGGTCATGGAAGAGGAGAATTCATACCATCACTTTGAATAGTCATTCGGAGTGCCAACTGGGTCCCCAGCATAGATCCTGGACATCAAAACTCACTGTTTCCTGTATCATAACACTTCCTTATAGACTTCAGTCATTCAAAAAACTCAACAAATAGCTTGCTGTCTCACTTCAAATTTTGTAGTGTGCAAATATGGCTATGTTTTCATTGTGTGTTTAGCCCTGGACAAATCAGCTTTGACCAGGAAGGTGAAGTCATGTGGAAAAACAAACCAAAAACACTAGCAGCTGTGTGTTGTGGAAGAAAACCCTGTGGATGAAGTGCAATTTTTAGGGAACAGAGACCAGTAAGATAAACCAATAAGTGTCCACTGTTTTGATGTTAAGGAGAACCCTGGTGAGGCAGTAATTAAGCACTTAAGGGCTAATCAATCAGCAGTTCAAACCCACCATCTTCCCCAAGGAAGAGTTACGATGTGGCAGTCTGACCCCCTTAAGATTTACATTGATTAACACTACCAACTGATCGGAGAGGGATAGCATTAGGGGATGCTGGATCGCAATCTTAACGAGCTCTAATGGCAGAGTGGACTCCTCATTGATCTCCTAACCACAAGGAAAGTGGTTCTAACCTATCAGTTGGTCCATGTGAGAAATAGGAGTTTGTCTGCTCTGGTAAAGATATAAGCCTTGGAAAATCAAAGGGTGAAGTTCATTTCTATCTTGTAGGGTCTATATGAGTCAGCTTCAACACAATGATAATGAGTTTGCTTTGGAATTTTGGGATAGAATAGGAGAAATATGTGCAACAAAGTTTAAACTTATTTTAAATGTTCAGTGGTATTGCTCAGAGAGAGATTCTTGGAACCCACAAGACTGTTGTCCTTAGGCACCTTCAGATCTGGAACTGAACTCACTCCCTTGGCTCAATCTTCAGCCAAACAATAGGTAGATCTATAAGGTAAAAAGTAACACTAATCAACTCTTTGAATCAAAAGGATATAATTTATTCAAAGATAAAGTTCAGAGGGGTCAGGAAAGAAGGGGGAATGGAAACAGGAGATACAAGGAGGAAGTGCGATAAGTGATATTACGTTGAGCAGACTGCAGTCAATATCATGAAGCAAAATATGTGTGAACTGTCAAATGGAAAACAGATGTATTCTGTAAACCTTCACCCAACTCACAATAAAGAGATTTTTTTCAGCCTTGGAAACCTATGAGGCAATAATATTCTGTCCTATAGGGTACCGCTGAGTTGAAATCAACCCAGTGGCAATGGGATATTGATGCTGATGCTTTCTGCCGATTCTAAAAAATAGGGTTATTAGCAATTATTGTGGAAATAGCATGAATGAGACTATGTAAATGGGGTTGGTTACAGATAAATTCTTGTAAATGTTAAAGGATAAGTGATTGAGGATGGACTTGCCCAAAAAGAGAAAATTATTGCAAGATTTTGTTCCAGGGATAAAATAAAAATAGGTTTCCTGTGGGTAAGACTTAAGCCTATAGATATGGAATTTAAGGAACTGGTATTCCATGATGGTCACCTTCCCGACACAATCACTCAAGACAAAAAGTGGGTGTATAAACAAATGAGGTGAAGAAAGCTTATGGAGCCTAGCTATCAAAAGATAAAGAGTCTAGGGTTTTAAAGACTAGAAGGTTCACATGTGGCCATCTAACTCAGAAGCAATAAAGCGCACATGAAAGAAGCACACCAGCCTGTGTGATCACAAGATGTAGAAGGGATCAGGTATCAGGCATCAAAGAACAAAAAAATCATATCATTGTGAATGAGGGCGGGTACAGTTAGGAGATCCAAGATCTATCTGTAGGCAACTGGACAACCCCTTACAGAAGGGTCGCTGGGAGGAGATGAGCCAGTCAGGATGCAGTGTAGCAACGATGAAACATATAACTTTCCTCTCATTCCTAAATGCTACCACGCCCACTATCATGATCCCAATTCTACCTTACAAACCTGGCTAGACCAGAGAATATACACTGGTCCATATAGGAACTGGAAACACAGGGAAACCAGGACAGATGACCCCTTCAGGACCAGTGCTGAGAGTAGCAATAACAGGAGGATGGAGGAAAGGTGGGGTAGAAAGAGGGATCTGATTACAAGGATCTACATATAACCTCCTCCATGAGGGAGGGACAACAAAAAAGTGGGTGAAGGTAGATGTCGGACAGTGTAAGATAGGACAGAATAATAATTTATAAATTATCAAGGGTCCATGAGGGAGGGGAAGGGGGAAGGAGGGGAAATGAGGAGCTACTACCAAGGGCTCAAGTAGAAAGCAAATGTTTTGAGAATGATGATGGCAACAAATGTACGCAGTGGATGTATGTATAGATTGTGATAAGAGTTGTAGGAGCCCCCAATAAAATGATTCTTTTTAAAAACCTCAAAGAGCAAAACACACTATGGTTTATTGTACATCAATGATACTTCAATAAAATTACATAAAAAAGGGGAAAAAGAAATGGAATTTAAGGTAAAGAAAGTATTCCCTTTGAGGACCATATTGCAAATATATATTTAGGCAGGCAATTAGATAAAGACATTTAAAGTCTGGGCTTCTATACCTGCCATCTGTCTGTTATGAAAAGTATAATTAGCAACTAGAATCTCTCATACAAAATCAACTCAATATGGTCTTTCTGGTCTGACCTCCGTGGTGTTCTACTCTGCTTTGATGGAGCTCATCATATCATGACTCTATAACAAGATTGAGGAGTTATTTACATTCTTATGTGGAAGGTAAATCTGTTTGGCCATTCTGTTAGACTAGTTCATTTTCTTTCCTACCATCCCATCTGCCATTTTAATTCAAAACAAGGCGAAAAGCATGTATGTGCTTTTTGAGGAAGGAGAAGATTTTGGTGTGGAAGAAATTCTCTTCTAGACTGCAAGGTAAGTATTTACCCCCTCTAGCCCTGTTGGAGGAGGGGAAAAGGAAGAGAGACAAGGCAAAGAGAACAACATAGTTAGTTTCATGCCTCCTTACTTGACCTGGGGATTGAGGGGAATATCAGTGACTATGGACTTGTTGTGCTCCCCATTTGGAAGCATGAAGAATAGAGGCTGCCAGGCAGAGCAGCCCTCTGGGAAGTCACTGAAGACAAACATATAGAGAGTGCCATCAAGTCTACTGTGATCCATGGAGACCTTATATGAAATGGAATGGAGTGCTGTCTGATCTTGCACCATTGTCACACATTCCTGAATGTTGAAGTCCATTGTTGCAGCGATTAGGTCAATCTGCCTCAATAAGGATCTTCCATGTCCCTCTATTTAATCAAATATGATGTCTTCCTCTAGCAATTGTCCACTGATAGTGTGTCCAAAACACATTAGTCAGTCAGTGTTCTCTTGTGATCCATAAGGTTTTCTTTCAGTAATTTTTGGAAGTGGACTAGCAGGCCCCTCTTCCTTGTCTGTCTTAGTCTAGAAGCTTCACTGAAACCTGTCCACCATGGGCAATCCTGCTGGTATTTGAAATTCTGGGAACAGAGCTTCCAGCACCATAACAATACACAAACCATTATAGTACAACCAACTGACAGATGAGTGGAGGATATCTATATCTATATATGGAGAGAGAGAGAGTAAAACTGGCAATGCAGTCTGATTAGGCAGTATTCTGATAATCTGCTGCTAACAGAAAGTATCCCCACAAATAACATCTTAAAGTAATAATGATATCAATTTTGCTCACAAATCTGCAATCTGGGCAGAGCTCAGTGAGGACACTAGTTTTGGCTTCATCAAGCATTAGCTGGGGTAGCTCAAAGGACAGAGGCTGCAGCTCTCTTAAGACTCACTCCCTCACACGAATGATACTTCTATTGGTTGGAGCTCAAGAAGAACCCTATATGTGACATTTTCATTTGGCTTGGTCTTCCTTGCAACATCCT
Organism: Tenrec ecaudatus; assembly: GCF_050624435.1. NCBI lineage: Eukaryota > Metazoa > Chordata > Mammalia > Afrosoricida > Tenrecidae > Tenrec > Tenrec ecaudatus. The sequence continues at coordinate 85,534 of NW_027459048.1, read as the reverse complement.
GACAGGGTCCCAATGGTGAACAACCCAATACGACCAGGTGGAAGTCACAGAGCAACACTTCTGCCATAGTCAAAGGCCTGCCAAGATGCAAGGAAGAGGGAAAGCAGGCCCTGTTTCTGGAAAAATGAACACAAACTCATCTTGTAACAAGAGAATGTGCGATGTGCAACATTAGGACAGTCATCTTTGAAGGACACAACCTGCCATGAGCCAAGATACAGAGACAGATTTCTACGAAAGCGAAAGGGCAGGACTTAGACTTAAAGATAAAGCCACAGACTTCATAGGACAAGAGCAATAGGGAGACAAGCAAAGGAAAGCTCTAGGACGCAAGCCTAACATGGCTAAAGATAGGGACAATGTCAGGACTGAACTGGAAGCAAGCAGACACCTGTGCAAGGCAGAACCCGTGAAGTTGTGAGTGCCTTCAAAGCTAAGTCAAAGTACCTTGGGGCGTGAGAAGGGAAGGAGCAGGAGAAGGAATTAATGGGTAGGTTTATGGAATTTGTAAGTCTGGAGACAGAGCATCAGGAATAGCTGGGTTCTGGCACTCAGTTGATACCATCAGAGTTTGAACCTTTTCCTTTCAGAGCTGTTTCCTTTTGAGTTTCACGCAGGCTTCCTGATGACAGCTGTAGTTTTATCTAGAAGCTCAGGAATTCTATTAGAGAGAGGCTCTTTTCCTTTCTAATCATTGGTGGTACTATCAGGTAAGCATTGGATTGCTAACTGCAAGGTTGGCAGTGCTACCCTACCAGCTACCTCATAGGGAAAAAGATGGAACTTTCTGCTCACATAAATATTTACAGTCTGAGAAACCCCACAGGGACCTTCTATGATTCAAAATGGACTCATTGGCAATGAGGAAATTGTTTCTGGGGCATTTTTTAGGGTTAGATATCATTAACCTAGCATGAGTCTCATACTGAGTCTGACCCAGTCCCTTTGGACAGAGGAAAGTCATGCCCTGACTAGCCAGGCCTGGAGCTGGCAGATTGGGTCAATGCCAGCAGAAGCATGGAGATGGAGCATGGTGGAAGAGTGATCCCAAAGATACAAGCCATGTGCTGTGAGTGGAAGAAGGGCAAATGAATGCTGCATTAATTAACCAGTCATTGACAAAATGAGGTTGCATGACAAATGGCTCCAAAACCCAGCAGTTCAACAAACAGCCCAACCCCTTCCCTCCCAAACACACAGTTCTTAAAATTCAGGATCAGGGAGATTAACTGGAACTTTGAACTTGGCACTTCAGGGCTTGGAAGAGGTTACAGTGCATGTAAAGGCCTTGGGGCAGGAGAGATCTTGGTGTGACTGAAAGTCCAGAAGAAGACTAATTTGGGGGAGGTGAGATAATAGGAATGGAGTTTTCAGTGAGCATTTCCTTGAGAGCCTTCAAGCAAAAGCGATTTTTCTATATTCATGTTTTAGAAGTAGATCTCCACCCATTGTGTAAAGCTTTGGGTATTGGATTGGTGTCGGTATGCAGGGAAAAAATAAACGGGCTTGTTATGGATTAGGAGCCTGTGGTAGTCACCTAATCTTGTGTCAAGTTAAGGATTAGGAGTGTAGGCGTGGAGTTTAGGCTGCCAATCTGGAGATAGTCAGTGAGATTTTTATGTGGGCATAGCCTCCTTCTGAGAACTCTGAGAAATCTGGTACTTCCTCCTTGGAGGTGGAAGACACCTCTCTCTCTCTCTCTCTCTCTCTCTCTCTCTCTCTCTCTCTCTCTCTCTCTCTCTCTCTCTCTCTCTCTCTCTGCTACTCCTTGGGAGACATTGCAGAAGGCAAGCCAAATGGATGCGACCAGACCTCTGAAGCCAAAGAAGCCTCAGAGAGATCGCAGCCAGCACTGAGATGCTTACAATGCCACTGGATCCACAAGACTTTCCACCCATTGGCCTGTGATTATCCTGCATTCAGCATCACTGCACATGTTTTATGGGTCTGAAAAGGAATTTATAGATTGGTATCAGACATATGGGCTAATACCAGACTTATGGATTTGATGTGCACAGGGCTGGGACGTTTGCTTAATGTACAATTACTGTTTGATATAAAACTCTCTCTCTGGATTTATAAGGTAGAATTAGACCAGAACATGTACTCTGGTACAGACAGGAGCTGGAAACACAGGGAATCCATGACAGATGATCCCTTCAGGACCAGTGGTGAGAGTGGCAATACCAGGAGGGTGGAGGGAAGGTGGGGTAGAAAGGGTGAATCGATTACAAGGATCTACATAAAATCTCTGCCCTGGGGGACGGACAACAGAAAAGTGGGGGAAGTGAGATGTTTGACGTGTAAGATATGACAAAATAATTTATATATTACCAAGGATTTATGAGGGAGGGGGAGGAGGATGGAAGTGGGGAAATGAGGAGCTGATACGAAGGGCTCAAGTAGAAAGCAAATGTTTTGAGAAGGATGAGGGCAACACATGTACAAATGTACTTGACACACAATGGGTGGATGGATGGATGGATGGATGGATGGATGGATGGATGGATGGATGGATGGAATGACTGTGATAAGAGTTATATGAGCCCCCAATAAAATTTATCAAGGGTTCATAAGGAGGGGGGAGTGGGGAGGGAGGAGAAAAATGAGGAGCAGGTGCCAGGGGCTTATGTGGAGAGCAAATGTTTTGACAATGATGAGGGCAATGAATGTATAAATGTGCTTTATAATGGATGGATGGATGGATTGTGATAAGAGTTGTATAAATCCCTAATATAATGATTAAATAATAGGGAAATGATTTTTAAAAACCACCAACTCTCTCTCATACACATGAGTCTCACTCGATTTTCCTCTAGCATACCCAGACTAATACACAGTTCGCCCCTGTCCTATAGGGCCGCTATGAGTTGGCATGGACTTGAGGGCAGTGGGTTTGTTAGGGCTTTGGAGTTCAGCAGGCCTTTGTTGGTGTGTTTGAGTCTATTTTTGTAGCTGTTGTTTGCAGGTCAGTGGCTCATCTTCCAGCACTCTATAGGACCATATTTTTTTGTGACCCATAGGCTTTCATTTGTTAATATTTGGAAGTAGATCACCAGGTCTTTCTTCCTAGTCTGCCTTAGGCTAGAGCAGTGGTTCTCAATCTGTGGGTTGTGACCCCTTTTGGGGTCCAGCGACCTTTTAACACGAGTCACCCGATTCATGGCAGTAGCAACATTACAGTTATGAAGTAGCAAGGAAAATGATTTTATGGTTGGGGGTCACCACAACATGAGGAATTGTATTAAAGGAAGGTTGAGCACCACAGGGCTCGAGGTTCCACTGAAGCCTGCCCATCATTGCTGACCCTTCTGGGGTTTGTCATATCGGTGGCACAGCTTCCAATTTCACAGCAGCACTCTAGCTACCACTGCACCACGAACTGATAGACAGGTGGTGGACTGTTCTTAAAAGCCACCTGATTTACGATGCTTTGTTTTGACAGCCCTGGAAAATGGATACAGAATCTAGTTTCATAGTCAATGCAAGACACACCTTGGGGCAGTAGGAATGGCATGAAGTGAATAGATTCAAAGTATATTTTAGGGAGAGGAAGGATGACAGTTAATGCCTGGGGGGGTGTGCAAGAAGAAAGGAAGCAGAGACACCATTGATATTAAGTGCCTGAGTTAAGACAGGAATTTCCAGGGAAGCTGGTGGGTCATGATGGGAGAATTTCACACTCCCCGGGGACAGGGGGAGCATTGATTAGTTCATATGTCTGCGCATCTTCTCAGACAATAGAGGCTTTGTCATCCTCAAATGAAGCATGCAGTTGGAGCTCAGAGAGGGCATGCAGTGCAAATGAAGACTGGGTTGGTTGAGATGGGTGGACCAGGGCCACTAGTCAATTCTGAGGAGCTTCAGAAAACCTGCCCAGTGTCTCTTGGAGAGTGGGCATGTCTCATGGCCACAGAGGGCCTTTTAATGTTTCACCTCTCACTGCAGCAGCGAGAGGCTCTATCAGCTCATCCTGGAAAGGAAACATACTACCTGCCATCAGGTTCATTTCTTCAGAAAGGATGGAAGAATACAAATGAAAGACTACAGTTTGAAGGGGTCTTAGGCAGACTATCAGGCTCATTAAAGCTTCATTTATTAAAACTTCATTATTCAGAGACATTCTCCCAGTAGGATGTATGCTGGGGTGGGGGTGGGCATGAGGAGGAAGGCTTGGAGCAGGGTAGGGGAACAACCCCACACCCCCAAAAAATACCTTCCCAAGAAGCAATTCCAGTGGGCACAGATTAGAAAGAAGTTTCATCCTCTGGTCACTTGATGTTTGTCCCTCTCTTTTATCTGAATGCTCTTTCCACATTGCTCAGATGAATCATCAAATTTATATTAAAATGCAAGTTAGGAAGCATCATCCCCAACCAACCTTGTTCATCAAAATGGTAGTGCTCTCTCCGGGTACCCTGAGTTCAGTTTGTCAACAAGCTGAAGCAGTGTGAGGCCCAGGAGCATGAGTTCATTAATATCCGACCCATAATGCCTTGCTGGGTTTATGCCAACAAAGCCCTGTCACTCCTTACCATAGGATTTACTCACTCTTTGAAACAGGCATTTATTTACAAACAGTTTGACCTCATGATGGTGTTCAGCAGATGTGGATCTTACTTATTTGCATTGTTCTGTGACAGTTGCAAAATTCGTTAGTGGCTCAGGGATCAATCCTCTGTGGACTGCCCTGAAGCTAGATGAAGCAAGCGGGTTCTCCCTGATTCATCCTCCCTCCTTAGCAATGCTTGCTAGTCAGGATAACATAGTGCCCATTAAAGAAACTGCCTGTGTCACTTTAAATTTGTGACCTGGGCGGGAGGGAGGGTCATGATCACAAGTGACAGAAACTGACGCTTGACTAACTTAGGGAAAAAGGCCTAATGGTGGATAAATGTTGGGAAGACAAGAAAATGTGGCAAATGCCTGGGCAATCTCAGGGCTGTGAAGCAGGTAATGGCGAAACACTCCTCCTGAGGCCAAAGCGTGCCCTCTGTAGTACATTAAATCACATTCACACACACCCATTCATGTTCACATGGGACCTGAGGCTATGGCCTTACTTGGAGAGGAGGTCTTGGCAGATGTGCTTAGATAAGTATTTCAAGAGCTCCATCTTTCTGGGTTTAGATTTCAGATGGATACTACATGCACTGATTGGTGTGTTCTTATAAGAAGGGGAGTGGGCACACAGAGACCCCGTGTGAAGACACTGGCAGAGATTGGATCAGTGCATCTATAAGCCAAGAAATATCAAGGATTAGCAGCAGTGACCAGAAGCAGAGAGAGGCTACTTTGATTCTCCTTCAGAGCTCTCAGAAGGAATGAATCTTGCCCACACCTTAATTTTAACCCTTTGTCCTTCAGAAAAGTGAGAGAACAAATGCCTGCTGTTTAAGTCACTCGATTGGTAGCCAGTTGTTACAGCTACCCAAAAGAACCATTATGGATTGATCTGTAGCCCCCTCAAAATATGTGAGAAATTTGAACCTTGGTGGACATGATCCTGTTTGAAAAGAAGGGAGTTCTTTTGTAATATAAATGAGGCCGTATGGCCACTGGAGATCCCTTCATAGAGGGGTTTAGAAGAGGAGATGGGTCAGTCAGGGTGCGAGGTAGTACCGATGAAGAACACAGCTTTCCCCCAGATCCTGTATGCTTCCTCCCCCCAACTACCATGATCCAAATTCTACCTTGCAGGGCTGGATAGGGCAGAGGTTGTACACTGGTGCATATGGGGGCTGGAGGCACAGGGAATCCAGGGTGGATGATACCTTCAGGAACAAAGGTGTGAGGGGCGATGCTGGGAGAGTGGAGGGTGAGTGGGTTGGAAAGGGGGAACTGATTACGAGGATCCACATGTGACCTCCTCCCTGGGAGATGGACAGCAGAGAAGGGGGGGAAGGGAGACTCGGGATAGAGCAAGATATGACAAAATAACAATGTATAAATTACCAAGGGTACATGAGGGAGGGGGGAGCGGGGAGGGAGTGGAAAAAAAAAAGAGGACCTGATGCAAAGTGCATAAGTGGAGAGCAAATGCTTTGAGAATGATTGGGGCAGGGAATGTGCGGATGTGCTTTATATAATTGATGTATGTATATGTATGGATTGTGATAAGAGTTGTATGAGCCCCTAATAAAATGTAAAAAAAAGAAAATGATTAAGGCAAAGAATGTACAGATGTGCTTTATACAATTGATATATGTATATGTATGGATTGTGATAAGAGTTGTATGAGTCCCTAATAAAATGTTTAAAAAAATGAGGCCATATGAGAATAGGCTTGAGCCTAAACCTAAACACTTCTGAGTTAAAGGCCAGGATAGACCCAGTAACACACAGTACGGGGAGAAAGATAGCGAGGAATGCCAAGGAACTTTCTGGTATCCACAAAGAAGGACCCTGACCTAGAGTCGCACCCCAAATTTGAACCTGTAAGCTCCAAAGCAGGGGGAAAAGTGTTTTAAGGCTACTGACTTGTTGGATAATTTTTGGTTAAGGAGATTAAGACAAAACTTAAGACATCCTCCAATCCTTCCTCTGGCTTCGTTCCATTTTTCTCACATTCAAGAGTCCTCCTAGAGGATTCAGTCAGGTTGTTGTTGTTGTTCAGTGTCATAGTGAGGGTTTGGATTCATTGTGACCATACATACAACATAATCATACACTGCCCGGTCCTGTACCATTCTCACAGTTGTTCTTAAGTTTGAGCCCATTGTTGCAGCCACTGTGTCAATCCCATTTGTTGAGGGCTTTCCTCTTTTTCATTGCCCCTCTACTTTCCAGAACACGATGTCCTGCTCCAGGGACTGATCTCTCCGGACAACATGTCAATGTTAAGGCGAAGTCTCATTATCCTTGCCCTGAGGAACATTCTGGCTGTACTTCATCCAAGTTACATCACTACTAATCAAATATATCTATTCTTCTTTGGTCTTCCTTATTCAGTGTTCAACTTTCACATGAATATGAGACAGTTGAAAATACCATGGCCTGGGTCAACCCGCCCCAGTCCTCAAAGTAATCTCTTGCTTTTCAACACTTTAAAGAGGTCTCGTGTAGCAGATTTGACTAGTGAAATATGTCATTTGTTCACTTCTCTGCTGCTTCCATGAGAATTGATTGTGGATTCAAGCAAGACAAAATCCTTGACAATTTCGATCTTTCCTCCATTTATCATGATGTTATCAATAGGTCCAGTTGTGAGGGTCTGGGCTTTCTTTACATTGAGTCATAATCCAAACTGAAGGCTTTAATCAATCCTTCATCTTCATCAGCAAGTGAATCAAGTCCTTCTCATTTTCAGCAAAATTGTGTCATCTGTATAATGCAGGTTGTTAATAGGCCTTCCTCCAACCTGATGCTCCATCAGGCACTGCCCCTTAATGAGTTTAGGTCATGAAGGATAGTCCTCCATAGGCACATTGATTATTACACTACCACCCTCACATAATAAATTCAGAGAGAGAAAGTTTCCCCAAAGCAATGGAAAGCTTACTAGAGAAGTGGAGGGTGCTAAAAGCCAAAGGTGACACAAACCGGAAATCAATACTAGTTTTCAATACCTGCAGTCATCTAATAGTTCACTGCACTATCTAAGGAAAGGTGAGGAGAACTGGGGCAATTCCATTAAAAAAAGACAATGCAGGGTATATAAGTCCGTCATTCCTCTGGAGAAGAAAAACACATAGTTGGGTTGTAGAGCTTTGTTTGCTAATCAACCGAATGTAGTTGTAAGGCAGGGGTGTGCGTGTACGCGTGTGTGTGTGTGCGTGCGTGTGTGTGTGTGTTGAAGGGAGGGGCTTGCCATTCTATTTCATAGCCAGGAGAAAGATGAGCCTCTTCCCATATCTTTTGCTCTGTGGCAAGTTACTGATCTACAAGAAACTTTTATTTGACAAGGACATTGCCGAGAAAAAAACGGGAAGCTTGTGTTCATCTCTGCTGAGAGGTGGAGTCAAAGAGATGGGCTTTATGACAGACACCCTGATCGTGCAACCAAACTATGAAATGGCCTCATACATTCAACACACATTTGCTGCACCTCCCCAGTGTGCTGCCCAGATATTACCAGGCAGAGTGTTTTATGGGCAGCATTTTAGAGTTAGGCAGGCAGAGGGAGTGTCTTTGTGGGTGTTGCCTTTACCAGTCCTTGGATTGTTCTGGGACAGGCATGCCTTTTTCCTCTAAAGTAACTGATCGCGTGTAAAGAAGGAGTCTCCTCAGTAAGACGGGTTGAACCAAACCCAACCTATGACAATCATCTCAATTGGAACACATAGCGACCCTATACAAATACCCGTAGGGTTTCCAAGTTTGTAACTCTTTTGGGGGGTCAACTACCATATCCTTCTCTTGCAGAACCACTACAGAGTTGAGCGTTGTGTTAGCAGCTGAATGCTTAATCACTGTGCCCATTTTGTTTGCTGAGCCGCCCTCAAAACACTGAACAGTTTTTCTGGGTACCAAGTATGTCCACTTCTATATCTGGCCTAGGGTGTTTTCTCCAAGTTGATAGGAGGTGCAAATCAGTTACTAGGGGTTTGGCAGAGTCAGTATGGAAACTGGGAGGGTGTGTGAAATTTGAACCAGAGTAGAACCATTCCAAGACACTTCCTAGGGATTCCTGGCATATAATATGCAAATGATAGTCAAGATATATAACTGTGTCTCTGTTCTTGGTTCTGTCAGTACCTGGTGTGGCCACAAAGGAGAAACCTGGTCTCCTGCTATTTTGAGCATCTAGTGTGAATGACAGGAGATAAGTCACATGCTAATGAACCCTGGTGGTGTAGTAGTTAAGCACCATGGTGCCTGGCTATCAAAGCATATAGCGTCTGGGGTCTTAAAGGCTGGAAGATAAACAGGGGGCCATGTAGCTAAGAAACAACAAAGTCCACATGGAAAAAGCACACCAGCCTACACCAACATGATCGCTGAAGACAAAGCGGGTGCATAAGCACATGTGAGCATGTTTTCTTGATGTGCACTCACCCTTTATATACAACTCTCTTATACATACGTGTTTCTGTGGATTTGTTTCTCAAATGCACCCAGACTAACATAAGCAGCGTGGAACGCATTTAAGAAGCCTAGACAAGGGCAGGGCAGGATATTCGGAGGGACTGGATCCAGAATTTGAGAGGAAGGAGCCCTGGTGGCAAAACGGGCTGCTAGCTCGCTGTCCCAGGGGGGACAATGAGACTGCTGGCTCCCATGAAAATTTACAGTCTTGAAAACTCCATACAGGGTCACTGTGGTTGGAATCCACTGGACGGCAGTGACCTTTTGGGATTGAAGGTGGAAGCCACCAATGACTTCCTGCCATTGAGCCAAGGAGCCTCAGGAGAGTGTGTGAACTTCTGGAATGCAGTGAACAACCTCTGCACATCTGCTTTTCGTGCTGCCCAAGTCATGCCCTTGGCTTTTGCTTAAACATATTCATCCAGAAGTGAACCATCACAGCTGCTCCCTCGGGAAGCTGGGGGCTGAGCTCTCTGGTTCCACTCTGTCAGCATTTCTGGTCCGGGTACCTCCCCTCTTCCCCGGCACAGGCAATGTGCTTTTGGAAGCAGTGCTCCCTGGGTAGTGGGTGTGATTTGCCTCCTCTGGCCTAACATGATGAATGCTGAACTTTACCTAGCCTAGGGGAAAACTTATTATTTAAAGTAAGCTTTAGACAGAATCTTTAGAAAGAGAAATGGTTAACTTTATGTACACAATTACTCCCCAACACATAGGCTCAACCTCATAGGCTGTGGATGACCTTGAGCAGGTGCTCAGTCACAATGGTTTTCTATCAGGATTGAGAGTTCAGCTCTCTCAACTCTCCAACTGGTTATTAGCACCATAGTCTCGTTTCTATTTTTGTATTTACTTTGTTTTTAGGGGAAAAAGACTCCCAATCCAACTATATTTTATTAGGAACTCCTTTGCTAAGTTTTACACAAGAAAAAGGCACAAACTGCTGTTCTGGATGAAGGAGAGCATCCGCATGAGGCCACAATGGTTTTGGAAGGACCCACAGCCACAGTGACTTAAATAAAATGACACCCATTCTGTCCTGCTGACTCTGACTCATAGTGACTCTGTGTAGGGATCCTGAAGTTGCTACCTTTACAGGAAGCAATAACCTCATCTTTCTCCTGTGGAATGACTAGTGGCTTTGAACCAGCGACCTTGCTCTTAATAGTCCAACACTATCCAGCATTACCACCTGGGCTCCTGAAAACTTAAATAAGACATAGAAAACAAACAACTTTGTCACAAAATTGTGACTGAAGACAGATCAATTCCTGGAGTTTCAGGAGGGCCTGTGAGAGCATGAGCGGGACCTTCATTGGGATGTGCACACTACCGTATATCGTTGAGTGTGGCCCGGGGAGTGGACGCAAGCACACTGCCTGAGGGACAAGCTTTCCACTGCCAGTCAGAGTAGGAAAGAACTCAATGGCGGCTGAATCTGTGGCCCCTCAAAATGGATGTAGGGTCTCCATATAGACTCTCACTGTGAGCCACAGCCTATTGCTCAAAATTTAAGCTCAAATACGACTTAAACGCCAAACATTCTGTTTCCTTAAAATAGGGTACTGCCAGGATCAGCTAGAAGTCTGCATGACCTATCAGATCTCAACGCCGATCTCAAATCACTTCACATGATCCATTCTACCAGTCATGTCAAGGACAACTAGAGGTCTGCATGAGCGAGCCCAAATCGCCTCCTCACTTACCCATTCCAGAGGCTGTGCCTGTATAACCTATCGACTAACACATTCCCATATGCCGTGGTTATGAAACCAACCATCATGCTGGAATAAGGACCAATCACGATGCAAGGGTCAGGATCAATGGGAAAGCAAAATAGGGGCTGAGGGGAGCCAAGAGGGGTCGCTTCACTCAATCCCTAAACCTGATCTAATGTCACTAGACTGGGGTCTTCCTCACATCTCAAGGGCACCCGATTCATGATTGAAGTGAATTGTGCTTATTCAATCTTTGTTCTGCTTGCTGTCCTGCTGTGCTGGCATCCTCTTCTTGCTTTTTTGTGCATGGCTCCCTCTGTTGTGGTGACAAATGGCTTGAGAGGGATTTGACATAGGGAGAAAGCCCACCCACATCAACTGTCACCAGAAGCAGACACTAAGTCCATTTCTCTCACCTCACAGAACTATGCACACCAGACACTGGTAGGGCTGCCTGGGAGGGGAACCCTTAGTGCAGTGGTTCTCAACCTGTGGGTTGCGACCCCTTTGGGAGTCATATGACCCTTTCACAGGGCTCACCCAATTCATAACTGTAGCAAAATTACAGTGATGAAGTAGCAAGAAAATCATTTAATGGTTGGGGGAGGGGGGCATCACCACAACAAGAGGACCTGTATTAGGAAGGTTGAGAACCACTGCCTGAGTGTGTTTAGGACTTTGCTGCCCTCAAGGTCATCAGACATTCCTGAAGGCAGAGCCACTGCAGGAAGCCCTTCTGGGAAATGCCCTGAAGACAGGTCTCAACCAACTCCACCCTCACCCTCTGAGATCCTAATCATAGGACGCATGGAAATGCTCCCTGCCACTTCGAAGGCTGTAAGTCCATGGGAGCAGAAAGCCTCCTCTTTCTCCCTTGGAGTGGTGGCTGGTGAGTTCAAACTGCTCACTTTCTGGCTAACATAACGCACAGCCCAGCTCCCCCTGAGCTCAGTTTGGTTTGCCGCACAGCACACATTGTTTGGAACCTTCTGAAATAGCTATGCACATGTGCAGGTTGGGGGGATTTCGCACAAGATGCAGTTTTCCACCCTCTCTTGGCAAAAATAATTTTTGCAAAAGGCTTGTATTCTCTTCTGGATCTGAGTAGCAGCTACTCTCATGAAGTCATAGCACATACATTCATGCTACAGTCCTCCCAACTCCCTAATATCTTACGCCGAGTCTGCTCCATGCTTTTCTGTGTCCTACATGGCAGCTGTAGGCACCCAAGGCATGGGCTCTGCAGCCTGGGTCCAAATCTTTCCTTCCCACTTCCTCACTGTGTGGTCCTAGGCTCATGACTTTATCATTCTGTGCCACTGATTTTTCATCTGTAAAAGGAGGCCAAATAGAGTCCACACATAGGCTTGTTAAGTGGAATAATTGAATTATTATACACAAAAAGCTTAGAACGGTGCTTGGCATCTTGCAAATACTATTAGGTGGTTTAGCATAGGGACTGGGTCATCCATTACATATGCTCAGGTTCAAACTTCCGGCCAGGAAGGGGTGGTACACCTAGGTGGGCATTACACCTGGATTGGCCCATCTGGGCCAGGTGAATTCAATCCAGCCATTGGGGTTGACCATGACCGTCAACCATGCCTCCCTATGGAGGAATTGAAAAGGCAGGATCTTGACCGCTCCGATGTCTCCCTTCACCCACTTTTCTGTTGTCCGTCCCCCAGAGAGGAGGTCACATGTAGATACTTGTAATCAGTTCCCTCTTTCCAATCCACCCTCCCACAACCCTCTCAGTATCACCACTCACAAATTATCAAGGTTTCTTGAGGGATGGGGGAGCGGGGAGGGAGGGGAGAAATGAGGACTTGATGCCAGGGGCTTAAGTGGAGAGCAAATGTTTTGAGAATAATGAGGGCAATGAATGTACAAATGTGCTTTACACAATTGATGTATATATGGATTGTGATAAGAGTTGTATGAGCCCCTAATAAAACGATTTTTAAAAAAAGAAAAAAAGGCAGGATCCCGGAGCCCACTGAGTGACTTTCTCTCCAGCAGCTTCTAGGTAGGCTGTGCCCCGTGAGGGGCCCCGAGGTGCCTGTGTAAACCTGAAACTTCTTCTCTCAAAAAACCCACTTGGATCACAATCCAGGCTTCGAATTGAATTCTTTCTCGCGCGAAGCCAAGGCCTGAGGTATATCTCTCCCAGGAGAGATCTAACAATAGTATCTCTTATTATAGCATTAGGAGCCCAGGTGGTGTAGTGGACTGTGCATTAAGCTGCTAATCGCAAGGTCGGGGGTTTGAACTGACTAGCCCGTCCGTGGGAGAAATATGAGGTTGTCTATTTCTGTAAGGCAGTGGTTCTCAACCTTCATAATGCCCCCACCCTTTAATACAGTTCATGTTGTGGTCACCTGCAACCATAAAATTATTTTCATTGCTACTTCATAACTGTAATTTTGCTATTGTTATGAAATGGTTGACCCCTGTGAAAGGGTTATTTGATCCCCAGGGGGTCGCGACCCACAGGTTGAGAACCGCTACTGTAAGGATTTAAAGTCTCAAAACCCCAAAGGGGCAGTTCTTTGTCCTATTGGGCCGGTATGAGTGGGAGTCAATAAAATGGTAGTTAGGTTTTTTTCTGCATCAGTATCAGATTCTGGTGGCAATCTTAGTCATCACGCATTGTGGTCTGGTTTGAACTCTGGTAGACCTGTGGGAAATGACTGCCCTGGTTTGAGGTGAGGGCCACGGTGCTTCAGTGGTAGATCTCTCATCGTCTTTCACCGGGAAGACCCGGGTTCGATTTGCAGCCAATGTGCCCCAGACTGTCAGTGAAAGTTTGTGTGTTGCTATGACACTGAGCAGGCTTCAGGGATGTTTCCAGACTGAAATAGAATAAGGACGAAAGACCTGATTATCTCCATCCACACATCGACCTATGGCCCTCCACGGTTGGCTTCCCTTCCCAGCCTTGGTGATAGCACAGAATGGCATAGTTTGCTCCGCTTCCCATGAGGTGTCCATGAGAGGCTGACTCGACAACCACGGTCAAGATCAACAGCTTGAACTCCTTTCTGGGTCTACAGAAACAAGAACAACCTTCTGAAAGGAGGTCGCATTGCTATTTGGGACTGGGAGAATGCCTTTGTGACAAGGATTGTGCTCTGGATCCCAAAGGCAACTTTTAAACACAGCCACATAGCAACTCCGGAAATTGCCATAGCAGAAGCCAGGTTTAAAAAAAAAAAGTTCTACTGGCTTGCTCAAAGGAGGCCAGAGTTGGATGGGTGTGGGGTGGGAGACTCCTCTAAAAATGAACAAATTTGTTTGCTTACATATTTGTCATGTCTTTTGGGCCTAAAAGAAAGGGGGGAAAAAGCAGACGAGAGGAGGAAACGGCGACTGACAGTCATCTTGTTGGTATTCCCACAGCATCCCCTCCTTAGGCACTTGCTGCCATCTCATCCAACTCCACTCAGTATATTTTCACCCAGCAATGATGCAGAAATGTCTGTGTACTCCAGTGTTATTGTAGTCGGGCAGCGTTTACGGGTTTGACTTTCAACTCAGCATGGCAGGACGTCTAGAAGCAATTATAACCAGCACCTGCTCTGTCTGTGCGGTGGGCAGGCAGTGACGGATCTCCAGCTTCCAGAACACTAGTGCCCCCTCCCAGCTCAGGATAATGACGGTGCCACTCGGCCTCCTTGTTGTCTGGGGGAGCTCTAGGAGCTCTCCTCTGAAACCTCATATTATTGGCATTTCTTTGAGTGAACACATCAAATTAGTGACTGTAAAGGAAGGTGTAGGAGATGATTATTGGTGACAAGACAAGCCTCAACCACTTCCAGAGAGCATGTCTCCTAAGTGCAAAGTATGGAGAGGGAGGAAACAATTGACCACAAATGGAACAGGCTCTGAGTCTCGCCACACAATGTATGTGCATGGTCACTGAGGCGCCAACATTATGGCTGGAGGACGGATATGGTTTGTGCAGCCGTGATTGCCATCCAGAACGTGCCGTGCTATTGTGAAAAACGATTTTTTTATTCTGAGCAAATCTCTGCTTCCACTTGCTTTAATGCTTCGCCAGAGAGCCAGGGACTCTGGGAGGGGTGGGGACGCACAGGGCTGGGCTGACCTCAGGAACTCATGTGTAAAGGGCTTTTTCTCACTTGGAAGCAGGCTGGGTTCACAGCTGTTCTTTCTGGTAAAGCTTGTTTCTGAACCTTGCCACGTCTGAGTCAGAAGAGGGAAATGAAGGTGACAAATGCTGCGAGGAGCCCTGGGCACATCTTGGCTATGGTCCTGCTTAAGTCTGTTTCATTTGAATCCCAGTTTTACCTTTCCTCCTTTCTGGGTTCCGAAGCATCAGATGGGTGCCAAACGCTTCCACGGACAACTAAAGCTGAACAAGGTGCAGGCAGATGAAGAGCAACGGGAGGTTGGTGTTTGGGAGAATGAATACTTGGGCTTCCTAGGCCAGTCCAGCTGGTGGTTAGAGCCCTGTTTCAGATTCCACTGAAATCTCCTAGTGTCCAAGGACCAAGTGGCTCCTAAGTCCAGAATTTCTGTTACATGTCTCACCAAGGAGAAGCTGGGCCAAAATGCATTGAAGAATAAAGCAGGAGCTTGGCTTGTGAATCCACTCTCTGATTCTGAAATTTCAAAGGCTCCGTGCACAGACATTTCAACACTGAAAGCACAGCAGGGAAAATCAAAGACTTGGGCTTCCTCCTTGCCCCTCTTTTAGGGCTTTTATGGTTTTCCAAGGCGCCTCCCAGAGCCGAGTGTTGTATAGGTCATGTTTAAAAATGTCGTAGTTCTGAGGGACTTGCTGTTCTGCTTTCTTTTGCAAGGAGACCCGGTTTCTTGTCTTGTGGCCAAACACAGAGCACAGATGTCTGTGGGCCCCCTCCCTTTCCCCTGACCTTTGCTCTCTTCTCTGGATACCCTACTGACCTGTTCTCCCTTACAAGATCTGAACTGCTCACACACTTCGTTAAATTCTCATCCTAGCGAGAAGCATCCGAGCATCTTATTAGAGCCTGTATGAGTTCTGTTCTGGATGCCTATTTGTGTAACTTCAGGTCTCTGGCATGGAAACGTCCCATGCCCACAGACCCACACAGGTAATATAAACTCCAACAGTAGTTTAAGGTTTAAGGTGGTCACAGGGAACACTGGGGCCCGTGTCTCCTGGTGAACCCCTCAGGCTGTCTAAAGGGGCTAGTTCCATCTCAATGTAGCCATGCAGGAATGTAGACCGGTTAGGTAGCAAGACAAGGGGTTGTTCCTCTCCATGCTTAGGGGGCCCCCTACAGGAGGTTGGAAGCCAATGCGGGCTAAGCCCAAGCCAGGAGAGCTTAATTGATGCCTCCCAGCTGAAAGCCCTTACAAGGCTGGAATCTGGAGACCACCGCCCCTTCCCTTCAGCTGCTTCTCTGCCTTCCACTCAGCAGGGCTGAGTGTGCAGTGTCATGAGGGTGCCCGTGTTCAGTTTAGTGTAACGCCGGAACCTTCTTCTCTCATGTCTATAAACCCACTCGGATTACCACCCAGGCTTTGGTGTGAATTTCTTTCCAGTGTGTAGCCAAGGACCGAGACATTTCCCACCCGAGAAACCTAACAGACCCAGACTTACAATAAACCCATATTTGTATTTATAAGGCAAGAGGTGACCAGGTCTAGACAACAATGGTGAAGAGGGCCCTGGGTTTGAGAAAGATTCTGAAGTAGAATCCATAACCCTTAGAAATGTATTGGCCTTAGGGGAGGGGCAAAGAGGGCTGGATTGAGAAAGTCTCTGGCATCCAGTTCTGACTTGACTTCTGGATCCTGAATCCTTCAGGGCCATGACCTTGCCTTCCAGCCAGACCTTCCAATAGCCATCTTCTCAGAGCCTTGTTAAGTTCTCATAATACATTACACCTGCCATCCTGTGAGCAGCTACCAAACCCAGGCACTTTTTTCAAAGACAAGCTCGCTCTCTCTACCCCTAAGAGCAGGTAGTTTGGGGATGATGGATATGAGATACCACAGAAGACAAATCTGTTATCTTCCATGGTGCACAGAACATGCTGTCACAACTCGTGACAATCCCTCAGTTTCCTAAATTGCTTCACTGCTACTTTTAATTAAGCCTCATTAGATTGTCATATCTTGATAAGAGGGATGACCCTGAACTAGATGCATAAATTAAAGCTATCCTCATCCTGTGCTTTTATATGAATGTGTTAATTATTTTTGTGATTAGGGAGAATAATGGAGGGATGGAGCAATACCAAACGGAGTTTGACAAAGTGCTGGTGTTTGCTGCGGCAAACGTGGTGCGTGTCAGACACAATCCGTCACCCAGTGAGTCTGCCATTAACACCAAGGGACAAAGGTAGGATTCCCTGTAATAAATAACCTTCCTCCCAGATGCTAATGGAGACCCAGCAGGACCCACTGTTGTGTTGTCGCAGTTGTACACGGGCCCTTAGAGGAGACAGAGCTGGTGTTTGAAACGAGTCTTGTTTGCCCCCAGTTGGCTCACACATTTGTTTTTTAAATGGCATAATCACTAACATTTAAACACAGGGTGATGTCACGTAACAATCTGCAGCTTCTGAGAAATGGAGAGGCCTGACTTTGCTGGTTGACAGTGCAGAGGGACTGGGGGAGCAGTCAGATATGGTGATCAGAGTTTGGAATCCTTGCTTTCCAAGTACATGTGTCAAGGAGTTCAAGGGTTCAGAAATTTAGGAGGGAAGTTCCAGAAGACAAGTTTGTGTGGTCGATAATAAACCAATATAGGGGTTGAGATTTCAATCTGTTGGCTATTTATTTTGTGCTTGGTAGCCAACCAGCCCAGAATTCCTGACCTCGCCGACCTGTGAAACAAGGACCATTCCAGAATGAAATAGAAGCAAGCACGGAAGCGAGGGCATCCATTACCCCGAATGCATAAGGGTCAGGAACTAAGTGCTTTCTGTAGAACAGCTCCAGAAGGCAGACCTTTGGCTGGAAAACCTGTTAGGGAGCTAGCATAGGGACTGGCAGGCCTATTACACATGCTCAGAGGTCCGAGCTACCGGCTCATGAAGCAGTGGCTCACTGCATGCTCAGCAGTTCAGGTTTCCAGCCAGGAGGGGGAGCTATGCCTGGGTGGGGCTGTACCTGCATTGGCTAACCTAGGCCAGGTGAATTCAATTCAACAATTCAGCCAATGGGGTTGACCCACGTCATCGACCACGCCTCCCTAACCGCTCATAAAACTCACGGGGATCCCAAACCAGGCCTCGCCGTGAGCTGTTTCTCGCGTGGAGCCATGGACCGAGGCACACCTGTCCCCGGAGAGGTCGAAAAGAAGCAATGCTGTGTGATTTGGAGCTATGAGGTAAGCCGGCCCCAGGAGTGGGCCCTCCCATGTTGGTCTCACGGATTGGGGGCCCCTCTGGGCTCCTTTTACCTCACCACCCTCGGGAGAATTGTTGGGTTGAATTCACGGTGTCCGTCTTTGCGCCGTTTCTTGCTGGTGTCCGTCTTTGCGCCGTTTCTTGCTGGTGTGCGGGACTTGACATGCCTGCTTTCCCAGGAACTCGGCTGCCTTCCCGGGCTGCATTTGTGAGGGGGCTGGGACGCTGCTGCCTGGAGGCTGGGAGGATTTTGACTCCAAAAGCCTTCTCGAGGCTCAGTGTATAAGGTTTATTTGGACGTGAAAACAGAATCAAAGATGCAATTAACGAAGTTTTAGAAGCAGGCTTTATTGAGAAGCTTGCGGGCAGGTTCAGCAACTCAGGGTATTGAGCTATTGAAGCCGCGCAGGGGGAAAAAATCCTGGCAGCGTTTTTATGCCCACTGCTGGCAGGCACAGCTGGGGAGCATCAAAGCTGGGGAGGATCTGCGCACACAGGTGCTTCAGAAGGGAGAAGGTCGTTAATCTTACCTATATGTCAGGGACGCGTGGAGTGACCATATCTTCAGAAAACATTCTGGCTTTGTGACGAGCTGGTTCCAGGAATTTGGGGTTGAGCTGGGGAGGGGAGGTCGGTTAGGGGTCAGCCTTGAGAGCTAAGATGGAGGTGCAGGAGTCAAAATGGAGTCTGTTGTGCCAAGACTGGGAAACAGTGTTGTGCCGCGGCTCCGGCAAGCAGCAGGCCTGGGGGCACCTGCGTCCACCCTGTTGGTTTGGGCAGGACTCTGGCTGGGTGGCCGGCTCCAGGCTGGCTTTCGGCTAGGCCGCAACCTGGGGCCTCCATTTTCCCAGCCACGTGACTCCACTCACAGGCAGAATGGCACCACCTGTGTCTGTTGTAGCTACACTCCATTCCCAGACAGCAAACCGCCCAGACTGCCGGAAAGTTCAGCAGAACAAGTTTCATTTCCTGCTCAGGGACCAGACCATCAGCTCTCTTGAGGGGAGACTGAGCGGCCCCCCAGTCTAATTTTCCAAAGGTTTTTATACTTTTGCAATGTGCAGGTGTGCAAGCAGGCAGAGCTCAGAAGCGGGGTATTGTGGTTAGCCATTCTTAGTTGAACCAAAACTGCTCTGGTCGTTCTCGAAAGCCTTCTGAACATCCATTTCCTTCTGTACGTTCCCTTGGGCTATGTCTGCACAGCCTAACTCCCCAGTATCAGCTAGTTCATTGGCAGTTCATAGCTAGTTTATTTACCATTCATAATGGCTTCTGAAAGCTCAAAATGACTTCTCTTGTCAAGGCTACTTAAGCTTTGCCCAGAGCTGCTATATACTCTCCTGTTCTTAGCCAAGTTCAAATCATTGAATCTTCGGTAGCCAGCCCAGTGTATGGTGGGCTCAGCACTAAGAGTTTTGTGGCTTGTACTTTCTGTGTAAGGAATGCCACTAGCTTATTGGTTATTACTGGGCCAAATGTGAGGCTTAGCAGGAGGAGGATTAGGGGCCGGCTAGGGCCGTTCATAGGGTAGTTAGCCAGGCTGACCAATCAAGTAGCTTTTCAAACCAATTGGTTCCTCCATTTCTTTTCTTGACTCTTTGTTCTAATCCTTTCCTAACCAGGGCTCATCTATCTTTATTGATTCCCGAATGCTTTGCATAGTATTAGTTTCTCCCAATGCTGTGCACAGCATTCCTTGTTTCCAAAAGAGCAAGTCAAGCCCTCGGCGGGTTTACAACACAACTGCTACAAGGGAGTCTAGGGATCATTCTAAATGGGAGACAGGTTTTTTTTAATCCCTGTAGATCTAAAGCAATTTGCTGACTAAGAGTCTGATAGTTTAAGTTTCCTTGTATTAAAGCAACTGACCCGACTGCAGCTAATCCCATAATCCCAAGCCCTGTTACCAGTGGGACCAATACTGGGGCTCTTTGAACTCATCCGGAAATTCCAAAGTTATCCCTACACCTCCTTCACCAGAACACAGGTACACTTGAGGAGTAACATGCACTAGCACACAAATACCCGGGGAAAAGAGACAGGGTGTTCATCCTGTGGAACAAGTAAAGCAAGTACTCATTGGAGCAGATAACAAATTAGGATCAACATTTGGTTCAATGGGAACAGCTTGAAGGCAAAAATCTCGATATCTTGATATATTAAAGGGATACTTAGATGAATAAAAACACAGTCTTGCCCTTGCAAATCTTTTAAAGTGAGCTTAGACTTGAGTCCATACTAACATCACCTATAGACCGCTGCTTCGTGTAATCCTTTTTACTAACATTTCTAATTGGATTACACTCTGTACCAATAGTGCTATTTGTACCTGTGCCTACATAGTAAGGGGAAGCAGCGTTCAGACAAAGCCAACAATCAGCTGTGAGGTGAGGATTTGAGTTCATAAATTGGAATACAGCATCCCGAGAATCAAACACAGAACCTTGAGGTGGCTCCTGAATGAGAAGGGCCCTGTGAGTTGGGCTGGCAGTGAACGGGAAAGTTACTGGAGAGTCTGGAGGGTGCGGCAAAGGAATCTTAATGACACCAGCTGTGGCTCTTCAGGATTTATCCCGAGGTTTGGGCCTTTGTACGGATGGCAGGTTGCCATATTTTACTTTGCTGGATAGAAAAGGTTTCCCGGGATCTCTATCATTTACATAATGTTGAATTCCCCATGTTTTCCCGGTGAACCCAATAACGCTTGAATCCAATTCTTATTGGGTTATATTTGGAAACCATACACGTAGTGGGATCAAACCCTTCCGACTTGAGTCTCATTCTTGTAAAAATAATAGGGTCATCTTTAACAAGTTTCCACCCTGAAAATGATGGTTTCACAACCCCAAGCTGCGCAATGGTAATGTCCCTCCCCTTGGCAGTTAGGGAGTCCATGAGCCGGGCATATATAGACATGGTTTGTTTGGAGCCTTCTTTCTATAGAGGGTATTCCGCACCAATAGGACGGGATTCGAGTATAGGTCCCATTGTGCCCTTTACCTTTAAAGGATCCAGAATGCCAATTCTTTCCTAGCAAATCAAACAAATCAAAATGAAAACAGGGGGTCATACCCAGTATAAGAGGTTACATATTCACTGCTGGAGGTTAGAATAGCAGTCCACAGATGTGTTTGTGCTTGGGGGAAACACTGGGTGTTGTCAGCAATTCTCAGAGAAAAACAATTAAGTTCTGTAAAGCCTTAATTTTGAGGGATTTTCTGTCTTTCTGGGTGTTCATCTTTCCAGGATATGCTCAGGGAGGGCTTTTTTTTTTTACTTATGACTGATGAATCTATGGCCCCCTCCCCACTATTTTAACAGCAGTTGTTGTTGTAAGTATCACTTGGTATGGGCCAGTCCACCTAGGTTCTAAGGTGTCAGGTTGGTGCTTCTTTACCCATGTCCAGTTTCCTGGTTGCACGTTGTTGGCTGCCTGTTCCCTTTCCCTTGGTTAGGCCCAAAATGAAGGTGTCAGAGCAGATGATTTGTCTCTCACCTGTTGCACAGCCTGGAGGCACTCGATGAGGGAACGATTAGTGACTTCCATTATTTCTACTTCTTTCAAACTTGGGAGGATTTGGGGAAGGTCTGCCAAACATAAATTCAAATGGGGTCATGCTTTTCACATAGGGAGAGCATCGGACTTGAAGTAGGGCAAAAGGTAAAGTAAGGATCAACCCAGTTCTCGCCAGGTCCTAAATGCAACTTAACGAACAATTCCTTTAGGGTTCTGTTTATTTTTTTCTACTTGCCCTGAAGAGCTTCCAGTTAATATTTAGAAGCATTGCTAAGACTTTAGTAATTTGAGCAATAAATGTTGGCCCATTGTTGGACCCCAAGGTGGTGGGAAGGCCAAATCTAGGGACAATTTTAGTTACTAATAATTTACACACAGTGGCAGCAGTTTCCTTCCTTGTTGGGAAGGCTTCCACCCATCCAGAACAGGTGTCTACGAACACCAGCAAATATCGGTAGCCATACTTTCTAAGTTTGATATCCATAAAGTCCACCTCCCAGAATTCTCCTGGACTACTACCTCGAGCTCGTGGTTGGGGTTGCTCCTTTTCTTTCTGGGGTTGTTTACCCGAGCACAGTGCAATCAACGGTGGATGACATCTGCCACCCAGTGTCCAAGCCTGGGTATGTAAAAGTGCCTGAGAAGCAACTGAGACAGTTTAGAGAGGATCCCAAATGCATACCTTCATGTAGTCCTTGAATCAGATCTCTCCCAGAGCTTCTGGCATGAATCTTCTTCCATCAGGATGGACCAGCCACCCTGGATGCTCCCAGCCTTTTTGGCAGGCCAGCTCTTGGCTTATCTTTAGATCATTTTTTGAGTATGTAGGGTGTGGCTGTAACACTGGGGATGGCATGGTCACAGCCACTACCTTGGGGATTTGTGGTATAGTCCTGGCATTCGAGATCCACCGGTCCGGGGCACTGGTTAGGAGTGGTTCAACCATAGGTCCCCCTACCACAGCAATATCCTGTCCCAGTGTAAGCTTCCTAGCTTCTATGGCTAGGATGGCCGTGGCAGCCACAGCTCGCATGCAGCTCAGCCATCCTGCAGCTACAGAGTCCAGTTTCTTTGAAAGATAGGCCACAGGTCTCTTCCATGGCCGCAAGTTCTCAGTTAGCAGTTCTTTTGCTGTGCCTCTGGCCTCACATAGACAATTGGAAGGGCTTTGCTATGTCTAGTAGGGCAAGGGAGGTTGCCCATATGAGCGACTTTTTAAAGGATTCAAACGCTTGTTGTTCTACTTCAGTCCATTTAAGTTCTTTTTCCTTTCCCCAGTACTTGCATATAGGGGTTTCGTTGTTTTTGCAAATCCCAAATTCCACAATGGACAGTACCCCACAGTTCCTAGAAACTCTTGCAACTGCTTCTTCGTCTCAGGGACTGGGATTTTGAGGATCGCCTCAGTGCGGCTGGGGGACAAGGTCCGTTTTCCCTTCTCCAGTTGGTAGCCTAGGTATACAGCTTTATGGACACACAGTTGAGCCTTTCTTGCAGATACCCTGTACCCCAATGGGCCAAGGACTATTATCAGGTCCTTGGTAGCCCGTTGGCATTCCTCCAGGGTTTTGGAGGCCAGGAGGAGGTCATCTGCATACTGGAGCAAGGTGGTTTGGGGGTGTTCCTACTTGTGTCCCTGTAATTCTTCACTGGGTTGATGTGCAGGGGACACGGGTATGGAGAACAAAGCATCTTTAAGTCCAAAACAGTATAACAAATTCAGTTTGATGGGATAGTACTCAGGAGGATCTCAGGGTTTGGCACGTGGGGTGGCCAGTTTCTATCCTCTCATTTGCCTCTCTGAGATCCTGCACCGGTTGGAAGTCCTCAGTTCCCGGCTTCTGCATGGGCAGCAGGGGAGCATTCCATGTGGACTTGCAGAGGACCCAAATGCCTGTCCTCTTTAGTCTGCAAATGGGAACAGAAATACCCACTTTTGCTATCCAGGGAGTAGGGTTAGCTTGACACACCAGTGTAGCTGAGCTCAGAAGTTGTACGACCCCAGGCACCTGAAGTTCAGAAAGGTCTGGCAGGTTGTTCTCTGCCCAAACAAAAGGAATATCTTTTAGTGATTTATCAAGAAGTTCCTTTGAGGAGGTCTCTTCTGCTCCTTGATAAAACACATATCACTCTGACATTGGAGTGGTGAGCAAAACTTTTGGCTTTTCAAGTTCAAGGGTTAAGGTGGTTGTAGCAGATGAGAAAGTAATTATGGCTGCCATTTTTCATAATAAGTCACGATCAATTAGGGGAAAGGGGCATTGAGGCATTACCAGGGTGAGCGTGTAACTGTCTCTTGTGCTAAATCTGTTATTCTGGCCGTTGTCCATGGGTGTGCTTGGGTCTGCCCTGGGGCCCCTGTAATGAAAGCCTTTCCTTTTGACAAGGCACCTGTAGTCTTTTCTGAAACCAAGAAGGTGACCCCTTTGTCCACCTAGAAATTTACTGGCTGGCTCCCTACATGGAGAGTGAGCATGGGCTCTTTGGGGTCAAGTGAAACAGAGCCTGGACACCTTTATTCAGCTTCGAGCATTATTGTCTGTAGCTTCGATTTTTCTAGGCGAGGACTAGGCCCGTTCTCTCTAGTGGTGGCTCGTCCGCCTCTCCTGGGCTTTTCAAGGCACTGATTTTTCCAATGTCACTGTTTTGTATAGTAGGTACATGGATACTTCCTCAGGACTAGGCGAGTGAGAAGCGGGGTATTAGGGTTAGCCATTCTTAGTTGAACCAAAACTGCTCTGGTCGTTCTCGCAAGCCTTCTGAACACCCATTTCCTTCATGACATTCCCTTGGGCGACGTCTGCACAGCCTACCTCCCCAATATCAGCTAGTTCATTTATACTTCCTAGCTACTTTATTTTCTTTTCATGGTGGCTTCTGTCAGCCCCAAATGGCTTCACTCTTGTCAAAGCTGTTTCAGCTTTTCCCAGAGATCCTACACAGTCGCCATTGTAGCCGAGAGGTAACAGGATCTGTGACCATGGCCAAGATGGCACCCACCAGTCCACATGTGGAAGGGCGCTGCCTAGGGAGCTGGGTGAAGAGGCCTGGGAGTTAGCCCTGCCTGGTCGCGGGAGCCCAAAGTTTCCCTTTTCCCCTCCATTCCCTTTGCCTTTCTCCTGGTTTTTCAAACAAGCTGCTCTAGCCCTATAACGCCAAGCACAAAATTGTCATAATTCTTAATGAAAACGTATCTGGTACCCAAATTATAAATGTGACAATTTGGTCACATTTCAAAAACACTGAAAATTTTATGCTTTTAAAATATATTTTGAATGTCATATATATTGATAACTATGAAAGTAAATAATAAAAACCAAAAAAAATATTTCCAAAATTTAAAACTTGAGGCGTTATAGGGCTAGTGTTCTTCCAGATTTGATTTGTTCCTTCTTACAGGCTGCTTTTCCGTGGCCCAGGCTTAGGCCAGTGGCGTTCGGAAGCCTAGGCGGAGTCACTGTTATTTAGGCTTTCAGCGATGCTGCTTCAGGCACTTTTGGGGACAGCTCTTATTTAATACACAGCTCCTCTGCCCTGATATTCCAGCCAGAAATTCCAATTTCCCTTAAGGTTCCCTGAGCTGCCACGTGTCCCTTCCCTTGAGAGATTTGAGCATCAGCCCCGCCAGCACGCGTCTTGGAGGGCCTTGGGGCCATCCCAAGCAGTGGTCCTCCTAGCCTGTTGTCCAGAAAAATGGTTGGACCTAAAGGTCGCCCTCGGCGACTAGTCCTTGACCCCTTCCCTCGGGCTGAGGCATGAGATTCAGGGCAACCCAGGGGTGTGCTCTCAAGTGGGGGTTATTGACCTGGAGGCAGCAAGCTGTCAATCGCCTCCTTGTTTTGTGCCTTCTAGATGGGACTTAGCAGCTTGATGCTCAGGAATTGCCCCCTTGCATGAATCGTGTCCAATTGGGATAGAGTTGATACAGAGAGGCTGGGCAAACAGAAGCTGATAGATTCACTTTGCAACTCTATTTGGCCACAGTATCGTTTTGAGAAAGGAGAATGGTGGGCAGAGAAGGGTACGCTTACCCTTCCAACCGTGATTCACCGGGAACAGTTCGGTAGAGTGCCGGGAAAGTGGGCGGAGATGCCAGAACTTAGAGCATTTCTCCTCTCGAGGAGCAGTAGGAGACCTTCATCCCCAGTGCATCCAGGAACCCCTAAGGCTGGCGTCCTCAAACTGTGGTCCATGGGGCACATGTGGCGCGATGCCATTTATCCCACCCTCGGGGTGTTTTGCTGCCACTGCCAGTCCTGCTTAGCAGCCGACTGGTGCAGTGTGCATAGGAATTTGTCCATAGGTTTTTTGAAAACCATAGTCTGGCCCTCCAACGGTCGGAGAGACAATGAACTGGCCCCCTGTGTAAACAATTTGAGGACTCCTGCCCTAAGGGATCCTGGACTTCAGGTCACTATTGTCCCACCCCTGAACCCTCCCTGAACATTCTACCCCTAGTAGAGGCACCAGGGGCATTTGGTCCCCGGGTAACTTACAAGCCTTTTACTCAAATGGAACCCGAGAAAATTAAAAATGACACAGGCATTTACTCTACTTTTGATCCTTGTTGAATCCGCCTGTAGCATCCCAATATTACAATTTAACCCTATAACACCGAGCATGACCTTTCCCTAACATTTAATCAAATGAATATAAATGTATATATATATTGATAACTATGAAAGTAATGAATCAAAACGAAATTTTTTTTGCCCAAAAATTTAAAAGTGAGGCGTTATAGGGTTAAAAAGAAGGATGGTTCTTATCAGAGGGGCCAATGCCTTAGGATCATAAGTGAAGCGGTGATCCCACTGCACCCAGTAGTGCCCAAACCCTGGACCCCCCTAGGGGAAATTGTGAATGCTTTTTCCCCCGTGCCGGTACTTAGAATGAGCAAACACATACGCCTGATAATCCTAAGATTTTTACTTACTTCCTGTGATACTCACCTACTTTCAAGGGCACTCCCACCTCACAATCCTAGCCTTGTCTCACTTAAACTGTTCACCCTTTTGTGCGTTTGTTGGTTTTTCCAGAAGTTCTCAAGTTACCAAAGCCCCTAATCCAATTGTGCCAACTCCAGGACCACCATCTCCTGGACCACTTCAACCTTATCCAATCTAGCGCTGAATGGACAACCCCTCCCAGCAGAGCAGGAAGGGTGTGGACCCAAAGCCCCCTTCGCCCTTTTTGCCAGCAGGAAGTAGCTAGAGATGTCGTCGCCCAGTACCCCAAAGATTTGGGTCCACATCTCTTCAGGATGGAAATGTTAGGTAGCTAGCATAGGGACTGGGGTGTCCATTACACATGCTTAGAGGGCCCAGTTAATGGCCCAGGAAGGAGTGGCACACTGTGCGTGCTCAGAGGTCCAGGTTTCCGGCCAGGAAGGGCAGGTCCACCTGGGTGGGCGCTGCACCTATATCGACCCACCTAGCCCAAGTATATTCAATTCAGCCACTAGAATCGACCAGGGTTGCCCACCACACCTCCCTAACGCTCCTAAACCTCCCTTGGATCACAAACCAGGCTTTGGCATGAATTCTTTCTCACGCAGAACCAAGGACCGAGGGATATCTGTCCCCAGAGAGATCTGACCAACCCAGGGAAGCTCTTTGGAGGCAGCAGGAGTGGACGTGAGTGGCTGGTGGATACTGTTCAGATGCTTGGTTTTCTGCTTGGATGGGTTTTTAGTCTTGGCTGACAGGATCAGAGGAGGTAGTATGTCTGGATCACATAGTATCCATGTCCACAAATGAGCTGCCCATTCCAAAGTCCTGACAGTGCCTTTGGAAAACACTGTGCTTTGGAATGTCACTCCTTGCAGAGGGCAGTGGGAGGGGCTGGGACCCAGGTATGCTGCCCCTTGCTCCCAGTTGCCGGTTTCTGGATCCTGATTATATCTCTCACAGGATCAGTTAGTGGGCTTGTTGTCTGCCTCAGGCTTTGTTCACCGAGGTCCTCCAGCTAGGTGGTGGTGTGTGTGCATGAGCAGAGGCTTCCTGCCAATCCCCCATGAGTTAAAGAGCTACCCTGGTGTGGGCTCTGTGAAAGAGGTGCCCCCGACAGCAGGACTACACAAGAGGGTGGGCCCTGCAGGAACCGGAGGGCCATTCCCCCTGTGGAATGACCTCAGAGCCCCGCCTCTCTCACTGTCCAGCTGCCGGGGCTGTGGACCCTAAGCTTCATGCCACACACAGGAATAGACACAGGGTGAGGCGACTGCAGCACCTGCTTTTGCTGGTCTAATCCAGCCTGAGATCATCCTAGCATCAACCCTCTGCCGGGGTCTTTTTTTTCTCTCCTTTTATAGGGGCTCATACAACAATAACCACAATACGTGCAAACATCACTGATATAAGGCACATTTGTACATTCATTGCCCTCACTATTCTCAAAATATCTTCTCTCCACCCAAGCCCCTGGCCTCAGCTCCTCATTCCCCTCGCCCCCATTCTCACTACCCCTCCTCATCAATCCTTCATCATTTACTAATTATTATTTTGTCATATCTTGCACTGTCTGATGTCCCCCTTCACCCCCTTTTCTTTTGAGGTTTTATGTAGATCCTTGTCATCGGTTCCCTGGTGCCAGCCTACCCTCCCTCCACCCTCCCAGCATCCCCATTCATAACACTGGTCCTAAAGGGCTCATCCACCTTGAATTCCCTGTGTGTCTAGTTCCTATCTATCCCAGTGTACATTCTCTGGTCTAGTCAGATTTGTAAGTTATAATAGGGATCTTGATAGTGAGGGGAGAGGAAGCATTGAGGAGCTAGAGGAAAGTTGTGTTTCACCGTTGCTGTCTAGTACCCTGTGTAGGCATGTCTCTTCCCCAAGACCTTACTTAAGGGAATGTCCAGTGTACTGCAAATGGGCTTTGGCTCTCTACCCAGCATTCCCTGCTCATTCGCAATGAGATTTTTTTGTGCTGATGATGCCTGATCCCTTTGATACCTCGTGATCGCACAGGCTGGTATGCTTATTCCATGTGGGCTCTGTTGTTTCTGAGCTACATGGCCGCTTGCTTACCCTTCAGGCCTTTAAGACCTCAGACGCCATATCTTTTGATAGCAGGGCACCATCAGCTTTCTTGACCACATTTGCTTATGCAACCGCTTAGACATCAGGGAACGTGTCGGGAAGGTGAGCATCATAGAATGCCAATGTAATAGAACAAGGTATTCTTGCAATGACAGAGTCCTAGAGTGGAGGCCCAAAGGCCATCTGCTACATTAATAGGAAACCTATAAAGATATGGACATAGGTGTATTTCCCCATGCTCACAGATAAATATATTTACATCTGTGCGTGCCTTTCTTTAGATCTGTATAACTGGCCCGTGCTTCCTAGGTCGCTCTGCTATTCCCTTTCATTTCCCTCTTGTGCCCACTGCCATGCTCAGTCTTCATTTGGGTTTCAGTAAATCCTCTTGGTTCCTTCACCCTTGATCACGCCCTACCAGGATTCCTACATCGCCCTCACCACGGATTTGCATCCACTTGTTGTTCCCTTGTCTCTGGGTTTCTTGACATCACTCCCTTTCCCCCCAACTCCCTCTTTCCCGTGGCCCTCCCGCGAAGCGTTGGTCCCCTTTTTCTCTCCGGCAGATTGTGCATCCTGCATCTCATTTTAGACATACAGTAGAGGTAATAACATGCACAAACACAAGACAGAGCGAAAGCAAGCACCAAAAGAAAGGAAATAGCCAAAATCCAATGACCATCAAAGAAAACACAACTCCTCAAGAAAGGAAAGCTCGTAGTTAGTTCACGGACTGTTTGTTGGCCCTTAGCACTGTCTTCCAGTCCAGTCTGTGCGGGCACCAAGTCCTGCCCCCAAAGTCCTCCTTTAGCATTCCCTGGTGACCTTGTTGCTCCACCTCCTTACTCTTCTGCTGCACCCCCTTAGTGCTATGCCTCGGTGTGGCGGGATCCGTTCCCGCACTGTGTCTCCAGTGTTGTCCCTTCTAGGGCTATGGGTCTTTGAGGGACGTCGTGTCTCATCTTGGGCTGGCCATGTGGTCTTCTGTGTGGACTGTCTTCTCTGAGTGGGAACATCATCCCAAAGCAGGATCCCGTAGCCCACTGAGCGACTTTCTCTCCAGCAGCTTCTAGGTAGGCTGTGCCCCATGAGGGGCCCTGAGGTGCCTGTGTAAACCTGAGTCTGCTGGAGGTTCGAATAGCAGTCCACAGATGTGTTTGTGCTTGGGGGAAACAGTGGGTGCTGTAAGAAATACTCGGAGAAAAACAATTTAGTTCTGTAAAGCCTTAATTTTGAGGGATTTTCCGTCTTTCTCGGTGTCCATCTTTTCAGGATATGCTCAGGGAGGGCTTTTTTTTTTTTTAATTATGACTGATGAATCCACAGCCCCCTCCCCACTATTTTAACAGCAGTTGGTGTTGTAAGTATCACTTGGTATGGGCCAGTCCACCTAGGTTCTAAGGTGTCAGGTTGGTGCTTCTTTACCCATGTCCAGTTTCCTGGTTGCACGTTGTTGGCTGCCTGTTCCCTTTCCCTTGGTTAGGCCCAAAATGAAGGTGTCAGAGCAGATGATTTGTCTCTCACCTGTTGCACAGCCTGCAGGCACTCGATGAGGGAACGATTAGTGACTTCCATTATTTCTACTTCTTTCAATCTTGGGAGGATTTGGGGAAGGTCTGCCAAACATAAATTCAAATGGGGTCATGCTTTTCACATAGGGAGAGCATCGGACTTGAAGTAGGGCAAAAGGTAAAGTAAGGATCAACCCAGTTCTCGCCAGGTCCTAAATGCAACTTAACGAACAATTCCTTTAGGGTTCTGTTTATTTTTTTCTACTTGCCCTGAAGAGCTTCCAGTTAATATTTAGAAGCATTGCTAAGACTTTAGTAATTTGAGCAATAAATGTTGGCCCATTGTTGGACCCCAAGGTGGTGGGAAGGCCAAATCTAGGGACAATTTTAGTTACTAATAATTTACACACAGTGGCAGCAGTTTCCTTCCTTGTTGGGAAGGCTTCCACCCATCCAGAACAGGTGTCTACGAACACCAGCAAATATCGGTAGCCATACTTTCTAAGTTTGATATCCATAAAGTCCACCTCCCAGAATTCTCCTGGACTACTACCTCGAGCTCGTGGTTGGGGTTGCTCCTTTTCTTTCTGGGGTTGTTTACCCGAGCACAGTGCAATCAACGGTGGATGACATCTGCCACCCAGTGTCCAAGCCTGGGTATGTAAAAGTGCCTGAGAAGCAACTGAGACAGTTTAGAGAGGATCCCAAATGCATACCTTCATGTAGTCCTTGAATCAGATCTCTCCCAGAGCTTCTGGCATGAATCTTCTTCCATCAGGATGGACCAGCCACCCTGGATGCTCCCAGCCTTTTTGGCAGGCCAGCTCTTGGCTTATCTTTAGATCATTTTTTGAGTATGTAGGGTGTGGCTGTAACACTGGGGATGGCATGGTCACAGCCACTACCTTGGGGATTTGTGGTATAGTCCTGGCATTCGAGATCCACCGGTCCGGGGCACTGGTTAGGAGTGGTTCAACCATAGGTCCCCCTACCACAGCAATATCCTGTCCCAGTGTAAGCTTCCTAGCTTCTATGGCTAGGATGGCCGTGGCAGCCACAGCTCGCATGCAGCTCAGCCATCCTGCAGCTACAGAGTCCAGTTTCTTTGAAAGATAGGCCACAGGTCTCTTCCATGGCCGCAAGTTCTCAGTTAGCAGTTCTTTTGCTGTGCCTCTGGCCTCACATAGACAATTGGAAGGGCTTTGCTATGTCTAGTAGGGCAAGGGAGGTTGCCCATATGAGCGACTTTTTAAAGGATTCAAACGCTTGTTGTTCTACTTCAGTCCATTTAAGTTCTTTTTCCTTTCCCCAGTACTTGCATATAGGGGTTTCGTTGTTTTTGCAAATCCCAAATTCCACAATGGACAGTACCCCACAGTTCCTAGAAACTCTTGCAACTGCTTCTTCGTCTCAGGGACTGGGATTTTGAGGATCGCCTCAGTGCGGCTGGGGGACAAGGTCCGTTTTCCCTTCTCCAGTTGGTAGCCTAGGTATACAGCTTTATGGACACACAGTTGAGCCTTTCTTGCAGATACCCTGTACCCCAATGGGCCAAGGACTATTATCAGGTCCTTGGTAGCCCGTTGGCATTCCTCCAGGGTTTTGGAGGCCAGGAGGAGGTCATCTGCATACTGGAGCAAGGTGGTTTGGGGGTGTTCCTACTTGTGTCCCTGTAATTCTTCACTGGGTTGATGTGCAGGGGACACGGGTATGGAGAACAAAGCATCTTTAAGTCCAAAACAGTATAACAAATTCAGTTTGATGGGATAGTACTCAGGAGGATCTCAGGGTTTGGCACGTGGGGTGGCCAGTTTCTATCCTCTCATTTGCCTCTCTGAGATCCTGCACCGGTTGGAAGTCCTCAGTTCCCGGCTTCTGCATGGGCAGCAGGGGAGCATTCCATGTGGACTTGCAGAGGACCCAAATGCCTGTCCTCTTTAGTCTGCAAATGGGAACAGAAATACCCACTTTTGCTATCCAGGGAGTAGGGTTAGCTTGACACACCAGTGTAGCTGAGCTCAGAAGTTGTACGACCCCAGGCACCTGAAGTTCAGAAAGGTCTGGCAGGTTGTTCTCTGCCCAAACAAAAGGAATATCTTTTAGTGATTTATCAAGAAGTTCCTTTGAGGAGGTCTCTTCTGCTCCTTGATAAAACACATATCACTCTGACATTGGAGTGGTGAGCAAAACTTTTGGCTTTTCAAGTTCAAGGGTTAAGGTGGTTGTAGCAGATGAGAAAGTAATTATGGCTGCCATTTTTCATAATAAGTCACGATCAAT
The DNA here is from genome assembly GCF_050624435.1 of Tenrec ecaudatus. NCBI lineage: Eukaryota > Metazoa > Chordata > Mammalia > Afrosoricida > Tenrecidae > Tenrec > Tenrec ecaudatus. The sequence goes on along the minus strand of NW_027459048.1, from coordinate 53,071 downwards.
TAGGGGAAAGGGGCATTGAGGCATTACCAGGGTGAGCGTGTAACTGTCTCTTGTGCTAAATCTGTTATTCTGGCCGTTGTCCATGGGTGTGCTTGGGTCTGCCCTGGGGCCCCTGTAATGAAAGCCTTTCCTTTTGACAAGGCACCTGTAGTCTTTTCTGAAACCAAGAAGGTGACCCCTTTGTCCACCTAGAAATTTACTGGCTGGCTCCCTACATGGAGAGTGAGCATGGGCTCTTTGGGGTCAAGTGAAACAGAGCCTGGACACCTTTATTCAGCTTCGAGCATTATTGTCTGTAGCTTCGATTTTTCTAGGCGAGGACTAGGCCCGTTCTCTCTAGTGGTGGCTCGTCCGCCTCTCCTGGGCTTTTCAAGGCACTGATTTTTCCAATGTCACTGTTTTGTATAGTAGGTACATGGATACTTCCTCAGGACTAGGCGAGTGAGAAGCGGGGTATTAGGGTTAGCCATTCTTAGTTGAACCAAAACTGCTCTGGTCGTTCTCGCAAGCCTTCTGAACACCCATTTCCTTCATGACATTCCCTTGGGCGACGTCTGCACAGCCTACCTCCCCAATATCAGCTAGTTCATTTATACTTCCTAGCTACTTTATTTTCTTTTCATGGTGGCTTCTGTCAGCCCCAAATGGCTTCACTCTTGTCAAAGCTGTTTCAGCTTTTCCCAGAGATCCTACACAGTCGCCATTGTAGCCGAGAGGTAACAGGATCTGTGACCATGGCCAAGATGGCACCCACCAGTCCACATGTGGAAGGGCGCTGCCTAGGGAGCTGGGTGAAGAGGCCTGGGAGTTAGCCCTGCCTGGTCGCGGGAGCCCAAAGTTTCCCTTTTCCCCTCCATTCCCTTTGCCTTTCTCCTGGTTTTTCAAACAAGCTGCTCTAGCCCTATAACGCCAAGCACAAAATTGTCATAATTCTTAATGAAAACGTATCTGGTACCCAAATTATAAATGTGACAATTTGGTCACATTTCAAAAACACTGAAAATTTTATGCTTTTAAAATATATTTTGAATGTCATATATATTGATAACTATGAAAGTAAATAATAAAAACCAAAAAAAATATTTCCAAAATTTAAAACTTGAGGCGTTATAGGGCTAGTGTTCTTCCAGATTTGATTTGTTCCTTCTTACAGGCTGCTTTTCCGTGGCCCAGGCTTAGGCCAGTGGCGTTCGGAAGCCTAGGCGGAGTCACTGTTATTTAGGCTTTCAGCGATGCTGCTTCAGGCACTTTTGGGGACAGCTCTTATTTAATACACAGCTCCTCTGCCCTGATATTCCAGCCAGAAATTCCAATTTCCCTTAAGGTTCCCTGAGCTGCCACGTGTCCCTTCCCTTGAGAGATTTGAGCATCAGCCCCGCCAGCACGCGTCTTGGAGGGCCTTGGGGCCATCCCAAGCAGTGGTCCTCCTAGCCTGTTGTCCAGAAAAATGGTTGGACCTAAAGGTCGCCCTCGGCGACTAGTCCTTGACCCCTTCCCTCGGGCTGAGGCATGAGATTCAGGGCAACCCAGGGGTGTGCTCTCAAGTGGGGGTTATTGACCTGGAGGCAGCAAGCTGTCAATCGCCTCCTTGTTTTGTGCCTTCTAGATGGGACTTAGCAGCTTGATGCTCAGGAATTGCCCCCTTGCATGAATCGTGTCCAATTGGGATAGAGTTGATACAGAGAGGCTGGGCAAACAGAAGCTGATAGATTCACTTTGCAACTCTATTTGGCCACAGTATCGTTTTGAGAAAGGAGAATGGTGGGCAGAGAAGGGTACGCTTACCCTTCCAACCGTGATTCACCGGGAACAGTTCGGTAGAGTGCCGGGAAAGTGGGCGGAGATGCCAGAACTTAGAGCATTTCTCCTCTCGAGGAGCAGTAGGAGACCTTCATCCCCAGTGCATCCAGGAACCCCTAAGGCTGGCGTCCTCAAACTGTGGTCCATGGGGCACATGTGGCGCGATGCCATTTATCCCACCCTCGGGGTGTTTTGCTGCCACTGCCAGTCCTGCTTAGCAGCCGACTGGTGCAGTGTGCATAGGAATTTGTCCATAGGTTTTTTGAAAACCATAGTCTGGCCCTCCAACGGTCGGAGAGACAATGAACTGGCCCCCTGTGTAAACAATTTGAGGACTCCTGCCCTAAGGGATCCTGGACTTCAGGTCACTATTGTCCCACCCCTGAACCCTCCCTGAACATTCTACCCCTAGTAGAGGCACCAGGGGCATTTGGTCCCCGGGTAACTTACAAGCCTTTTACTCAAATGGAACCCGAGAAAATTAAAAATGACACAGGCATTTACTCTACTTTTGATCCTTGTTGATTCCGCCTGTAGCATCCCAATATTACAATTTAACCCTATAACACCGAGCATGACCTTTCCCTAACATTTAATCAAATGAATATAAATGTATATATATATTGATAACTATGAAAGTAATGAATCAAAACGAAATTTTTTTTGCCCAAAAATTTAAAAGTGAGGCGTTATAGGGTTAAAAAGAAGGATGGTTCTTATCAGAGGGGCCAATGCCTTAGGATCATAAGTGAAGCGGTGATCCCACTGCACCCAGTAGTGCCCAAACCCTGGACCCCCCTAGGGGAAATTGTGAATGCTTTTTCCCCCGTGCCGGTACTTAGAATGAGCAAACACATACGCCTGATAATCCTAAGATTTTTACTTACTTCCTGTGATACTCACCTACTTTCAAGGGCACTCCCACCTCACAATCCTAGCCTTGTCTCACTTAAACTGTTCACCCTTTTGTGCGTTTGTTGGTTTTTCCAGAAGTTCTCAAGTTACCAAAGCCCCTAATCCAATTGTGCCAACTCCAGGACCACCATCTCCTGGACCACTTCAACCTTATCCAATCTAGCGCTGAATGGACAACCCCTCCCAGCAGAGCAGGAAGGGTGTGGACCCAAAGCCCCCTTCGCCCTTTTTGCCAGCAGGAAGTAGCTAGAGATGTCGTCGCCCAGTACCCCAAAGATTTGGGTCCACATCTCTTCAGGATGGAAATGTTAGGTAGCTAGCATAGGGACTGGGGTGTCCATTACACATGCTTAGAGGGCCCAGTTAATGGCCCAGGAAGGAGTGGCACACTGTGCGTGCTCAGAGGTCCAGGTTTCCGGCCAGGAAGGGCAGGTCCACCTGGGTGGGCGCTGCACCTATATCGACCCACCTAGCCCAAGTATATTCAATTCAGCCACTAGAATCGACCAGGGTTGCCCACCACACCTCCCTAACGCTCCTAAACCTCCCTTGGATCACAAACCAGGCTTTGGCATGAATTCTTTCTCACGCAGAACCAAGGACCGAGGGATATCTGTCCCCAGAGAGATCTGACCAACCCAGGGAAGCTCTTTGGAGGCAGCAGGAGTGGACGTGAGTGGCTGGTGGATACTGTTCAGATGCTTGGTTTTCTGCTTGGATGGGTTTTTAGTCTTGGCTGACAGGATCAGAGGAGGTAGTATGTCTGGATCACATAGTATCCATGTCCACAAATGAGCTGCCCATTCCAAAGTCCTGACAGTGCCTTTGGAAAACACTGTGCTTTGGAATGTCACTCCTTGCAGAGGGCAGTGGGAGGGGCTGGGACCCAGGTATGCTGCCCCTTGCTCCCAGTTGCCGGTTTCTGGATCCTGATTATATCTCTCACAGGATCAGTTAGTGGGCTTGTTGTCTGCCTCAGGCTTTGTTCACCGAGGTCCTCCAGCTAGGTGGTGGTGTGTGTGCATGAGCAGAGGCTTCCTGCCAATCCCCCATGAGTTAAAGAGCTACCCTGGTGTGGGCTCTGTGAAAGAGGTGCCCCCGACAGCAGGACTACACAAGAGGGTGGGCCCTGCAGGAACCGGAGGGCCATTCCCCCTGTGGAATGACCTCAGAGCCCCGCCTCTCTCACTGTCCAGCTGCCGGGGCTGTGGACCCTAAGCTTCATGCCACACACAGGAATAGACACAGGGTGAGGCGACTGCAGCACCTGCTTTTGCTGGTCTAATCCAGCCTGAGATCATCCTAGCATCAACCCTCTGCCGGGGTCTTTTTTTTCTCTCCTTTTATAGGGGCTCATACAACAATAACCACAATACGTGCAAACATCACTGATATAAGGCACATTTGTACATTCATTGCCCTCACTATTCTCAAAATATCTTCTCTCCACCCAAGCCCCTGGCCTCAGCTCCTCATTCCCCTCGCCCCCATTCTCACTACCCCTCCTCATCAATCCTTCATCATTTACTAATTATTATTTTGTCATATCTTGCACTGTCTGATGTCCCCCTTCACCCCCTTTTCTTTTGAGGTTTTATGTAGATCCTTGTCATCGGTTCCCTGGTGCCAGCCTACCCTCCCTCCACCCTCCCAGCATCCCCATTCATAACACTGGTCCTAAAGGGCTCATCCACCTTGAATTCCCTGTGTGTCTAGTTCCTATCTATCCCAGTGTACATTCTCTGGTCTAGTCAGATTTGTAAGTTATAATAGGGATCTTGATAGTGAGGGGAGAGGAAGCATTGAGGAGCTAGAGGAAAGTTGTGTTTCACCGTTGCTGTCTAGTACCCTGTGTAGGCATGTCTCTTCCCCAAGACCTTACTTAAGGGAATGTCCAGTGTACTGCAAATGGGCTTTGGCTCTCTACCCAGCATTCCCTGCTCATTCGCAATGAGATTTTTTTGTGCTGATGATGCCTGATCCCTTTGATACCTCGTGATCGCACAGGCTGGTATGCTTATTCCATGTGGGCTCTGTTGTTTCTGAGCTACATGGCCGCTTGCTTACCCTTCAGGCCTTTAAGACCTCAGATGCCATATCTTTTGATAGCAGGGCACCATCAGCTTTCTTGACCACATTTGCTTATGCAACCGCTTAGACATCAGGGAACGTGTCGGGAAGGTGAGCATCATAGAATGCCAATGTAATAGAACAAGGTATTCTTGCAATGACAGAGTCCTAGAGTGGAGGCCCAAAGGCCATCTGCTACATTAATAGGAAACCTATAAAGATATGGACATAGGTATATTTCCCCATGCTCACAGATAAATATATTTACATCTGTGCGTGCCTTTCTTTAGACCTGTATAACTGGCCCGTGCTTCCTAGGTCGCTCTGCTATTCCCTTTCATTTCCCTCTTGTGCCCACTGCCATGCTCAGTCTTCATTTGGGTTTCAGTAAATCCTCTTGGTTCCTTCACCCTTGATCACGCCCTACCAGGATTCCTACATCGCCCTCACCACGGATTTGCATCCACTTGTTGTTCCCTTGTCTCTGGGTTTCTTGACATCACTCCCTTTCCCCCCAACTCCCTCTTTCCCGTGGCCCTCCCGCGAAGCGTTGGTCCCCTTTTTCTCTCCGGCAGATTGTGCATCCTGCATCTCATTTTAGACATACAGTAGAGGTAATAACATGCACAAACACAAGACAGAGCGAAAGCAAGCACCAAAAGAAAGGAAATAGCCAAAATCCAATGACCATCAAAGAAAACACAACTCCTCAAGAAAGGAAAGCTCGTAGTTAGTTCACGGACTGTTTGTTGGCCCTTAGCACTGTCTTCCAGTCCAGTCTGTGCGGGCACCAAGTCCTGCCCCCAAAGTCCTCCTTTAGCATTCCCTGGTGACCTTGTTGCTCCACCTCCTTACTCTTCTGCTGCACCCCCTTAGTGCTATGCCTCGGTGTGGCGGGATCCGTTCCCGCACTGTGTCTCCAGTGTTGTCCCTTCTAGGGCTATGGGTCTTTGAGGGACGTCGTGTCTCATCTTGGGCTGGCCATGTGGTCTTCTGTGTGGACTGTCTTCTCTGAGTGGGAACATCATCCCAAAGCAGGATCCCGTAGCCCACTGAGCGACTTTCTCTCCAGCAGCTTCTAGGTAGGCTGTGCCCCATGAGGGGCCCTGAGGTGCCTGTGTAAACCTGAGTCTGCTGGAGGTTCGAATAGCAGTCCACAGATGTGTTTGTGCTTGGGGGAAACAGTGGGTGCTGTAAGAAATACTCGGAGAAAAACAATTTAGTTCTGTAAAGCCTTAATTTTGAGGGATTTTCCGTCTTTCTCGGTGTCCATCTTTTCAGGATATGCTCAGGGAGGGCTTTTTTTTTTTTTAATTATGACTGATGAATCCACAGCCCCCTCCCCACTATTTTAACAGCAGTTGGTGTTGTAAGTATCACTTGGTATGGGCCAGTCCACCTAGGTTCTAAGGTGTCAGGTTGGTGCTTCTTTACCCATGTCCAGTTTCCTGGTTGCACGTTGTTGGCTGCCTGTTCCCTTTCCCTTGGTTAGGCCCAAAATGAAGGTGTCAGAGCAGATGATTTGTCTCTCACCTGTTGCACAGCCTGCAGGCACTCGATGAGGGAACGATTAGTGACTTCCATTATTTCTACTTCTTTCAATCTTGGGAGGATTTGGGGAAGGTCTGCCAAACATAAATTCAAATGGGGTCATGCTTTTCACATAGGGAGAGCATCGGACTTGAAGTAGGGCAAAAGGTAAAGTAAGGATCAACCCAGTTCTCGCCAGGTCCTAAATGCAACTTAACGAACAATTCCTTTAGGGTTCTGTTTATTTTTTTCTACTTGCCCTGAAGAGCTTCCAGTTAATATTTAGAAGCATTGCTAAGACTTTAGTAATTTGAGCAATAAATGTTGGCCCATTGTTGGACCCCAAGGTGGTGGGAAGGCCAAATCTAGGGACAATTTTAGTTACTAATAATTTACACACAGTGGCAGCAGTTTCCTTCCTTGTTGGGAAGGCTTCCACCCATCCAGAACAGGTGTCTACGAACACCAGCAAATATCGGTAGCCATACTTTCTAAGTTTGATATCCATAAAGTCCACCTCCCAGAATTCTCCTGGACTACTACCTCGAGCTCGTGGTTGGGGTTGCTCCTTTTCTTTCTGGGGTTGTTTACCCGAGCACAGTGCAATCAACGGTGGATGACATCTGCCACCCAGTGTCCAAGCCTGGGTATGTAAAAGTGCCTGAGAAGCAACTGAGACAGTTTAGAGAGGATCCCAAATGCATACCTTCATGTAGTCCTTGAATCAGATCTCTCCCAGAGCTTCTGGCATGAATCTTCTTCCATCAGGATGGACCAGCCACCCTGGATGCTCCCAGCCTTTTTGGCAGGCCAGCTCTTGGCTTATCTTTAGATCATTTTTTGAGTATGTAGGGTGTGGCTGTAACACTGGGGATGGCATGGTCACAGCCACTACCTTGGGGATTTGTGGTATAGTCCTGGCATTCGAGATCCACCGGTCCGGGGCACTGGTTAGGAGTGGTTCAACCATAGGTCCCCCTACCACAGCAATATCCTGTCCCAGTGTAAGCTTCCTAGCTTCTATGGCTAGGATGGCCGTGGCAGCCACAGCTCGCATGCAGCTCAGCCATCCTGCAGCTACAGAGTCCAGTTTCTTTGAAAGATAGGCCACAGGTCTCTTCCATGGCCGCAAGTTCTCAGTTAGCAGTTCTTTTGCTGTGCCTCTGGCCTCACATAGACAATTGGAAGGGCTTTGCTATGTCTAGTAGGGCAAGGGAGGTTGCCCATATGAGCGACTTTTTAAAGGATTCAAACGCTTGTTGTTCTACTTCAGTCCATTTAAGTTCTTTTTCCTTTCCCCAGTACTTGCATATAGGGGTTTCGTTGTTTTTGCAAATCCCAAATTCCACAATGGACAGTACCCCACAGTTCCTAGAAACTCTTGCAACTGCTTCTTCGTCTCAGGGACTGGGATTTTGAGGATCGCCTCAGTGCGGCTGGGGGACAAGGTCCGTTTTCCCTTCTCCAGTTGGTAGCCTAGGTATACAGCTTTATGGACACACAGTTGAGCCTTTCTTGCAGATACCCTGTACCCCAATGGGCCAAGGACTATTATCAGGTCCTTGGTAGCCCGTTGGCATTCCTCCAGGGTTTTGGAGGCCAGGAGGAGGTCATCTGCATACTGGAGCAAGGTGGTTTGGGGGTGTTCCTACTTGTGTCCCTGTAATTCTTCACTGGGTTGATGTGCAGGGGACACGGGTATGGAGAACAAAGCATCTTTAAGTCCAAAACAGTATAACAAATTCAGTTTGATGGGATAGTACTCAGGAGGATCTCAGGGTTTGGCACGTGGGGTGGCCAGTTTCTATCCTCTCATTTGCCTCTCTGAGATCCTGCACCGGTTGGAAGTCCTCAGTTCCCGGCTTCTGCATGGGCAGCAGGGGAGCATTCCATGTGGACTTGCAGAGGACCCAAATGCCTGTCCTCTTTAGTCTGCAAATGGGAACAGAAATACCCACTTTTGCTATCCAGGGAGTAGGGTTAGCTTGACACACCAGTGTAGCTGAGCTCAGAAGTTGTACGACCCCAGGCACCTGAAGTTCAGAAAGGTCTGGCAGGTTGTTCTCTGCCCAAACAAAAGGAATATCTTTTAGTGATTTATCAAGAAGTTCCTTTGAGGAGGTCTCTTCTGCTCCTTGATAAAACACATATCACTCTGACATTGGAGTGGTGAGCAAAACTTTTGGCTTTTCAAGTTCAAGGGTTAAGGTGGTTGTAGCAGATGAGAAAGTAATTATGGCTGCCATTTTTCATAATAAGTCACGATCAATTAGGGGAAAGGGGCATTGAGGCATTACCAGGGTGAGCGTGTAACTGTCTCTTGTGCTAAATCTGTTATTCTGGCCGTTGTCCATGGGTGTGCTTGGGTCTGCCCTGGGGCCCCTGTAATGAAAGCCTTTCCTTTTGACAAGGCACCTGTAGTCTTTTCTGAAACCAAGAAGGTGACCCCTTTGTCCACCTAGAAATTTACTGGCTGGCTCCCTACATGGAGAGTGAGCATGGGCTCTTTGGGGTCAAGTGAAACAGAGCCTGGACACCTTTATTCAGCTTCGAGCATTATTGTCTGTAGCTTCGATTTTTCTAGGCGAGGACTAGGCCCGTTCTCTCTAGTGGTGGCTCGTCCGCCTCTCCTGGGCTTTTCAAGGCACTGATTTTTCCAATGTCACTGTTTTGTATAGTAGGTACATGGATACTTCCTCAGGACTAGGCGAGTGAGAAGCGGGGTATTAGGGTTAGCCATTCTTAGTTGAACCAAAACTGCTCTGGTCGTTCTCGCAAGCCTTCTGAACACCCATTTCCTTCATGACATTCCCTTGGGCGACGTCTGCACAGCCTACCTCCCCAATATCAGCTAGTTCATTTATACTTCCTAGCTACTTTATTTTCTTTTCATGGTGGCTTCTGTCAGCCCCAAATGGCTTCACTCTTGTCAAAGCTGTTTCAGCTTTTCCCAGAGATCCTACACAGTCGCCATTGTAGCCGAGAGGTAACAGGATCTGTGACCATGGCCAAGATGGCACCCACCAGTCCACATGTGGAAGGGCGCTGCCTAGGGAGCTGGGTGAAGAGGCCTGGGAGTTAGCCCTGCCTGGTCGCGGGAGCCCAAAGTTTCCCTTTTCCCCTCCATTCCCTTTGCCTTTCTCCTGGTTTTTCAAACAAGCTGCTCTAGCCCTATAACGCCAAGCACAAAATTGTCATAATTCTTAATGAAAACGTATCTGGTACCCAAATTATAAATGTGACAATTTGGTCACATTTCAAAAACACTGAAAATTTTATGCTTTTAAAATATATTTTGAATGTCATATATATTGATAACTATGAAAGTAAATAATAAAAACCAAAAAAAATATTTCCAAAATTTAAAACTTGAGGCGTTATAGGGCTAGTGTTCTTCCAGATTTGATTTGTTCCTTCTTACAGGCTGCTTTTCCGTGGCCCAGGCTTAGGCCAGTGGCGTTCGGAAGCCTAGGCGGAGTCACTGTTATTTAGGCTTTCAGCGATGCTGCTTCAGGCACTTTTGGGGACAGCTCTTATTTAATACACAGCTCCTCTGCCCTGATATTCCAGCCAGAAATTCCAATTTCCCTTAAGGTTCCCTGAGCTGCCACGTGTCCCTTCCCTTGAGAGATTTGAGCATCAGCCCCGCCAGCACGCGTCTTGGAGGGCCTTGGGGCCATCCCAAGCAGTGGTCCTCCTAGCCTGTTGTCCAGAAAAATGGTTGGACCTAAAGGTCGCCCTCGGCGACTAGTCCTTGACCCCTTCCCTCGGGCTGAGGCATGAGATTCAGGGCAACCCAGGGGTGTGCTCTCAAGTGGGGGTTATTGACCTGGAGGCAGCAAGCTGTCAATCGCCTCCTTGTTTTGTGCCTTCTAGATGGGACTTAGCAGCTTGATGCTCAGGAATTGCCCCCTTGCATGAATCGTGTCCAATTGGGATAGAGTTGATACAGAGAGGCTGGGCAAACAGAAGCTGATAGATTCACTTTGCAACTCTATTTGGCCACAGTATCGTTTTGAGAAAGGAGAATGGTGGGCAGAGAAGGGTACGCTTACCCTTCCAACCGTGATTCACCGGGAACAGTTCGGTAGAGTGCCGGGAAAGTGGGCGGAGATGCCAGAACTTAGAGCATTTCTCCTCTCGAGGAGCAGTAGGAGACCTTCATCCCCAGTGCATCCAGGAACCCCTAAGGCTGGCGTCCTCAAACTGTGGTCCATGGGGCACATGTGGCGCGATGCCATTTATCCCACCCTCGGGGTGTTTTGCTGCCACTGCCAGTCCTGCTTAGCAGCCGACTGGTGCAGTGTGCATAGGAATTTGTCCATAGGTTTTTTGAAAACCATAGTCTGGCCCTCCAACGGTCGGAGAGACAATGAACTGGCCCCCTGTGTAAACAATTTGAGGACTCCTGCCCTAAGGGATCCTGGACTTCAGGTCACTATTGTCCCACCCCTGAACCCTCCCTGAACATTCTACCCCTAGTAGAGGCACCAGGGGCATTTGGTCCCCGGGTAACTTACAAGCCTTTTACTCAAATGGAACCCGAGAAAATTAAAAATGACACAGGCATTTACTCTACTTTTGATCCTTGTTGATTCCGCCTGTAGCATCCCAATATTACAATTTAACCCTATAACACCGAGCATGACCTTTCCCTAACATTTAATCAAATGAATATAAATGTATATATATATTGATAACTATGAAAGTAATGAATCAAAACGAAATTTTTTTTGCCCAAAAATTTAAAAGTGAGGCGTTATAGGGTTAAAAAGAAGGATGGTTCTTATCAGAGGGGCCAATGCCTTAGGATCATAAGTGAAGCGGTGATCCCACTGCACCCAGTAGTGCCCAAACCCTGGACCCCCCTAGGGGAAATTGTGAATGCTTTTTCCCCCGTGCCGGTACTTAGAATGAGCAAACACATACGCCTGATAATCCTAAGATTTTTACTTACTTCCTGTGATACTCACCTACTTTCAAGGGCACTCCCACCTCACAATCCTAGCCTTGTCTCACTTAAACTGTTCACCCTTTTGTGCGTTTGTTGGTTTTTCCAGAAGTTCTCAAGTTACCAAAGCCCCTAATCCAATTGTGCCAACTCCAGGACCACCATCTCCTGGACCACTTCAACCTTATCCAATCTAGCGCTGAATGGACAACCCCTCCCAGCAGAGCAGGAAGGGTGTGGACCCAAAGCCCCCTTCGCCCTTTTTGCCAGCAGGAAGTAGCTAGAGATGTCGTCGCCCAGTACCCCAAAGATTTGGGTCCACATCTCTTCAGGATGGAAAAGTTAGGTAGCTAGCATAGGGACTGGGGTGTCCATTACACATGCTTAGAGGGCCCAGTTAATGGCCCAGGAAGGAGTGGCACACTGTGCGTGCTCAGAGGTCCAGGTTTCCGGCCAGGAAGGGCAGGTCCACCTGGGTGGGCGCTGCACCTATATCGACCCACCTAGCCCAAGTATATTCAATTCAGCCACTAGAATCGACCAGGGTTGCCCACCACACCTCCCTAACGCTCCTAAACCTCCCTTGGATCACAAACCAGGCTTTGGCATGAATTCTTTCTCACGCAGAACCAAGGACCGAGGGATATCTGTCCCCAGAGAGATCTGACCAACCCAGGGAAGCTCTTTGGAGGCAGCAGGAGTGGACGTGAGTGGCTGGTGGATACTGTTCAGATGCTTGGTTTTCTGCTTGGATGGGTTTTTAGTCTTGGCTGACAGGATCAGAGGAGGTAGTATGTCTGGATCACATAGTATCCATGTCCACAAATGAGCTGCCCATTCCAAAGTCCTGACAGTGCCTTTGGAAAACACTGTGCTTTGGAATGTCACTCCTTGCAGAGGGCAGTGGGAGGGGCTGGGACCCAGGTATGCTGCCCCTTGCTCCCAGTTGCCGGTTTCTGGATCCTGATTATATCTCTCACAGGATCAGTTAGTGGGCTTGTTGTCTGCCTCAGGCTTTGTTCACCGAGGTCCTCCAGCTAGGTGGTGGTGTGTGTGCATGAGCAGAGGCTTCCTGCCAATCCCCCATGAGTTAAAGAGCTACCCTGGTGTGGGCTCTGTGAAAGAGGTGCCCCCGACAGCAGGACTACACAAGAGGGTGGGCCCTGCAGGAACCGGAGGGCCATTCCCCCTGTGGAATGACCTCAGAGCCCCGCCTCTCTCACTGTCCAGCTGCCGGGGCTGTGGACCCTAAGCTTCATGCCACACACAGGAATAGACACAGGGTGAGGCGACTGCAGCACCTGCTTTTGCTGGTCTAATCCAGCCTGAGATCATCCTAGCATCAACCCTCTGCCGGGGTCTTTTTTTTCTCTCCTTTTATAGGGGCTCATACAACAATAACCACAATACGTGCAAACATCACTGATATAAGGCACATTTGTACATTCATTGCCCTCACTATTCTCAAAATATCTTCTCTCCACCCAAGCCCCTGGCCTCAGCTCCTCATTCCCCTCGCCCCCATTCTCACTACCCCTCCTCATCAATCCTTCATCATTTACTAATTATTATTTTGTCATATCTTGCACTGTCTGATGTCCCCCTTCACCCCCTTTTCTTTTGAGGTTTTATGTAGATCCTTGTCATCGGTTCCCTGGTGCCAGCCTACCCTCCCTCCACCCTCCCAGCATCCCCATTCATAACACTGGTCCTAAAGGGCTCATCCACCTTGAATTCCCTGTGTGTCTAGTTCCTATCTATCCCAGTGTACATTCTCTGGTCTAGTCAGATTTGTAAGTTATAATAGGGATCTTGATAGTGAGGGGAGAGGAAGCATTGAGGAGCTAGAGGAAAGTTGTGTTTCACCGTTGCTGTCTAGTACCCTGTGTAGGCATGTCTCTTCCCCAAGACCTTACTTAAGGGAATGTCCAGTGTACTGCAAATGGGCTTTGGCTCTCTACCCAGCATTCCCTGCTCATTCGCAATGAGATTTTTTTGTGCTGATGATGCCTGATCCCTTTGATACCTCGTGATCGCACAGGCTGGTATGCTTATTCCATGTGGGCTCTGTTGTTTCTGAGCTACATGGCCGCTTGCTTACCCTTCAGGCCTTTAAGACCTCAGACGCCATATCTTTTGATAGCAGGGCACCATCAGCTTTCTTGACCACATTTGCTTATGCAACCGCTTAGACATCAGGGAACGTGTCGGGAAGGTGAGCATCATAGAATGCCAATGTAATAGAACAAGGTATTCTTGCAATGACAGAGTCCTAGAGTGGAGGCCCAAAGGCCATCTGCTACATTAATAGGAAACCTATAAAGATATGGACATAGGTGTATTTCCCCATGCTCACAGATAAATATATTTACATCTGTGCGTGCCTTTCTTTAGATCTGTATAACTGGCCCGTGCTTCCTAGGTCGCTCTGCTATTCCCTTTCATTTCCCTCTTGTGCCCACTGCCATGCTCAGTCTTCATTTGGGTTTCAGTAAATCCTCTTGGTTCCTTCACCCTTGATCACGCCCTACCAGGATTCCTACATCGCCCTCACCACGGATTTGCATCCACTTGTTGTTCCCTTGTCTCTGGGTTTCTTGACATCACTCCCTTTCCCCCCAACTCCCTCTTTCCCGTGGCCCTCCCGCGAAGCGTTGGTCCCCTTTTTCTCTCCGGCAGATTGTGCATCCTGCATCTCATTTTAGACATACAGTAGAGGTAATAACATGCACAAACACAAGACAGAGCGAAAGCAAGCACCAAAAGAAAGGAAATAGCCAAAATCCAATGACCATCAAAGAAAACACAACTCCTCAAGAAAGGAAAGCTCGTAGTTAGTTCACGGACTGTTTGTTGGCCCTTAGCACTGTCTTCCAGTCCAGTCTGTGCGGGCACCAAGTCCTGCCCCCAAAGTCCTCCTTTAGCATTCCCTGGTGACCTTGTTGCTCCACCTCCTTACTCTTCTGCTGCACCCCCTTAGTGCTATGCCTCGGTGTGGCGGGATCCGTTCCCGCACTGTGTCTCCAGTGTTGTCCCTTCTAGGGCTATGGGTCTTTGAGGGACGTCGTGTCTCATCTTGGGCTGGCCATGTGGTCTTCTGTGTGGACTGTCTTCTCTGAGTGGGAACATCATCCCAAAGCAGGATCCCGTAGCCCACTGAGCGACTTTCTCTCCAGCAGCTTCTAGGTAGGCTGTGCCCCATGAGGGGCCCTGAGGTGCCTGTGTAAACCTGAGTCTGCTGGAGGTTCGAATAGCAGTCCACAGATGTGTTTGTGCTTGGGGGAAACAGTGGGTGCTGTAAGAAATACTCGGAGAAAAACAATTTAGTTCTGTAAAGCCTTAATTTTGAGGGATTTTCCGTCTTTCTCGGTGTCCATCTTTTCAGGATATGCTCAGGGAGGGCTTTTTTTTTTTTTAATTATGACTGATGAATCCACAGCCCCCTCCCCACTATTTTAACAGCAGTTGGTGTTGTAAGTATCACTTGGTATGGGCCAGTCCACCTAGGTTCTAAGGTGTCAGGTTGGTGCTTCTTTACCCATGTCCAGTTTCCTGGTTGCACGTTGTTGGCTGCCTGTTCCCTTTCCCTTGGTTAGGCCCAAAATGAAGGTGTCAGAGCAGATGATTTGTCTCTCACCTGTTGCACAGCCTGCAGGCACTCGATGAGGGAACGATTAGTGACTTCCATTATTTCTACTTCTTTCAATCTTGGGAGGATTTGGGGAAGGTCTGCCAAACATAAATTCAAATGGGGTCATGCTTTTCACATAGGGAGAGCATCGGACTTGAAGTAGGGCAAAAGGTAAAGTAAGGATCAACCCAGTTCTCGCCAGGTCCTAAATGCAACTTAACGAACAATTCCTTTAGGGTTCTGTTTATTTTTTTCTACTTGCCCTGAAGAGCTTCCAGTTAATATTTAGAAGCATTGCTAAGACTTTAGTAATTTGAGCAATAAATGTTGGCCCATTGTTGGACCCCAAGGTGGTGGGAAGGCCAAATCTAGGGACAATTTTAGTTACTAATAATTTACACACAGTGGCAGCAGTTTCCTTCCTTGTTGGGAAGGCTTCCACCCATCCAGAACAGGTGTCTACGAACACCAGCAAATATCGGTAGCCATACTTTCTAAGTTTGATATCCATAAAGTCCACCTCCCAGAATTCTCCTGGACTACTACCTCGAGCTCGTGGTTGGGGTTGCTCCTTTTCTTTCTGGGGTTGTTTACCCGAGCACAGTGCAATCAACGGTGGATGACATCTGCCACCCAGTGTCCAAGCCTGGGTATGTAAAAGTGCCTGAGAAGCAACTGAGACAGTTTAGAGAGGATCCCAAATGCATACCTTCATGTAGTCCTTGAATCAGATCTCTCCCAGAGCTTCTGGCATGAATCTTCTTCCATCAGGATGGACCAGCCACCCTGGATGCTCCCAGCCTTTTTGGCAGGCCAGCTCTTGGCTTATCTTTAGATCATTTTTTGAGTATGTAGGGTGTGGCTGTAACACTGGGGATGGCATGGTCACAGCCACTACCTTGGGGATTTGTGGTATAGTCCTGGCATTCGAGATCCACCGGTCCGGGGCACTGGTTAGGAGTGGTTCAACCATAGGTCCCCCTACCACAGCAATATCCTGTCCCAGTGTAAGCTTCCTAGCTTCTATGGCTAGGATGGCCGTGGCAGCCACAGCTCGCATGCAGCTCAGCCATCCTGCAGCTACAGAGTCCAGTTTCTTTGAAAGATAGGCCACAGGTCTCTTCCATGGCCGCAAGTTCTCAGTTAGCAGTTCTTTTGCTGTGCCTCTGGCCTCACATAGACAATTGGAAGGGCTTTGCTATGTCTAGTAGGGCAAGGGAGGTTGCCCATATGAGCGACTTTTTAAAGGATTCAAACGCTTGTTGTTCTACTTCAGTCCATTTAAGTTCTTTTTCCTTTCCCCAGTACTTGCATATAGGGGTTTCGTTGTTTTTGCAAATCCCAAATTCCACAATGGACAGTACCCCACAGTTCCTAGAAACTCTTGCAACTGCTTCTTCGTCTCAGGGACTGGGATTTTGAGGATCGCCTCAGTGCGGCTGGGGGACAAGGTCCGTTTTCCCTTCTCCAGTTGGTAGCCTAGGTATACAGCTTTATGGACACACAGTTGAGCCTTTCTTGCAGATACCCTGTACCCCAATGGGCCAAGGACTATTATCAGGTCCTTGGTAGCCCGTTGGCATTCCTCCAGGGTTTTGGAGGCCAGGAGGAGGTCATCTGCATACTGGAGCAAGGTGGTTTGGGGGTGTTCCTACTTGTGTCCCTGTAATTCTTCACTGGGTTGATGTGCAGGGGACACGGGTATGGAGAACAAAGCATCTTTAAGTCCAAAACAGTATAACAAATTCAGTTTGATGGGATAGTACTCAGGAGGATCTCAGGGTTTGGCACGTGGGGTGGCCAGTTTCTATCCTCTCATTTGCCTCTCTGAGATCCTGCACCGGTTGGAAGTCCTCAGTTCCCGGCTTCTGCATGGGCAGCAGGGGAGCATTCCATGTGGACTTGCAGAGGACCCAAATGCCTGTCCTCTTTAGTCTGCAAATGGGAACAGAAATACCCACTTTTGCTATCCAGGGAGTAGGGTTAGCTTGACACACCAGTGTAGCTGAGCTCAGAAGTTGTACGACCCCAGGCACCTGAAGTTCAGAAAGGTCTGGCAGGTTGTTCTCTGCCCAAACAAAAGGAATATCTTTTAGTGATTTATCAAGAAGTTCCTTTGAGGAGGTCTCTTCTGCTCCTTGATAAAACACATATCACTCTGACATTGGAGTGGTGAGCAAAACTTTTGGCTTTTCAAGTTCAAGGGTTAAGGTGGTTGTAGCAGATGAGAAAGTAATTATGGCTGCCATTTTTCATAATAAGTCACGATCAATTAGGGGAAAGGGGCATTGAGGCATTACCAGGGTGAGCGTGTAACTGTCTCTTGTGCTAAATCTGTTATTCTGGCCGTTGTCCATGGGTGTGCTTGGGTCTGCCCTGGGGCCCCTGTAATGAAAGCCTTTCCTTTTGACAAGGCACCTGTAGTCTTTTCTGAAACCAAGAAGGTGACCCCTTTGTCCACCTAGAAATTTACTGGCTGGCTCCCTACATGGAGAGTGAGCATGGGCTCTTTGGGGTCAAGTGAAACAGAGCCTGGACACCTTTATTCAGCTTCGAGCATTATTGTCTGTAGCTTCGATTTTTCTAGGCGAGGACTAGGCCCGTTCTCTCTAGTGGTGGCTCGTCCGCCTCTCCTGGGCTTTTCAAGGCACTGATTTTTCCAATGTCACTGTTTTGTATAGTAGGTACATGGATACTTCCTCAGGACTAGGCGAGTGAGAAGCGGGGTATTAGGGTTAGCCATTCTTAGTTGAACCAAAACTGCTCTGGTCGTTCTCGCAAGCCTTCTGAACACCCATTTCCTTCATGACATTCCCTTGGGCGACGTCTGCACAGCCTACCTCCCCAATATCAGCTAGTTCATTTATACTTCCTAGCTACTTTATTTTCTTTTCATGGTGGCTTCTGTCAGCCCCAAATGGCTTCACTCTTGTCAAAGCTGTTTCAGCTTTTCCCAGAGATCCTACACAGTCGCCATTGTAGCCGAGAGGTAACAGGATCTGTGACCATGGCCAAGATGGCACCCACCAGTCCACATGTGGAAGGGCGCTGCCTAGGGAGCTGGGTGAAGAGGCCTGGGAGTTAGCCCTGCCTGGTCGCGGGAGCCCAAAGTTTCCCTTTTCCCCTCCATTCCCTTTGCCTTTCTCCTGGTTTTTCAAACAAGCTGCTCTAGCCCTATAACGCCAAGCACAAAATTGTCATAATTCTTAATGAAAACGTATCTGGTACCCAAATTATAAATGTGACAATTTGGTCACATTTCAAAAACACTGAAAATTTTATGCTTTTAAAATATATTTTGAATGTCATATATATTGATAACTATGAAAGTAAATAATAAAAACCAAAAAAAATATTTCCAAAATTTAAAACTTGAGGCGTTATAGGGCTAGTGTTCTTCCAGATTTGATTTGTTCCTTCTTACAGGCTGCTTTTCCGTGGCCCAGGCTTAGGCCAGTGGCGTTCGGAAGCCTAGGCGGAGTCACTGTTATTTAGGCTTTCAGCGATGCTGCTTCAGGCACTTTTGGGGACAGCTCTTATTTAATACACAGCTCCTCTGCCCTGATATTCCAGCCAGAAATTCCAATTTCCCTTAAGGTTCCCTGAGCTGCCACGTGTCCCTTCCCTTGAGAGATTTGAGCATCAGCCCCGCCAGCACGCGTCTTGGAGGGCCTTGGGGCCATCCCAAGCAGTGGTCCTCCTAGCCTGTTGTCCAGAAAAATGGTTGGACCTAAAGGTCGCCCTCGGCGACTAGTCCTTGACCCCTTCCCTCGGGCTGAGGCATGAGATTCAGGGCAACCCAGGGGTGTGCTCTCAAGTGGGGGTTATTGACCTGGAGGCAGCAAGCTGTCAATCGCCTCCTTGTTTTGTGCCTTCTAGATGGGACTTAGCAGCTTGATGCTCAGGAATTGCCCCCTTGCATGAATCGTGTCCAATTGGGATAGAGTTGATACAGAGAGGCTGGGCAAACAGAAGCTGATAGATTCACTTTGCAACTCTATTTGGCCACAGTATCGTTTTGAGAAAGGAGAATGGTGGGCAGAGAAGGGTACGCTTACCCTTCCAACCGTGATTCACCGGGAACAGTTCGGTAGAGTGCCGGGAAAGTGGGCGGAGATGCCAGAACTTAGAGCATTTCTCCTCTCGAGGAGCAGTAGGAGACCTTCATCCCCAGTGCATCCAGGAACCCCTAAGGCTGGCGTCCTCAAACTGTGGTCCATGGGGCACATGTGGCGCGATGCCATTTATCCCACCCTCGGGGTGTTTTGCTGCCACTGCCAGTCCTGCTTAGCAGCCGACTGGTGCAGTGTGCATAGGAATTTGTCCATAGGTTTTTTGAAAACCATAGTCTGGCCCTCCAACGGTCGGAGAGACAATGAACTGGCCCCCTGTGTAAACAATTTGAGGACTCCTGCCCTAAGGGATCCTGGACTTCAGGTCACTATTGTCCCACCCCTGAACCCTCCCTGAACATTCTACCCCTAGTAGAGGCACCAGGGGCATTTGGTCCCCGGGTAACTTACAAGCCTTTTACTCAAATGGAACCCGAGAAAATTAAAAATGACACAGGCATTTACTCTACTTTTGATCCTTGTTGATTCCGCCTGTAGCATCCCAATATTACAATTTAACCCTATAACACCGAGCATGACCTTTCCCTAACATTTAATCAAATGAATATAAATGTATATATATATTGATAACTATGAAAGTAATGAATCAAAACGAAATTTTTTTTGCCCAAAAATTTAAAAGTGAGGCGTTATAGGGTTAAAAAGAAGGATGGTTCTTATCAGAGGGGCCAATGCCTTAGGATCATAAGTGAAGCGGTGATCCCACTGCACCCAGTAGTGCCCAAACCCTGGACCCCCCTAGGGGAAATTGTGAATGCTTTTTCCCCCGTGCCGGTACTTAGAATGAGCAAACACATACGCCTGATAATCCTAAGATTTTTACTTACTTCCTGTGATACTCACCTACTTTCAAGGGCACTCCCACCTCACAATCCTAGCCTTGTCTCACTTAAACTGTTCACCCTTTTGTGCGTTTGTTGGTTTTTCCAGAAGTTCTCAAGTTACCAAAGCCCCTAATCCAATTGTGCCAACTCCAGGACCACCATCTCCTGGACCACTTCAACCTTATCCAATCTAGCGCTGAATGGACAACCCCTCCCAGCAGAGCAGGAAGGGTGTGGACCCAAAGCCCCCTTCGCCCTTTTTGCCAGCAGGAAGTAGCTAGAGATGTCGTCGCCCAGTACCCCAAAGATTTGGGTCCACATCTCTTCAGGATGGAAATGTTAGGTAGCTAGCATAGGGACTGGGGTGTCCATTACACATGCTTAGAGGGCCCAGTTAATGGCCCAGGAAGGAGTGGCACACTGTGCGTGCTCAGAGGTCCAGGTTTCCGGCCAGGAAGGGCAGGTCCACCTGGGTGGGCGCTGCACCTATATCGACCCACCTAGCCCAAGTATATTCAATTCAGCCACTAGAATCGACCAGGGTTGCCCACCACACCTCCCTAACGCTCCTAAACCTCCCTTGGATCACAAACCAGGCTTTGGCATGAATTCTTTCTCACGCAGAACCAAGGACCGAGGGATATCTGTCCCCAGAGAGATCTGACCAACCCAGGGAAGCTCTTTGGAGGCAGCAGGAGTGGACGTGAGTGGCTGGTGGATACTGTTCAGATGCTTGGTTTTCTGCTTGGATGGGTTTTTAGTCTTGGCTGACAGGATCAGAGGAGGTAGTATGTCTGGATCACATAGTATCCATGTCCACAAATGAGCTGCCCATTCCAAAGTCCTGACAGTGCCTTTGGAAAACACTGTGCTTTGGAATGTCACTCCTTGCAGAGGGCAGTGGGAGGGGCTGGGACCCAGGTATGCTGCCCCTTGCTCCCAGTTGCCGGTTTCTGGATCCTGATTATATCTCTCACAGGATCAGTTAGTGGGCTTGTTGTCTGCCTCAGGCTTTGTTCACCGAGGTCCTCCAGCTAGGTGGTGGTGTGTGTGCATGAGCAGAGGCTTCCTGCCAATCCCCCATGAGTTAAAGAGCTACCCTGGTGTGGGCTCTGTGAAAGAGGTGCCCCCGACAGCAGGACTACACAAGAGGGTGGGCCCTGCAGGAACCGGAGGGCCATTCCCCCTGTGGAATGACCTCAGAGCCCCGCCTCTCTCACTGTCCAGCTGCCGGGGCTGTGGACCCTAAGCTTCATGCCACACACAGGAATAGACACAGGGTGAGGCGACTGCAGCACCTGCTTTTGCTGGTCTAATCCAGCCTGAGATCATCCTAGCATCAACCCTCTGCCGGGGTCTTTTTTTTCTCTCCTTTTATAGGGGCTCATACAACAATAACCACAATACGTGCAAACATCACTGATATAAGGCACATTTGTACATTCATTGCCCTCACTATTCTCAAAATATCTTCTCTCCACCCAAGCCCCTGGCCTCAGCTCCTCATTCCCCTCGCCCCCATTCTCACTACCCCTCCTCATCAATCCTTCATCATTTACTAATTATTATTTTGTCATATCTTGCACTGTCTGATGTCCCCCTTCACCCCCTTTTCTTTTGAGGTTTTATGTAGATCCTTGTCATCGGTTCCCTGGTGCCAGCCTACCCTCCCTCCACCCTCCCAGCATCCCCATTCATAACACTGGTCCTAAAGGGCTCATCCACCTTGAATTCCCTGTGTGTCTAGTTCCTATCTATCCCAGTGTACATTCTCTGGTCTAGTCAGATTTGTAAGTTATAATAGGGATCTTGATAGTGAGGGGAGAGGAAGCATTGAGGAGCTAGAGGAAAGTTGTGTTTCACCGTTGCTGTCTAGTACCCTGTGTAGGCATGTCTCTTCCCCAAGACCTTACTTAAGGGAATGTCCAGTGTACTGCAAATGGGCTTTGGCTCTCTACCCAGCATTCCCTGCTCATTCGCAATGAGATTTTTTTGTGCTGATGATGCCTGATCCCTTTGATACCTCGTGATCGCACAGGCTGGTATGCTTATTCCATGTGGGCTCTGTTGTTTCTGAGCTACATGGCCGCTTGCTTACCCTTCAGGCCTTTAAGACCTCAGATGCCATATCTTTTGATAGCAGGGCACCATCAGCTTTCTTGACCACATTTGCTTATGCAACCGCTTAGACATCAGGGAACGTGTCGGGAAGGTGAGCATCATAGAATGCCAATGTAATAGAACAAGGTATTCTTGCAATGACAGAGTCCTAGAGTGGAGGCCCAAAGGCCATCTGCTACATTAATAGGAAACCTATAAAGATATGGACATAGGTGTATTTCCCCATGCTCACAGATAAATATATTTACATCTGTGCGTGCCTTTCTTTAGACCTGTATAACTGGCCCGTGCTTCCTAGGTCGCTCTGCTATTCCCTTTCATTTCCCTCTTGTGCCCACTGCCATGCTCAGTCTTCATTTGGGTTTCAGTAAATCCTCTTGGTTCCTTCACCCTTGATCACGCCCTACCAGGATTCCTACATCGCCCTCACCACGGATTTGCATCCACTTGTTGTTCCCTTGTCTCTGGGTTTCTTGACATCACTCCCTTTCCCCCCAACTCCCTCTTTCCCGTGGCCCTCCCGCGAAGCGTTGGTCCCCTTTTTCTCTCCGGCAGATTGTGCATCCTGCATCTCATTTTAGACATACAGTAGAGGTAATAACATGCACAAACACAAGACAGAGCGAAAGCAAGCACCAAAAGAAAGGAAATAGCCAAAATCCAATGACCATCAAAGAAAACACAACTCCTCAAGAAAGGAAAGCTCGTAGTTAGTTCACGGACTGTTTGTTGGCCCTTAGCACTGTCTTCCAGTCCAGTCTGTGCGGGCACCAAGTCCTGCCCCCAAAGTCCTCCTTTAGCATTCCCTGGTGACCTTGTTGCTCCACCTCCTTACTCTTCTGCTGCACCCCCTTAGTGCTATGCCTCGGTGTGGCGGGATCCGTTCCCGCACTGTGTCTCCAGTGTTGTCCCTTCTAGGGCTATGGGTCTTTGAGGGACGTCGTGTCTCATCTTGGGCTGGCCATGTGGTCTTCTGTGTGGACTGTCTTCTCTGAGTGGGAACATCATCCCAAAGCAGGATCCCGTAGCCCACTGAGCGACTTTCTCTCCAGCAGCTTCTAGGTAGGCTGTGCCCCATGAGGGGCCCTGAGGTGCCTGTGTAAACCTGAGTCTGCTGGAGGTTCGAATAGCAGTCCACAGATGTGTTTGTGCTTGGGGGAAACAGTGGGTGCTGTAAGAAATACTCGGAGAAAAACAATTTAGTTCTGTAAAGCCTTAATTTTGAGGGATTTTCCGTCTTTCTCGGTGTCCATCTTTTCAGGATATGCTCAGGGAGGGCTTTTTTTTTTTTTAATTATGACTGATGAATCCACAGCCCCCTCCCCACTATTTTAACAGCAGTTGGTGTTGTAAGTATCACTTGGTATGGGCCAGTCCACCTAGGTTCTAAGGTGTCAGGTTGGTGCTTCTTTACCCATGTCCAGTTTCCTGGTTGCACGTTGTTGGCTGCCTGTTCCCTTTCCCTTGGTTAGGCCCAAAATGAAGGTGTCAGAGCAGATGATTTGTCTCTCACCTGTTGCACAGCCTGCAGGCACTCGATGAGGGAACGATTAGTGACTTCCATTATTTCTACTTCTTTCAATCTTGGGAGGATTTGGGGAAGGTCTGCCAAACATAAATTCAAATGGGGTCATGCTTTTCACATAGGGAGAGCATCGGACTTGAAGTAGGGCAAAAGGTAAAGTAAGGATCAACCCAGTTCTCGCCAGGTCCTAAATGCAACTTAACGAACAATTCCTTTAGGGTTCTGTTTATTTTTTTCTACTTGCCCTGAAGAGCTTCCAGTTAATATTTAGAAGCATTGCTAAGACTTTAGTAATTTGAGCAATAAATGTTGGCCCATTGTTGGACCCCAAGGTGGTGGGAAGGCCAAATCTAGGGACAATTTTAGTTACTAATAATTTACACACAGTGGCAGCAGTTTCCTTCCTTGTTGGGAAGGCTTCCACCCATCCAGAACAGGTGTCTACGAACACCAGCAAATATCGGTAGCCATACTTTCTAAGTTTGATATCCATAAAGTCCACCTCCCAGAATTCTCCTGGACTACTACCTCGAGCTCGTGGTTGGGGTTGCTCCTTTTCTTTCTGGGGTTGTTTACCCGAGCACAGTGCAATCAACGGTGGATGACATCTGCCACCCAGTGTCCAAGCCTGGGTATGTAAAAGTGCCTGAGAAGCAACTGAGACAGTTTAGAGAGGATCCCAAATGCATACCTTCATGTAGTCCTTGAATCAGATCTCTCCCAGAGCTTCTGGCATGAATCTTCTTCCATCAGGATGGACCAGCCACCCTGGATGCTCCCAGCCTTTTTGGCAGGCCAGCTCTTGGCTTATCTTTAGATCATTTTTTGAGTATGTAGGGTGTGGCTGTAACACTGGGGATGGCATGGTCACAGCCACTACCTTGGGGATTTGTGGTATAGTCCTGGCATTCGAGATCCACCGGTCCGGGGCACTGGTTAGGAGTGGTTCAACCATAGGTCCCCCTACCACAGCAATATCCTGTCCCAGTGTAAGCTTCCTAGCTTCTATGGCTAGGATGGCCGTGGCAGCCACAGCTCGCATGCAGCTCAGCCATCCTGCAGCTACAGAGTCCAGTTTCTTTGAAAGATAGGCCACAGGTCTCTTCCATGGCCGCAAGTTCTCAGTTAGCAGTTCTTTTGCTGTGCCTCTGGCCTCACATAGACAATTGGAAGGGCTTTGCTATGTCTAGTAGGGCAAGGGAGGTTGCCCATATGAGCGACTTTTTAAAGGATTCAAACGCTTGTTGTTCTACTTCAGTCCATTTAAGTTCTTTTTCCTTTCCCCAGTACTTGCATATAGGGGTTTCGTTGTTTTTGCAAATCCCAAATTCCACAATGGACAGTACCCCACAGTTCCTAGAAACTCTTGCAACTGCTTCTTCGTCTCAGGGACTGGGATTTTGAGGATCGCCTCAGTGCGGCTGGGGGACAAGGTCCGTTTTCCCTTCTCCAGTTGGTAGCCTAGGTATACAGCTTTATGGACACACAGTTGAGCCTTTCTTGCAGATACCCTGTACCCCAATGGGCCAAGGACTATTATCAGGTCCTTGGTAGCCCGTTGGCATTCCTCCAGGGTTTTGGAGGCCAGGAGGAGGTCATCTGCATACTGGAGCAAGGTGGTTTGGGGGTGTTCCTACTTGTGTCCCTGTAATTCTTCACTGGGTTGATGTGCAGGGGACACGGGTATGGAGAACAAAGCATCTTTAAGTCCAAAACAGTATAACAAATTCAGTTTGATGGGATAGTACTCAGGAGGATCTCAGGGTTTGGCACGTGGGGTGGCCAGTTTCTATCCTCTCATTTGCCTCTCTGAGATCCTGCACCGGTTGGAAGTCCTCAGTTCCCGGCTTCTGCATGGGCAGCAGGGGAGCATTCCATGTGGACTTGCAGAGGACCCAAATGCCTGTCCTCTTTAGTCTGCAAATGGGAACAGAAATACCCACTTTTGCTATCCAGGGAGTAGGGTTAGCTTGACACACCAGTGTAGCTGAGCTCAGAAGTTGTACGACCCCAGGCACCTGAAGTTCAGAAAGGTCTGGCAGGTTGTTCTCTGCCCAAACAAAAGGAATATCTTTTAGTGATTTATCAAGAAGTTCCTTTGAGGAGGTCTCTTCTGCTCCTTGATAAAACACATATCACTCTGACATTGGAGTGGTGAGCAAAACTTTTGGCTTTTCAAGTTCAAGGGTTAAGGTGGTTGTAGCAGATGAGAAAGTAATTATGGCTGCCATTTTTCATAATAAGTCACGATCAATTAGGGGAAAGGGGCATTGAGGCATTACCAGGGTGAGCGTGTAACTGTCTCTTGTGCTAAATCTGTTATTCTGGCCGTTGTCCATGGGTGTGCTTGGGTCTGCCCTGGGGCCCCTGTAATGAAAGCCTTTCCTTTTGACAAGGCACCTGTAGTCTTTTCTGAAACCAAGAAGGTGACCCCTTTGTCCACCTAGAAATTTACTGGCTGGCTCCCTACATGGAGAGTGAGCATGGGCTCTTTGGGGTCAAGTGAAACAGAGCCTGGACACCTTTATTCAGCTTCGAGCATTATTGTCTGTAGCTTCGATTTTTCTAGGCGAGGACTAGGCCCGTTCTCTCTAGTGGTGGCTCGTCCGCCTCTCCTGGGCTTTTCAAGGCACTGATTTTTCCAATGTCACTGTTTTGTATAGTAGGTACATGGATACTTCCTCAGGACTAGGCGAGTGAGAAGCGGGGTATTAGGGTTAGCCATTCTTAGTTGAACCAAAACTGCTCTGGTCGTTCTCGCAAGCCTTCTGAACACCCATTTCCTTCATGACATTCCCTTGGGCGACGTCTGCACAGCCTACCTCCCCAATATCAGCTAGTTCATTTATACTTCCTAGCTACTTTATTTTCTTTTCATGGTGGCTTCTGTCAGCCCCAAATGGCTTCACTCTTGTCAAAGCTGTTTCAGCTTTTCCCAGAGATCCTACACAGTCGCCATTGTAGCCGAGAGGTAACAGGATCTGTGACCATGGCCAAGATGGCACCCACCAGTCCACATGTGGAAGGGCGCTGCCTAGGGAGCTGGGTGAAGAGGCCTGGGAGTTAGCCCTGCCTGGTCGCGGGAGCCCAAAGTTTCCCTTTTCCCCTCCATTCCCTTTGCCTTTCTCCTGGTTTTTCAAACAAGCTGCTCTAGCCCTATAACGCCAAGCACAAAATTGTCATAATTCTTAATGAAAACGTATCTGGTACCCAAATTATAAATGTGACAATTTGGTCACATTTCAAAAACACTGAAAATTTTATGCTTTTAAAATATATTTTGAATGTCATATATATTGATAACTATGAAAGTAAATAATAAAAACCAAAAAAAATATTTCCAAAATTTAAAACTTGAGGCGTTATAGGGCTAGTGTTCTTCCAGATTTGATTTGTTCCTTCTTACAGGCTGCTTTTCCGTGGCCCAGGCTTAGGCCAGTGGCGTTCGGAAGCCTAGGCGGAGTCACTGTTATTTAGGCTTTCAGCGATGCTGCTTCAGGCACTTTTGGGGACAGCTCTTATTTAATACACAGCTCCTCTGCCCTGATATTCCAGCCAGAAATTCCAATTTCCCTTAAGGTTCCCTGAGCTGCCACGTGTCCCTTCCCTTGAGAGATTTGAGCATCAGCCCCGCCAGCACGCGTCTTGGAGGGCCTTGGGGCCATCCCAAGCAGTGGTCCTCCTAGCCTGTTGTCCAGAAAAATGGTTGGACCTAAAGGTCGCCCTCGGCGACTAGTCCTTGACCCCTTCCCTCGGGCTGAGGCATGAGATTCAGGGCAACCCAGGGGTGTGCTCTCAAGTGGGGGTTATTGACCTGGAGGCAGCAAGCTGTCAATCGCCTCCTTGTTTTGTGCCTTCTAGATGGGACTTAGCAGCTTGATGCTCAGGAATTGCCCCCTTGCATGAATCGTGTCCAATTGGGATAGAGTTGATACAGAGAGGCTGGGCAAACAGAAGCTGATAGATTCACTTTGCAACTCTATTTGGCCACAGTATCGTTTTGAGAAAGGAGAATGGTGGGCAGAGAAGGGTACGCTTACCCTTCCAACCGTGATTCACCGGGAACAGTTCGGTAGAGTGCCGGGAAAGTGGGCGGAGATGCCAGAACTTAGAGCATTTCTCCTCTCGAGGAGCAGTAGGAGACCTTCATCCCCAGTGCATCCAGGAACCCCTAAGGCTGGCGTCCTCAAACTGTGGTCCATGGGGCACATGTGGCGCGATGCCATTTATCCCACCCTCGGGGTGTTTTGCTGCCACTGCCAGTCCTGCTTAGCAGCCGACTGGTGCAGTGTGCATAGGAATTTGTCCATAGGTTTTTTGAAAACCATAGTCTGGCCCTCCAACGGTCGGAGAGACAATGAACTGGCCCCCTGTGTAAACAATTTGAGGACTCCTGCCCTAAGGGATCCTGGACTTCAGGTCACTATTGTCCCACCCCTGAACCCTCCCTGAACATTCTACCCCTAGTAGAGGCACCAGGGGCATTTGGTCCCCGGGTAACTTACAAGCCTTTTACTCAAATGGAACCCGAGAAAATTAAAAATGACACAGGCATTTACTCTACTTTTGATCCTTGTTGAATCCGCCTGTAGCATCCCAATATTACAATTTAACCCTATAACACCGAGCATGACCTTTCCCTAACATTTAATCAAATGAATATAAATGTATATATATATTGATAACTATGAAAGTAATGAATCAAAACGAAATTTTTTTTGCCCAAAAATTTAAAAGTGAGGCGTTATAGGGTTAAAAAGAAGGATGGTTCTTATCAGAGGGGCCAATGCCTTAGGATCATAAGTGAAGCGGTGATCCCACTGCACCCAGTAGTGCCCAAACCCTGGACCCCCCTAGGGGAAATTGTGAATGCTTTTTCCCCCGTGCCGGTACTTAGAATGAGCAAACACATACGCCTGATAATCCTAAGATTTTTACTTACTTCCTGTGATACTCACCTACTTTCAAGGGCACTCCCACCTCACAATCCTAGCCTTGTCTCACTTAAACTGTTCACCCTTTTGTGCGTTTGTTGGTTTTTCCAGAAGTTCTCAAGTTACCAAAGCCCCTAATCCAATTGTGCCAACTCCAGGACCACCATCTCCTGGACCACTTCAACCTTATCCAATCTAGCGCTGAATGGACAACCCCTCCCAGCAGAGCAGGAAGGGTGTGGACCCAAAGCCCCCTTCGCCCTTTTTGCCAGCAGGAAGTAGCTAGAGATGTCGTCGCCCAGTACCCCAAAGATTTGGGTCCACATCTCTTCAGGATGGAAATGTTAGGTAGCTAGCATAGGGACTGGGGTGTCCATTACACATGCTTAGAGGGCCCAGTTAATGGCCCAGGAAGGAGTGGCACACTGTGCGTGCTCAGAGGTCCAGGTTTCCGGCCAGGAAGGGCAGGTCCACCTGGGTGGGCGCTGCACCTATATCGACCCACCTAGCCCAAGTATATTCAATTCAGCCACTAGAATCGACCAGGGTTGCCCACCACACCTCCCTAACGCTCCTAAACCTCCCTTGGATCACAAACCAGGCTTTGGCATGAATTCTTTCTCACGCAGAACCAAGGACCGAGGGATATCTGTCCCCAGAGAGATCTGACCAACCCAGGGAAGCTCTTTGGAGGCAGCAGGAGTGGACGTGAGTGGCTGGTGGATACTGTTCAGATGCTTGGTTTTCTGCTTGGATGGGTTTTTAGTCTTGGCTGACAGGATCAGAGGAGGTAGTATGTCTGGATCACATAGTATCCATGTCCACAAATGAGCTGCCCATTCCAAAGTCCTGACAGTGCCTTTGGAAAACACTGTGCTTTGGAATGTCACTCCTTGCAGAGGGCAGTGGGAGGGGCTGGGACCCAGGTATGCTGCCCCTTGCTCCCAGTTGCCGGTTTCTGGATCCTGATTATATCTCTCACAGGATCAGTTAGTGGGCTTGTTGTCTGCCTCAGGCTTTGTTCACCGAGGTCCTCCAGCTAGGTGGTGGTGTGTGTGCATGAGCAGAGGCTTCCTGCCAATCCCCCATGAGTTAAAGAGCTACCCTGGTGTGGGCTCTGTGAAAGAGGTGCCCCCGACAGCAGGACTACACAAGAGGGTGGGCCCTGCAGGAACCGGAGGGCCATTCCCCCTGTGGAATGACCTCAGAGCCCCGCCTCTCTCACTGTCCAGCTGCCGGGGCTGTGGACCCTAAGCTTCATGCCACACACAGGAATAGACACAGGGTGAGGCGACTGCAGCACCTGCTTTTGCTGGTCTAATCCAGCCTGAGATCATCCTAGCATCAACCCTCTGCCGGGGTCTTTTTTTTCTCTCCTTTTATAGGGGCTCATACAACAATAACCACAATACGTGCAAACATCACTGATATAAGGCACATTTGTACATTCATTGCCCTCACTATTCTCAAAATATCTTCTCTCCACCCAAGCCCCTGGCCTCAGCTCCTCATTCCCCTCGCCCCCATTCTCACTACCCCTCCTCATCAATCCTTCATCATTTACTAATTATTATTTTGTCATATCTTGCACTGTCTGATGTCCCCCTTCACCCCCTTTTCTTTTGAGGTTTTATGTAGATCCTTGTCATCGGTTCCCTGGTGCCAGCCTACCCTCCCTCCACCCTCCCAGCATCCCCATTCATAACACTGGTCCTAAAGGGCTCATCCACCTTGAATTCCCTGTGTGTCTAGTTCCTATCTATCCCAGTGTACATTCTCTGGTCTAGTCAGATTTGTAAGTTATAATAGGGATCTTGATAGTGAGGGGAGAGGAAGCATTGAGGAGCTAGAGGAAAGTTGTGTTTCACCGTTGCTGTCTAGTACCCTGTGTAGGCATGTCTCTTCCCCAAGACCTTACTTAAGGGAATGTCCAGTGTACTGCAAATGGGCTTTGGCTCTCTACCCAGCATTCCCTGCTCATTCGCAATGAGATTTTTTTGTGCTGATGATGCCTGATCCCTTTGATACCTCGTGATCGCACAGGCTGGTATGCTTATTCCATGTGGGCTCTGTTGTTTCTGAGCTACATGGCCGCTTGCTTACCCTTCAGGCCTTTAAGACCTCAGACGCCATATCTTTTGATAGCAGGGCACCATCAGCTTTCTTGACCACATTTGCTTATGCAACCGCTTAGACATCAGGGAACGTGTCGGGAAGGTGAGCATCATAGAATGCCAATGTAATAGAACAAGGTATTCTTGCAATGACAGAGTCCTAGAGTGGAGGCCCAAAGGCCATCTGCTACATTAATAGGAAACCTATAAAGATATGGACATAGGTGTATTTCCCCATGCTCACAGATAAATATATTTACATCTGTGCGTGCCTTTCTTTAGATCTGTATAACTGGCCCGTGCTTCCTAGGTCGCTCTGCTATTCCCTTTCATTTCCCTCTTGTGCCCACTGCCATGCTCAGTCTTCATTTGGGTTTCAGTAAATCCTCTTGGTTCCTTCACCCTTGATCACGCCCTACCAGGATTCCTACATCGCCCTCACCACGGATTTGCATCCACTTGTTGTTCCCTTGTCTCTGGGTTTCTTGACATCACTCCCTTTCCCCCCAACTCCCTCTTTCCCGTGGCCCTCCCGCGAAGCGTTGGTCCCCTTTTTCTCTCCGGCAGATTGTGCATCCTGCATCTCATTTTAGACATACAGTAGAGGTAATAACATGCACAAACACAAGACAGAGCGAAAGCAAGCACCAAAAGAAAGGAAATAGCCAAAATCCAATGACCATCAAAGAAAACACAACTCCTCAAGAAAGGAAAGCTCGTAGTTAGTTCACGGACTGTTTGTTGGCCCTTAGCACTGTCTTCCAGTCCAGTCTGTGCGGGCACCAAGTCCTGCCCCCAAAGTCCTCCTTTAGCATTCCCTGGTGACCTTGTTGCTCCACCTCCTTACTCTTCTGCTGCACCCCCTTAGTGCTATGCCTCGGTGTGGCGGGATCCGTTCCCGCACTGTGTCTCCAGTGTTGTCC
The DNA here is from genome assembly GCF_050624435.1 of Tenrec ecaudatus. NCBI lineage: Eukaryota > Metazoa > Chordata > Mammalia > Afrosoricida > Tenrecidae > Tenrec > Tenrec ecaudatus. The sequence continues at coordinate 21,600 of NW_027459048.1, read as the reverse complement.
CTTCTAGGGCTATGGGTCTTTGAGGGACGTCGTGTCTCATCTTGGGCTGGCCATGTGGTCTTCTGTGTGGACTGTCTTCTCTGAGTGGGAACATCATCCCAAAGCAGGATCCCGTAGCCCACTGAGCGACTTTCTCTCCAGCAGCTTCTAGGTAGGCTGTGCCCCATGAGGGGCCCTGAGGTGCCTGTGTAAACCTGAGTCTGCTGGAGGTTCGAATAGCAGTCCACAGATGTGTTTGTGCTTGGGGGAAACAGTGGGTGCTGTAAGAAATACTCGGAGAAAAACAATTTAGTTCTGTAAAGCCTTAATTTTGAGGGATTTTCCGTCTTTCTCGGTGTCCATCTTTTCAGGATATGCTCAGGGAGGGCTTTTTTTTTTTTTAATTATGACTGATGAATCCACAGCCCCCTCCCCACTATTTTAACAGCAGTTGGTGTTGTAAGTATCACTTGGTATGGGCCAGTCCACCTAGGTTCTAAGGTGTCAGGTTGGTGCTTCTTTACCCATGTCCAGTTTCCTGGTTGCACGTTGTTGGCTGCCTGTTCCCTTTCCCTTGGTTAGGCCCAAAATGAAGGTGTCAGAGCAGATGATTTGTCTCTCACCTGTTGCACAGCCTGCAGGCACTCGATGAGGGAACGATTAGTGACTTCCATTATTTCTACTTCTTTCAATCTTGGGAGGATTTGGGGAAGGTCTGCCAAACATAAATTCAAATGGGGTCATGCTTTTCACATAGGGAGAGCATCGGACTTGAAGTAGGGCAAAAGGTAAAGTAAGGATCAACCCAGTTCTCGCCAGGTCCTAAATGCAACTTAACGAACAATTCCTTTAGGGTTCTGTTTATTTTTTTCTACTTGCCCTGAAGAGCTTCCAGTTAATATTTAGAAGCATTGCTAAGACTTTAGTAATTTGAGCAATAAATGTTGGCCCATTGTTGGACCCCAAGGTGGTGGGAAGGCCAAATCTAGGGACAATTTTAGTTACTAATAATTTACACACAGTGGCAGCAGTTTCCTTCCTTGTTGGGAAGGCTTCCACCCATCCAGAACAGGTGTCTACGAACACCAGCAAATATCGGTAGCCATACTTTCTAAGTTTGATATCCATAAAGTCCACCTCCCAGAATTCTCCTGGACTACTACCTCGAGCTCGTGGTTGGGGTTGCTCCTTTTCTTTCTGGGGTTGTTTACCCGAGCACAGTGCAATCAACGGTGGATGACATCTGCCACCCAGTGTCCAAGCCTGGGTATGTAAAAGTGCCTGAGAAGCAACTGAGACAGTTTAGAGAGGATCCCAAATGCATACCTTCATGTAGTCCTTGAATCAGATCTCTCCCAGAGCTTCTGGCATGAATCTTCTTCCATCAGGATGGACCAGCCACCCTGGATGCTCCCAGCCTTTTTGGCAGGCCAGCTCTTGGCTTATCTTTAGATCATTTTTTGAGTATGTAGGGTGTGGCTGTAACACTGGGGATGGCATGGTCACAGCCACTACCTTGGGGATTTGTGGTATAGTCCTGGCATTCGAGATCCACCGGTCCGGGGCACTGGTTAGGAGTGGTTCAACCATAGGTCCCCCTACCACAGCAATATCCTGTCCCAGTGTAAGCTTCCTAGCTTCTATGGCTAGGATGGCCGTGGCAGCCACAGCTCGCATGCAGCTCAGCCATCCTGCAGCTACAGAGTCCAGTTTCTTTGAAAGATAGGCCACAGGTCTCTTCCATGGCCGCAAGTTCTCAGTTAGCAGTTCTTTTGCTGTGCCTCTGGCCTCACATAGACAATTGGAAGGGCTTTGCTATGTCTAGTAGGGCAAGGGAGGTTGCCCATATGAGCGACTTTTTAAAGGATTCAAACGCTTGTTGTTCTACTTCAGTCCATTTAAGTTCTTTTTCCTTTCCCCAGTACTTGCATATAGGGGTTTCGTTGTTTTTGCAAATCCCAAATTCCACAATGGACAGTACCCCACAGTTCCTAGAAACTCTTGCAACTGCTTCTTCGTCTCAGGGACTGGGATTTTGAGGATCGCCTCAGTGCGGCTGGGGGACAAGGTCCGTTTTCCCTTCTCCAGTTGGTAGCCTAGGTATACAGCTTTATGGACACACAGTTGAGCCTTTCTTGCAGATACCCTGTACCCCAATGGGCCAAGGACTATTATCAGGTCCTTGGTAGCCCGTTGGCATTCCTCCAGGGTTTTGGAGGCCAGGAGGAGGTCATCTGCATACTGGAGCAAGGTGGTTTGGGGGTGTTCCTACTTGTGTCCCTGTAATTCTTCACTGGGTTGATGTGCAGGGGACACGGGTATGGAGAACAAAGCATCTTTAAGTCCAAAACAGTATAACAAATTCAGTTTGATGGGATAGTACTCAGGAGGATCTCAGGGTTTGGCACGTGGGGTGGCCAGTTTCTATCCTCTCATTTGCCTCTCTGAGATCCTGCACCGGTTGGAAGTCCTCAGTTCCCGGCTTCTGCATGGGCAGCAGGGGAGCATTCCATGTGGACTTGCAGAGGACCCAAATGCCTGTCCTCTTTAGTCTGCAAATGGGAACAGAAATACCCACTTTTGCTATCCAGGGAGTAGGGTTAGCTTGACACACCAGTGTAGCTGAGCTCAGAAGTTGTACGACCCCAGGCACCTGAAGTTCAGAAAGGTCTGGCAGGTTGTTCTCTGCCCAAACAAAAGGAATATCTTTTAGTGATTTATCAAGAAGTTCCTTTGAGGAGGTCTCTTCTGCTCCTTGATAAAACACATATCACTCTGACATTGGAGTGGTGAGCAAAACTTTTGGCTTTTCAAGTTCAAGGGTTAAGGTGGTTGTAGCAGATGAGAAAGTAATTATGGCTGCCATTTTTCATAATAAGTCACGATCAATTAGGGGAAAGGGGCATTGAGGCATTACCAGGGTGAGCGTGTAACTGTCTCTTGTGCTAAATCTGTTATTCTGGCCGTTGTCCATGGGTGTGCTTGGGTCTGCCCTGGGGCCCCTGTAATGAAAGCCTTTCCTTTTGACAAGGCACCTGTAGTCTTTTCTGAAACCAAGAAGGTGACCCCTTTGTCCACCTAGAAATTTACTGGCTGGCTCCCTACATGGAGAGTGAGCATGGGCTCTTTGGGGTCAAGTGAAACAGAGCCTGGACACCTTTATTCAGCTTCGAGCATTATTGTCTGTAGCTTCGATTTTTCTAGGCGAGGACTAGGCCCGTTCTCTCTAGTGGTGGCTCGTCCGCCTCTCCTGGGCTTTTCAAGGCACTGATTTTTCCAATGTCACTGTTTTGTATAGTAGGTACATGGATACTTCCTCAGGACTAGGCGAGTGAGAAGCGGGGTATTAGGGTTAGCCATTCTTAGTTGAACCAAAACTGCTCTGGTCGTTCTCGCAAGCCTTCTGAACACCCATTTCCTTCATGACATTCCCTTGGGCGACGTCTGCACAGCCTACCTCCCCAATATCAGCTAGTTCATTTATACTTCCTAGCTACTTTATTTTCTTTTCATGGTGGCTTCTGTCAGCCCCAAATGGCTTCACTCTTGTCAAAGCTGTTTCAGCTTTTCCCAGAGATCCTACACAGTCGCCATTGTAGCCGAGAGGTAACAGGATCTGTGACCATGGCCAAGATGGCACCCACCAGTCCACATGTGGAAGGGCGCTGCCTAGGGAGCTGGGTGAAGAGGCCTGGGAGTTAGCCCTGCCTGGTCGCGGGAGCCCAAAGTTTCCCTTTTCCCCTCCATTCCCTTTGCCTTTCTCCTGGTTTTTCAAACAAGCTGCTCTAGCCCTATAACGCCAAGCACAAAATTGTCATAATTCTTAATGAAAACGTATCTGGTACCCAAATTATAAATGTGACAATTTGGTCACATTTCAAAAACACTGAAAATTTTATGCTTTTAAAATATATTTTGAATGTCATATATATTGATAACTATGAAAGTAAATAATAAAAACCAAAAAAAATATTTCCAAAATTTAAAACTTGAGGCGTTATAGGGCTAGTGTTCTTCCAGATTTGATTTGTTCCTTCTTACAGGCTGCTTTTCCGTGGCCCAGGCTTAGGCCAGTGGCGTTCGGAAGCCTAGGCGGAGTCACTGTTATTTAGGCTTTCAGCGATGCTGCTTCAGGCACTTTTGGGGACAGCTCTTATTTAATACACAGCTCCTCTGCCCTGATATTCCAGCCAGAAATTCCAATTTCCCTTAAGGTTCCCTGAGCTGCCACGTGTCCCTTCCCTTGAGAGATTTGAGCATCAGCCCCGCCAGCACGCGTCTTGGAGGGCCTTGGGGCCATCCCAAGCAGTGGTCCTCCTAGCCTGTTGTCCAGAAAAATGGTTGGACCTAAAGGTCGCCCTCGGCGACTAGTCCTTGACCCCTTCCCTCGGGCTGAGGCATGAGATTCAGGGCAACCCAGGGGTGTGCTCTCAAGTGGGGGTTATTGACCTGGAGGCAGCAAGCTGTCAATCGCCTCCTTGTTTTGTGCCTTCTAGATGGGACTTAGCAGCTTGATGCTCAGGAATTGCCCCCTTGCATGAATCGTGTCCAATTGGGATAGAGTTGATACAGAGAGGCTGGGCAAACAGAAGCTGATAGATTCACTTTGCAACTCTATTTGGCCACAGTATCGTTTTGAGAAAGGAGAATGGTGGGCAGAGAAGGGTACGCTTACCCTTCCAACCGTGATTCACCGGGAACAGTTCGGTAGAGTGCCGGGAAAGTGGGCGGAGATGCCAGAACTTAGAGCATTTCTCCTCTCGAGGAGCAGTAGGAGACCTTCATCCCCAGTGCATCCAGGAACCCCTAAGGCTGGCGTCCTCAAACTGTGGTCCATGGGGCACATGTGGCGCGATGCCATTTATCCCACCCTCGGGGTGTTTTGCTGCCACTGCCTGTCCTGCTTAGCAGCCGACTGGTGCAGTGTGCATAGGAATTTGTCCATAGGTTTTTTGAAAACCATAGTCTGGCCCTCCAACGGTCGGAGAGACAATGAACTGGCCCCCTGTGTAAACAATTTGAGGACTCCTGCCCTAAGGGATCCTGGACTTCAGGTCACTATTGTCCCACCCCTGAACCCTCCCTGAACATTCTACCCCTAGTAGAGGCACCAGGGGCATTTGGTCCCCGGGTAACTTACAAGCCTTTTACTCAAATGGAACCCGAGAAAATTAAAAATGACACAGGCATTTACTCTACTTTTGATCCTTGTTGAATCCGCCTGTAGCATCCCAATATTACAATTTAACCCTATAACACCGAGCATGACCTTTCCCTAACATTTAATCAAATGAATATAAATGTATATATATATTGATAACTATGAAAGTAATGAATCAAAACGAAATTTTTTTTGCCCAAAAATTTAAAAGTGAGGCGTTATAGGGTTAAAAAGAAGGATGGTTCTTATCAGAGGGGCCAATGCCTTAGGATCATAAGTGAAGCGGTGATCCCACTGCACCCAGTAGTGCCCAAACCCTGGACCCCCCTAGGGGAAATTGTGAATGCTTTTTCCCCCGTGCCGGTACTTAGAATGAGCAAACACATACGCCTGATAATCCTAAGATTTTTACTTACTTCCTGTGATACTCACCTACTTTCAAGGGCACTCCCACCTCACAATCCTAGCCTTGTCTCACTTAAACTGTTCACCCTTTTGTGCGTTTGTTGGTTTTTCCAGAAGTTCTCAAGTTACCAAAGCCCCTAATCCAATTGTGCCAACTCCAGGACCACCATCTCCTGGACCACTTCAACCTTATCCAATCTAGCGCTGAATGGACAACCCCTCCCAGCAGAGCAGGAAGGGTGTGGACCCAAAGCCCCCTTCGCCCTTTTTGCCAGCAGGAAGTAGCTAGAGATGTCGTCGCCCAGTACCCCAAAGATTTGGGTCCACATCTCTTCAGGATGGAAATGTTAGGTAGCTAGCATAGGGACTGGGGTGTCCATTACACATGCTTAGAGGGCCCAGTTAATGGCCCAGGAAGGAGTGGCACACTGTGCGTGCTCAGAGGTCCAGGTTTCCGGCCAGGAAGGGCAGGTCCACCTGGGTGGGCGCTGCACCTATATCGACCCACCTAGCCCAAGTATATTCAATTCAGCCACTAGAATCGACCAGGGTTGCCCACCACACCTCCCTAACGCTCCTAAACCTCCCTTGGATCACAAACCAGGCTTTGGCATGAATTCTTTCTCATGCAGAACCAAGGACCGAGGGATATCTGTCCCCAGAGAGATCTGACCAACCCAGGGAAGCTCTTTGGAGGCAGCAGGAGTGGACGTGAGTGGCTGGTGGATACTGTTCAGATGCTTGGTTTTCTGCTTGGATGGGTTTTTAGTCTTGGCTGACAGGATCAGAGGAGGTAGTATGTCTGGATCACATAGTATCCATGTCCACAAATGAGCTGCCCATTCCAAAGTCCTGACAGTGCCTTTGGAAAACACTGTGCTTTGGAATGTCACTCCTTGCAGAGGGCAGTGGGAGGGGCTGGGACCCAGGTATGCTGCCCCTTGCTCCCAGTTGCCGGTTTCTGGATCCTGATTATATCTCTCACAGGATCAGTTAGTGGGCTTGTTGTCTGCCTCAGGCTTTGTTCACCGAGGTCCTCCAGCTAGGTGGTGGTGTGTGTGCATGAGCAGAGGCTTCCTGCCAATCCCCCATGAGTTAAAGAGCTACCCTGGTGTGGGCTCTGTGAAAGAGGTGCCCCCGACAGCAGGACTACACAAGAGGGTGGGCCCTGCAGGAACCGGAGGGCCATTCCCCCTGTGGAATGACCTCAGAGCCCCGCCTCTCTCACTGTCCAGCTGCCGGGGCTGTGGACCCTAAGCTTCATGCCACACACAGGAATAGACACAGGGTGAGGCGACTGCAGCACCTGCTTTTGCTGGTCTAATCCAGCCTGAGATCATCCTAGCATCAACCCTCTGCCGGGGTCTTTTTTTTCTCTCCTTTTATAGGGGCTCATACAACAATAACCACAATACGTGCAAACATCACTGATATAAGGCACATTTGTACATTCATTGCCCTCACTATTCTCAAAATATCTTCTCTCCACCCAAGCCCCTGGCCTCAGCTCCTCATTCCCCTCGCCCCCATTCTCACTACCCCTCCTCATCAATCCTTCATCATTTACTAATTATTATTTTGTCATATCTTGCACTGTCTGATGTCCCCCTTCACCCCCTTTTCTTTTGAGGTTTTATGTAGATCTTTGTCATCGGTTCCCTGGTGCCAGCCTACCCTCCCTCCACCCTCCCAGCATCCCCATTCATAACACTGGTCCTAAAGGGCTCATCCACCTTGAATTCCCTGTGTGTCTAGTTCCTATCTATCCCAGTGTACATTCTCTGGTCTAGTCAGATTTGTAAGTTATAATAGGGATCTTGATAGTGAGGGGAGAGGAAGCATTGAGGAGCTAGAGGAAAGTTGTGTTTCACCGTTGCTGTCTAGTACCCTGTGTAGGCATGTCTCTTCCCCAAGACCTTACTTAAGGGAATGTCCAGTGTACTGCAAATGGGCTTTGGCTCTCTACCCAGCATTCCCTGCTCATTCGCAATGAGATTTTTTTGTGCTGATGATGCCTGATCCCTTTGATACCTCGTGATCGCACAGGCTGGTATGCTTATTCCATGTGGGCTCTGTTGTTTCTGAGCTACATGGCCGCTTGCTTACCCTTCAGGCCTTTAAGACCTCAGATGCCATATCTTTTGATAGCAGGGCACCATCAGCTTTCTTGACCACATTTGCTTATGCAACCGCTTAGACATCAGGGAACGTGTCGGGAAGGTGAGCATCATAGAATGCCAATGTAATAGAACAAGGTATTCTTGCAATGACAGAGTCCTAGAGTGGAGGCCCAAAGGCCATCTGCTACATTAATAGGAAACCTATAAAGATATGGACATAGGTGTATTTCCCCATGCTCACAGATAAATATATTTACATCTGTGCGTGCCTTTCTTTAGACCTGTATAACTGGCCCGTGCTTCCTAGGTCGCTCTGCTATTCCCTTTCATTTCCCTCTTGTGCCCACTGCCATGCTCAGTCTTCATTTGGGTTTCAGTAAATCCTCTTGGTTCCTTCACCCTTGATCACGCCCTACCAGGATTCCTACATCGCCCTCACCACGGATTTGCATCCACTTGTTGTTCCCTTGTCTCTGGGTTTCTTGACATCACTCCCTTTCCCCCCAACTCCCTCTTTCCCGTGGCCCTCCCGCGAAGCGTTGGTCCCCTTTTTCTCTCCGGCAGATTGTGCATCCTGCATCTCATTTTAGACATACAGTAGAGGTAATAACATGCACAAACACAAGACAGAGCGAAAGCAAGCACCAAAAGAAAGGAAATAGCCAAAATCCAATGACCATCAAAGAAAACACAACTCCTCAAGAAAGGAAAGCTCGTAGTTAGTTCACGGACTGTTTGTTGGCCCTTAGCACTGTCTTCCAGTCCAGTCTGTGCGGGCACCAAGTCCTGCCCCCAAAGTCCTCCTTTAGCATTCCCTGGTGACCTTGTTGCTCCACCTCCTTACTCTTCTGCTGCACCCCTTTAGTGCTATGCCTCGGTGTGGCGGGATCCGTTCCCGCACTGTGTCTCCAGTGTTGTCCCTTCTAGGGCTATGGGTCTTTGAGGGACGTCGTGTCTCATCTTGGGCTGGCCATGTGGTCTTCTGTGTGGACTGTCTTCTCTGAGTGGGAACATCATCCCAAAGCAGGATCCCGTAGCCCACTGAGCGACTTTCTCTCCAGCAGCTTCTAGGTAGGCTGTGCCCCATGAGGGGCCCTGAGGTGCCTGTGTAAACCTGAGTCTGCTGGAGGTTCGAATAGCAGTCCACAGATGTGTTTGTGCTTGGGGGAAACAGTGGGTGCTGTAAGAAATACTCGGAGAAAAACAATTTAGTTCTGTAAAGCCTTAATTTTGAGGGATTTTCCGTCTTTCTCGGTGTCCATCTTTTCAGGATATGCTCAGGGAGGGCTTTTTTTTTTTAATTATGACTGATGAATCCACAGCCCCCTCCCCACTATTTTAACAGCAGTTGGTGTTGTAAGTATCACTTGGTATGGGCCAGTCCACCTAGGTTCTAAGGTGTCAGGTTGGTGCTTCTTTACCCATGTCCAGTTTCCTGGTTGCACGTTGTTGGCTGCCTGTTCCCTTTCCCTTGGTTAGGCCCAAAATGAAGGTGTCAGAGCAGATGATTTGTCTCTCACCTGTTGCACAGCCTGCAGGCACTCGATGAGGGAACGATTAGTGACTTCCATTATTTCTACTTCTTTCAATCTTGGGAGGATTTGGGGAAGGTCTGCCAAACATAAATTCAAATGGGGTCATGCTTTTCACATAGGGAGAGCATCGGACTTGAAGTAGGGCAAAAGGTAAAGTAAGGATCAACCCAGTTCTCGCCAGGTCCTAAATGCAACTTAACGAACAATTCCTTTAGGGTTCTGTTTATTTTTTTCTACTTGCCCTGAAGAGCTTCCAGTTAATATTTAGAAGCATTGCTAAGACTTTAGTAATTTGAGCAATAAATGTTGGCCCATTGTTGGACCCCAAGGTGGTGGGAAGGCCAAATCTAGGGACAATTTTAGTTACTAATAATTTACACACAGTGGCAGCAGTTTCCTTCCTTGTTGGGAAGGCTTCCACCCATCCAGAACAGGTGTCTACGAACACCAGCAAATATCGGTAGCCATACTTTCTAAGTTTGATATCCATAAAGTCCACCTCCCAGAATTCTCCTGGACTACTACCTCGAGCTCGTGGTTGGGGTTGCTCCTTTTCTTTCTGGGGTTGTTTACCCGAGCACAGTGCAATCAACGGTGGATGACATCTGCCACCCAGTGTCCAAGCCTGGGTATGTAAAAGTGCCTGAGAAGCAACTGAGACAGTTTAGAGAGGATCCCAAATGCATACCTTCATGTAGTCCTTGAATCAGATCTCTCCCAGAGCTTCTGGCATGAATCTTCTTCCATCAGGATGGACCAGCCACCCTGGATGCTCCCAGCCTTTTTGGCAGGCCAGCTCTTGGCTTATCTTTAGATCATTTTTTGAGTATGTAGGGTGTGGCTGTAACACTGGGGATGGCATGGTCACAGCCACTACCTTGGGGATTTGTGGTATAGTCCTGGCATTCGAGATCCACCGGTCCGGGGCACTGGTTAGGAGTGGTTCAACCATAGGTCCCCCTACCACAGCAATATCCTGTCCCAGTGTAAGCTTCCTAGCTTCTATGACTAGGATGGCCGTGGCAGCCACAGCTCGCATGCAGCTCAGCCATCCTGCAGCTACAGAGTCCAGTTTCTTTGAAAGATAGGTCACAGGTCTCTTCCATGGCCGCAAGTTCTCAGTTAGCAGTTCTTTTGCTGTGCCTCTGGCCTCACATAGACAATTGGAAGGGCTTTACTATGTCTAGTAGGGCAAGGGAGGTTGCTCATATGAGCGACTTTTTAAAGGATTCAAACGCTTGTTGTTCTACTTCAGTCCATTTAAGTTCTTTTTCCTTTCCCCAGTACTTGCATATAGGGGTTTCGTTGTTTTTGCAAATCCCAAATTCCACAAAGGACAGTACCCCACAGTTCCTAGAAACTCTTGCAACTGCTTCTTCGTCTCAGGGACTGGGATTTTGAGGATCGCCTCAGTGCGGCTGGGGGACAAGGTCCGTTTTCCCTCCTCCAGTTGGTAGCCTAGGTATACAGCTTTATGGACACACAGTTGAGCCTTTCTTGCAGATACCCTGTACCCCAATGGGCCAAGGACAATTATCAGGTCCTTGGTAGCCCGTTGGCATTCCTCCAGGGTTTCGGAGGCCAGGAGGAGGTCATCTGCATACTGGAGCAAGGTGGTTTGGGGGTGTTCCTCCTTGTGTCCCTGTAAGTCTTCACTGGGTTGATGTGCAGGGGACACGGGTATGGAGAACAAAGCATCTTTAAGTCCAAAACAGTATAACAAATTCAGTTTGATGGGATAGTACTCAGGAGGATCTCAGGGTTTGGCATGTGGGGTGGCCAGTTTCTATCCTCTCATTTGCCTCTCTGAGATCCTGCACCGGTTGGAAGTCCTCAGTTCCCGGCTTCTGCATGGGCAGCAGGGGAGCATTCCATGTGGACTTGCAGAGGACCCAAATGCCTGTCCTCTTTAGTCTGCAAATGGGAACAGAAATACCCACTTTTGCTATCCAGGGAGTAGGGTTAGCTTGACACACCAGTGTAGCTGAGCTCAGAAGTTGTACGACCCCAGGCACCTGAAGTTCAGAAAGGTCTGGCAGGTTGTTCTCTGCCCAAACAAAAGGAATATCTTTTAGTGATTTATCAAGAAGTTCCTTTGAGGAGGTCTCTTCTGCTCCTTGATAAAACACATATCACTCTGACATTGGAGTGGTGAGCAAAACTTTTGGCTTTTCAAGTTCAAGGGTTAAGGTGGTTGTAGCAGATGAGAAAGTAATTATGGCTGCCATTTTTCATAATAAGTCACGATCAATTAGGGGAAAGGGGCATTGAGGCATTACCAGGGTGAGCGTGTAACTGTCTCTTGTGCTAAATCTGTTATTCTGGCCGTTGTCCATGGGTGTGCTTGGGTCTGCCCTGGGGCCCCTGTAATGAAAGCCTTTCCTTTTGACAAGGCACCTGTAGTCTTTTCTGAAACCAAGAAGGTGACCCCTTTGTCCACCTAGAAATTTACTGGCTGGCTCCCTACATGGAGAGTGAGCATGGGCTCTTTGGGGTCAAGTGAAACAGAGCCTGGACACCTTTATTCAGCTTCGAGCATTATTGTCTGTAGCTTCGATTTTTCTAGGCGAGGACTAGGCCCGTTCTCTCTAGTGGTGGCTCGTCCGCCTCTCCTGGGCTTTTCAAGGCACTGATTTTTCCAATGTCACTGTTTTGTATAGTAGGTACATGGATACTTCCTCAGGACTAGGCGAGTGAGAAGCGGGGTATTAGGGTTAGCCATTCTTAGTTGAACCAAAACTGCTCTGGTCGTTCTCGCAAGCCTTCTGAACACCCATTTCCTTCATGACATTCCCTTGGGCGACGTCTGCACAGCCTACCTCCCCAATATCAGCTAGTTCATTTATACTTCCTAGCTACTTTATTTTCTTTTCATGGTGGCTTCTGTCAGCCCCAAATGGCTTCACTCTTGTCAAAGCTGTTTCAGCTTTTCCCAGAGATCCTACACAGTCGCCATTGTAGCCGAGAGGTAACAGGATCTGTGACCATGGCCAAGATGGCACCCACCAGTCCACATGTGGAAGGGCGCTGCCTAGGGAGCTGGGTGAAGAGGCCTGGGAGTTAGTCCTGTTGGTTCCGGGAGCCCAAAGTTTCCCTTTTCCCCTCCATTCCCTTTGCCTTTCTCCTGGTTTTTCAAACAAGCTGCTCTAGCTCTATAATGCCAAGCACAAAATTGTCATAATTCTTAATGAAAACGTATCTGGTACCCAAATTATAAATGTGACAATTTGGTCACATTTCAAAAACACTGAAAATTTTATGCTTTTAAAATATATTTTGAATGTCATATATATTGATAACTATGAAAGTAAATAATAAAAACCAAAAAAAATATTTCCAAAATTTAAAACTTGAGGCGTTATAGGGCTAGTGTTCTTCCAGATTTGGTTTGTTCCTTCTTACAGGCTGCTTTTCCGTGGCCCAGGCTTAGGCCAATGGCGTTCGGAAGCCTAGGCGGAGTCACTGTTATTTAGGCTTTCAGCGATGCTGCTTCAGGCACTTTTGGGGACAGCTCTTACTTAATACACAGCTCCTCTGCCATGATATTCCAGCCAGAAATTCCAATTTCCCTTAAGGTTCCCTGAGCTGCCACGTGTCCCTTCCCTTGAGAGATTTGAGCATCAGTCCCGCCAGCAGGCGTCTTGGAGGGCCTTGGGGCCATCCCAAGCAGTGGTCCTCCTAGCCTGTTGTCCAGAAAAATGGTTGGACCTAAAGGTCGCCCTCGGCGACTAGTCCTTGACCCCTTCCCTCGGGCTGAGGCATGAGATTCCGGGCAACCCAGGGGTGTGCTCTCAAGTGGGGGTTATTGACCTGGAGGCAGCAAGCTGTCAATCGCCTCCTTGTTTTGTGCTTTCTAGATGGGACTTAGCAGCTTGATGCTCAGGAATTGCCCCCTTGCATGAATCGTGTCCAATTGGGATAGAGTTGATACAGAGAGGCTGGGCAAACAAAAGCTGATAGATTCACTTTGCAACTCTATTTGGCCACAGTATCGTTTTGAGAAAGGAGAATGGTGGGCAGAGAAGGGTATGCTTTCCCTTCCAAACGTGATTCACTGGGAACAGTTCGGTAGAGTGCCGGGAAAGTGGGCGGAGATGCCAGAACTTAGAGCATTTCTCCTCTCGAGGAGCAGTAGGAGACCTTCATCCCCAGTGCATCCAGGAACCCCTAAGGCTGGCGTCCTCAAACTGTGGTCCATGGGGCACATGTGGCGCGATGCCATTTATCCCACCCTCGGGGTGTTTTTGCTGCCACTGCCTGTCCTGTTTAGCAGCCGACTCGTGCAGTGTGCATAGGAATTTGTCCATAGGTTTTTGAAAACCATAGTCTGGCCCTCCAACGGTCGGAGAGACAATGAACTGGCCCCCTGTGTAAACAATTTGAGGACCCCTGCCCTAAGGGATCCTGGACTTCAGGTCACTATTGTCCCACCCCTGAACCCTCCCTGAACATTCTACCCCTAGTAGAGTCATCAGGGGCATTTGGTCCCCGGGTAACTTACAAGCCTTTTACTCAAATCGAACCCGAGAAAATTAAAAGCGACACAGGCAGTTACTCTACTTTTGATCCCTGTTGAATCCGCCTGTAGCATCCCAATATTACAATTTAACCCTATTACGCCAGGCATGACTTTTCCCTAACATTTAATGAAATGAATATAAATGTATATATATATTGATAACTATGAAAGTAATGAATAAAAACGAAATTTTTTTGCCCAAAAATTTAAAAGTGAGGCGTTATAGGGTTAAAAAGAAGGATGGTTCTTATCAGAGGGGCCAATGCCTTAGGATCATAAGTGAAGCGGTGATCCCACTGCACCCAGTAGTGGCCAAACGCTGGACCCCCCTAGGGGAAATTGTGAATGCTTTTTCCCCCTTGCCGGTACTTAGAATGAGCAAACACACACGCCTGATAATCCTAAGATTTTTACTTACTTCCTGTGATACTCACCTACTTTCAAGGGCACTCCCACCTCACAATCCTAGCCTTGTCTCAGATAAACTGTTCACCATTTTGTGCGTTTGTTGGGTTTTCCAGAAGTTCTCAAGTTAACAAAGCCCCTAATCCAAGTGTGCCAGCTCCAGGACCACCATCTCCTGGACCACTTCAACCTTATCCATCCTAGCGCTGAATGGACAACCCCTCCCAGCAGAGCAGGAAGGGTGTGGACCGAAAGCCCCACCTCGCCCTTTTTGCCAGCAGGAAGTAGCTAGAGATGTCGTCGCCCAGTACCCCAAAGATTTGGGTCCACATCTCTTCAGGGTGGAAATGTTAGGTAGCTAGCATAGGGACTGGGGTGTCCATTACACATGCTCAGAGGGCCCAGTTAATGGCCCAGGAAGGAGTGGCACACTGTGCGTGCTCAGAGGTCCAGGTTTCCGGCCAGGAAGGGCAGGTCCACCTGGGTGGGCGCTGCACCTATATCGACCCACCTAGGCCAAGTATATTCAATTCAGCCACTAGGATCGACCAGGGTTGCCCACCACACCTCCCTAACTCTCCTAAACCTCACTTGGATCACAAACCAGGCTTTGGTGTGAATTCTTTCTCACGCAGAACCAAGGACCGAGGGATATCTGTCCCCAGAGAGATCTGACCAACCCAGGAAAGCTCTTTGGAGGCAGCAGGAGTGGACGTGAGTGGCTGGTGGATACTGTTCAGATGCATGGCTTTCTGCTTGTAAGGGTTTTTAGTCTCGGCTGACAGGATCAGAGGAGGTAGTATGTCTGGATCACATAGTATCCATGTCCACAAATGAGCTGCCCATTCCAAAGTCCTGACAGTGATTTTGGAAAACACTGTGCTTTGGAATGTCACCCCTTGCAGAGGGCAGTGGGAGGGGCTGGGACCCAGGTATGCTGCCCCTTGCTCCCAGTTGCCGGTTTCTGGATCCTGATTATATCTCTCACAGGATCAGTTAGTGGGCTTGTTGTCTGCCTCAAGGTTTGTTCACCGAGGTCCTCCAGCTAGGTGGTGGTGTGTGTGCATGAGCAGAGGCTTCCTGCCAATCCCCCATGAGTTGAAGAGCTCCCCTGGTGTGGGCTCCGTGAAAGAGGTGCCCCAGACAGCAGGACTACACAAGAGGGTGGGCCCTGCAGGAACCGGAGGGCCATTCCCCCTGTGGAATGACCTCAGAGCCCCGCCTCTCTCACTGTCCAGCTGCCGGGGCTGTGGACCCTAAGCTTCAAGCCTCACATAGGAATAGACACAGGGTGAGGCGACTGCAGCACCTGCTTTTGCTGGTCTAATCCAGCCTGAGATCATCCTAGCATCAGCCCTCTGCCAGGGTCTTTTTTTTCTCTCCTTTTATAGGGGCTCATACAACAATAACCACAATACGTGCAAACATCACTGATATAAGGCACATTTGTACATTTATTGCCCTCACTATTCTCAAAATATCTTCTCTACACCCAAGCCCCTGGCCTCAGCTCCCCATTCCCCCCGCTCCCATTCTCACTACCCCTCCTCATCAATCCTTCATTATTTACTAATTATTATTTTGTCATATCTTGCACTGTCTGATGTCCCCCTTCCCCCCCTTTTCTTTTGAGGTTTTATGTAGATCCTTGTCATCGGTTCCCTGGTGCCAGCCTACCCTCCCTCCACCCTCCCAGCATCCCCATTCATAACACTGGTCCTAAAGGGCTCATCCACCTTGAATTCCCTGGGTTTCTAGTTCCTATCTGTCCCAGTGTACATTCTCTGGTCTAGTCAGATTTGTAAGTTATAATTGGGATCTTGATAGTGAGGGGAGAGGAAGCATTGAGGAGCTAGAGGAAAGTTGTGTTTCACAGTTGCTGTCTAGTACACTGTGTAGGCTTGTCTCTTCCCCAAGACTTTACTTAAGAGAATGTCCAGTGTACTGCGAATGGGCTTTGGCTCTCTACCCAGCATTCCCTGCTCATTCGCAATGAGATTTTTTGTGCTGATGATGCCTGATCCCTTTGATACCTCGTGATCGCACAGGCTGGTATGCTTATTCCATGTGGGCTCTGTTGTTTCTGAGCTACATGGCCGCTTGCTTACCCTTCACGCCTTTAAGACCTCAGATGCCATATCTTTTGATAGCAGGGCACCATCAGCTTTCTTGACCACATTTGCTTATGCAACCGCTTAGACTTCAAGGAACGTGTCGGGAAGGTGAGCATCATAGAATGCCAATGTAATAGAACAAGGTATTCTTGCAATGAGAGAGTCCTTGAGTGGAGGCCTAAAGGCCATCTGCTACCTTAATAGGAAACCTATAAATATATGGACATAGGTGTATTTCCCCATGCTCACAGATAAATATATTTACATCTGTGCGTGTCTTTCTTTAGACCTCTATAACTGGCCCGTGCTTCCTAGGTCGCTCTGCTATTCCCTTTCATTTCCCTCTTGTGCCCACTGCCATGCTCAGTCTTCATTTGGGTTTCAGTAAATCCCCTTGGTTCCTTCACCCTTGATCACGCCCTACCAGGATTCCTACATCGCCCTCACCACGGATTTGCATCCACTTGTTGTTCCCTTGTCTCTGGGTTTCTTGACATCACTCCCTTTCCCCCCAACTCCCTCTTTCCCGTGGCCCTCCCGCGAAGCGTTGGTCCCCTTTTTCTCTCCGGCAGATTGTGCATCCAGCATCTCTTTTTAGACATACAATAGAGGTAATAACATGCACAAACACAAGACAGAGCGAAAGCAAGCACCAAAAGAAAGAAAATAGACAAAATCGAATGACCATCAAAGAAAACACAACTCTCAAAAAAGGAAAGCTCGTAGTTAGTTCACGGAATGTTTGTTGGCCCTTAGCAGTGTTTTCCAGTCCAGTCTGTGCGGGCACCAAGTCCTGCCCCCAAAGTCCTCCTTTAGCATTCCCTGGGGACCTTGTTGCTCCACCTCCTTACTCTTCTGCTGCACCCCCTTAGTGCTATGCCTCGGTGTGGCGGGATCCGTTCCCGCACTGTGTCTCAGGTGTTGTCCCTTCTAGGGCTATGAGTCTTTGAGGGACGTCGTGTCTCATCTTGGGCTGCCCATGTGGTCTTCTGTGTGGACTGTCTTCTCTGAGTGGGAACATCATCCTCAAGGCCTGGTGGGCCAGGATGTGCTCCATTCTTCCCTCCTCCCCCTTCGTCTGCTCCGTATTCTCCATCAGATATGTCCCTCTCCCAGAGCTGCAGATATAGTGCCATCCTATGAAAAAACATATTTGGGTGTGGGAGAGCGGCATGGGTGGGGGGAGGATCTGCTCAGATCTTTCGAGGGTCCAGGAGAGGGTGACTGCTCAGCTGGGCACAGGCATATGGGGCTCTGAGCTCTGGCTCCAGATACTGGTTGGGAATGTGGCTTTGTTGTTAACCAGTTGTGTTCCAGTTGGTCAGTACCTGTGTCTTTTTGAGTGAGTTTTCTCATCTGGAAAGTAAAGGTATTCCAGGGTCTAGTGTCCCATGTCACTAAGTGATCAAGAGGGGTTAACCCGAACCTGATTCAAACCATGTGGACATGTCAGGCGCATTCTAGATCTGGGGTGGCGATTCAGAGTCCAGGACAATGATAATGTCCAAGAGGTGATATAGGTGGCTTCGTATTGATACGGGAAGCCCACTGTGGAGGTTTTGTCCTTCCGCTGATGGCCACTTCAACTCCTGCTAAAAGAGTTTCACTGGCTCAACAGCCGAACCGGGAGCCAGTGCCATGAAAACCATGTGGCTAACTGGGACATAGGGCAGAGAGGCATTTTTTACCTTGATGGCTTGGGAAGCCCCCCAATCTCCATGCAAACCTTCTGGTGTGAGTACTTTGGAAGCAATCATAGGCTGACAGTAATTCCGATCTTTCCTTTGACAATGTGTCCGTTCTCTTTTTTGAACCTGAGAAGATGGCCCCTGTGTCCTCCAAGACATTTCCTGGCTGGCCCCCAACTTGGACAGTTAGCACGGGATCCTGGGGGCCAGTGAAACAGAGCCCTGAGACATTCCTTCAGCTTCCTCAAGCGTTATTGTCTCTCACTTGGGTTTTTCTAGGCGAGGACGAGGCCCGTCCTCTCTAGTGGAGGTTTGTCCGTCTCTCCTGGAGTTTTCAATGCAATGTTTTTTCCAATGTCTGTCTCTTCTGTAGTAGGCACCTGGATCCTTCCTTCCTCAGGGCTTGGCGGTGCCACAGGTCAGTCTCTCCGTGAGTGGGCCATGATCTCTTTTTCTGTGTCTCTGTTGTGTCTCATGGCAATTCCTAGTATTTTAGCTATATCTTTGTCTCTGTCGTGGTAGGGCCATCTGTGTTGTGATACACCCAATAAGACACTTCTACCAAATCACGAAGATTGTTCCCTTCAAATGCTTCCCATTTCTTTTTCATGTCTGAGGCAGGCTGAGTAATAAAGGCAATACTTATTTCCCTCTTGTTCTCAGGGGCCTCTGGGTCCTTTGGGGTACAAAGAACGCAGGCTTCCATCAGCCACTCTAAAAAGGCAGGCAGGCAGGCAGGCAGACATTTGCTTGTAGGCGCCTGAAAATTCTCACTGACCTTAGATAAATGCATAGGTTTCCTAGTTGTCCTGCGGAGGCCCTGCAAGAGAGACTGGTGATACCTGGCTAAGCCCTCTGTGCCTTACTGGGAGTTTGGGTCCCACATTATTCGTGGAGTGGTAAAAAGAGTTTCTCTCCACTGGGGAGTGCCCGCTGGCTGACCATCAGTTCTATTGACTGCTTTCTGGGCCTCTCTCTGGAAGGGCTCGCATTCCTCTGCTGTGAACAGCACCTGCAGAAGTGGCTGGCACTTGTCTGAGGTGGGCTGATGCATGTGGAAAAGCTAGTCTAGCAAAGAAATCAGACCTTGTGGTTTCTCAGACAGGGGGTTTTGTTTATTCCAATTATGCAATCCTGGGGGAAAAATGGGACATAGACCCAAAAAGGGACTCTTGGGTTTTCCCCAGGTGTTTGGGCTGCTTGGCTTAAGCAGAGAATGCTGCTGACCAGTGATCCTTCTTGGGGGATGGAGAGGATATGCCAACCCTAGTGCACGTGTTGCGGGGTGACTTTAAAAGAAGTGATATTTCTCTTCCTTTTGCCCCCATGAACTGATAGGCAGGCAGCGGTCACAATGGGTCTTAAGCCAGCTCTCCCGCTCTTGAGTTGTCCTGCAAAGTGGGATAAAGAGGACGGGGATGGGGAGGGGAGGGGAGGGACGGGGAGGGACGGCCTCCACTTTGGTGGCTTTAGGAATTTGGACCGGTTGTCTTTCCTGGTCATGCTATGTTGTGTGAAATCTTGGAGAAAAGAACCCATTCTGTTGGGGGAGGGAGTAAGTCTTTTATATATGATGGCTTACTAGAGGCCCTGTAAAATCACACATCAATTTTATCAAACCCTCACCCTCACCCTCACCCTCACCCTCACCCACACCCTCCCCCCCACCCCCCTCACCCTAACCCTCACCCTAACCCTAACCCACACCCCCCTCACCCTAACCCTAACCCTAACCCTAACCCCCACCCCCCTCACCCTAACCCTAACGCTAACCCCCACCCCCCTCACCCTAACCCTAACCCTAACCCCCACCCCCCTCACCCTAACCCTAACCATAACCCCCACCCCCCTCACCCTAACCCTAACCCTAACCCCCACCCCCCTCACCCTAACCATAACCCTAACCCTAACCCCCACCCCCCTCACCCCCACCCCCCTCACCCCCACCCCCTTCACCCCCAACCCCCTCAACCCCACCCCCCTCACCCCCAACCCCCTCACCCCCACCCCCCTCACCCCCAACCCACTCACTCCCACACCCCTCCCCCCACCCCGCTCACCCCCCTAACCCCCTCGCCCCCACCCCCCTAACCATAACCCTAACCCCCCTAATCCCAACCCCCCTAACCCTAACCCTAACCCCCCTAACCATAACCCTAACGCTAACCCCCTAACCCTAACCCTAACCCCCCTAACCCACCTAACCCTAACCCTAACCCCCCTAACCTTAACCACCCTAACACCCCTAACCCTAACCCTAAGCCCCCAAACCCCAACCCTAACTGTAACCCCCCTAACCCTAACCCCCCTTACTCTAACTCTAACCATACAAGTTAACCTAACCCTAAACCCCCTAACGCTAACCCTAACCCCCCTAACCCTAACCCTGACCATAACAACCTAACCCTAACCCTAACCCCCCTATCCCTAACCCTAACCCTAATATCCCTAACCCTAACCCCCCTAACCCTAACCATAACCCCCCTAAGTAACCCTAACCCCCCTATCCCTAACCCTAACCCTAATCCCCCTAACCCTAACCCTAACCCCCCTAACCCTAACCCTAACCCCCCTAACCCTAACCTAATCCTAACCCCCCTAACCCTAAAACTAACCCTAACCCCCCTAACCCTAATCCTAACCCTAACCCCCCTAAACCTAACCCTAACCCTAACCCCCCTAACCCTAACCCTAACACTAACACCAACACCCCTAAACCTAACCCTAACCCCCCTAACCCTAACCCTAACCCCAACACCCCTAACCATAACCCTAACCCCCCTAACCCTAACCCTAACCCCCCTAACGCTAACCCTAACCCCCCTAACCCTAACCCTAACCATAAACCCCCTAACCCTAACCCTAACCCCCTATCCCTAACCCTAACCCTAATCCCCCTAACCCTAACCCTAACCCCCCTAACGCTAACCCTAACCCCCTAACCCTAACCCTAACCATAAACCCCCTAACCCTAACCCTAACCCCCCTATCCCTAACCCTAACCCTAATCCCCCTAACCCTAACCCTAACCCCCCTAACCCTAACCCTAACCGTACCCCCCTATCCCTAACCCTAACCCTAATCCCCCTAACCCTAACCCTAACCCCCTAACCCTAACCCTAACCCCCCTAACCCTAACCCTAACCCCCCTAATCCTAACCCTAACCCTAACACCCCTAACCCTAACCCTAATCCTAACCCCCCTAACCCTAAACCTAACCCTAACCCCCCTAACCCTAATCCTAACCCTAACCCCCCTAACCCTAACCCCCCTAAACCTAACCCTAACCCTAACCACCCTAACCCTAACCCTAACCCTAACACCAACACCCCTAAACCTAACCCTAACCCTAACCACCCTAACCCTAAACCTAACCCCCCTAACCCTAACCCTAACCCTAACCCTAACCACCCTAACCCTAACCCTAACTCCCCTAACCCTAACCCTAACCACCCTAACCCTAACCCTAACACTAACCCTAACCACCCTAACCCTAACCTTAACCACCCTAACCCTAACCACCCTAACCCTAACCCTAAACACCCTAACCCTAACCCTAACCACCCTAACCCTAACCCTACCCCTACCCCTAACCCTAATCACCCTAACCCTAACCACCCTAACCCTAACCCTAACCACCATAACCCTAACCCTAACCCTAACTACCCTAACC